>NC_041385.1:238495520-238525900 GCF_002162155.2 Triticum dicoccoides
GAGGAGAAGATAATGGTACGGACCAGGCGTCGTTCAAGAAAGTATCGCCATGCCGGGACGCAGACAACATAAAAGCTAAGTTGCCAAAGTTTGAGCACAATCAGTTTTAAAACTTCTTAAGTTATCTTCCTTGAACGACCGTGCTTTGTATGGAAAACCTGTGCGCGGAGGAACCAACTCGTAGCTAGTTGCGCCCTTACTTTGTTTCGAGTCCGCTCAACAACTTAAGTGTGCTGCGACTAGTTGCGACAAGGTTTCTTGCCGGAAGCAGCACCGCCAGCAGGCTGCTGATGTTCCGCACTCAGCGCTCGCGGCAAGGGTGCCTGCGCCGGCAAGTTCCCTAAAAGCGTAGGGTAAAAACATACAAAGAAAGGAATCAAGTAAAGGAAATAACATAGCAAATACTGCCCAAGATAAAGTTATATTACAAAAATGACTTGCCGCGCTCTAATAGATTGTTCCCATGACATGTCTGGCAGCGGCAAGAAAAAGGAGAAAACGGGCGACCTAATCTACGCGGCCACCATCAAACCTCCTGACTTCATTCACCTTGTCCACAATGGGTACGACAAGGGCCTTGAGCTCTTCAAGATCAGCACCCGCCGGCAGCTTCTTGAGGACGTTGGTGAGGTTCAGGCCCGGGTTGCGGAAGAGCACCTTCACCAACACCTTCTCCAGAACTCTGGCACAGATTGCGCGCGACTCGTCAGCCAGCTGCTTTGGGATCCTTTCCCGGAGTTGCTGGAGAGCCGTCGCCACGCCCTTGAAGAACAGAGTCAGCTTGGCGCTGGGCTGGAGGTTCTCGTCGGAGGAGTACCCGAAGCCCTCCATTTCCAGTTGCGCCAGCTCCTCGTCGATGACCGCATCAATGTTCACGAGGACCTCTGTCCAGAGCTCTACAGTGTCCCTGAAGGTGTTCTGGGTCTCGGCGACCCTCGTTAGCAACGCCTCGTTGGCCTTGATCTCCTCTTTCAAGTCCTCCTCTCGCTTCTTGGCACCGTTCAGCGTCTCAGTCAGTGTGGCCTGCTTCAGCTCCAGATCAGCATTTGAATCTTTGGCGGCGCTTAGCTCTTTGCCCCTCTCAAGGAGACGACCCTGCAACTCACCATGGGCAAGGGTGTCCTTCTCACGCTCGCGCTGGAGCGCGGCAAGCTCTTCATTCTTCGCCTTGAGAGTGGCTTCTAGCTCCGTCACCTTCACGTCCAGCTCCTTCTTGGCGGCCTCGGCAGCTGCAGTAGCATCCTTCGCTTCCTTGAGGGCTCCACCAAGTGTCTCCTCGCGCGCGGCAAGCTCCTCCTCATAGCTGTCCAAGTTGACCTTCCGTTGCGTCAGCTCGCCTTCTCGCACAGACATCTCCTCGACGGCAAGCCGCTGCTGCTCTTCGGCTTCAGCCTTCTCGAGGAGGAAGGCCTTCCGCGCCTTGGCAAGCTGCGCCATCTCCTCTGCAATGGACCGGAGGGCTTCTTGGTTGCGGCTCTGGAGCTCCTCCGCATGCTTCTCAATGTCCACTCCCGCCTGCGCGACAAGTGCTTCCCGGGACTCCAGTTTGGCTGGTTGGGCGCGGTAGAGCGACACCAGCTTCCGGAGCAGCTGCTCCTCCTCAGACTCGCCGCTACTGCTGCTTGGCGCGTCGACCACTGTCAGCCCAGCGGAGGCGAGCACTTCTCCGTCAAAAGCCTCTCCCTCGACCGGCGCCCTAGAGCTTGACGCCCAGGGGAGCTTGATGAAGACACCGTCGCCGGCCTTCAAGTAGGCGCCGGGCTGGGGCTCTTCGGAGCCTGGCGCTGCGTGAGCAGCGGAGGGATCGGCGGTCGGCGTAGCGCCTTGCGCTCCTGCGGCTCCCGGGTCGTCAGTGCGATCGCCAGACCCCTCGCCAGCTCCTGCGCCAGCAGCCTTGGCGGCCTCTTCATCGGCAGGATCTTCAGCGCCGGCCTCTTCTTCGGTGGCAGCGGCTTCGTCAGTATTGCCGCGTATGTTCTCCTCGCCGGTGGCATCGGTCTCCATCGGCTCCATGGAGGGAGGATCTGAAGACAGGAAGAGGGAGAAAAAGTTAAGCAAATACCCAAAAAAGAAGATCGGAAAACGAAGAACCCAAGAGAAGTTTTCTGACAAGAAGGATTACCTGTGCTGGGCTCTGTAACCATGGGCTCCACCACCGGGGGATCACTGGTCCCGTCCCTTGCCGGAGAACTGCCCCTTGCCGGGGACCTCTCCCTTGCCGGAGAGCGCTCCCTTGCCGAGGAGTCGTCCTTTGGCGGCGTAGTGGAAGCAGATAGCACTTCAGGGGCGGCTTCTCGCTGTTCCTGGTGGGCCTGTTCTGCTCCTACACAAGCAAACCAACAATCAAGATATCAGCAAGGAAAGAACACCCATGCGCGCCTGACAGCGGGAAGTAAAATTATGTACTTACGTTGGGGGCTGCGCTGGGGGCTGCTTTGGGGAGAACTTGCCAGGTCCGACAAGGTGGTCTCGGACGCGCCCTCTGTTGTCACAGCAGGATCGTCCTCGATGAGAACCACGGGGACCTCGGCCCTCTTCGCCGCTCTCTGGGCCAGAGTCCTGGAAAGGAACAAGGTTCAGAAGAAAGTAGATCAGATACAACACAAGAAACATCAAGAATTGAAGAACCATAAGTACAACAAAAGAAAGTCTTACTCCACCTCCTCTTCTTCGTCCTCGTCGGAGCTGAGCACGGAGAAGTCGAAGTCCGGTACCCTTTCAGCGCGACTAGGCGGAGGAGTAGGTTCCCTTGGACGCTTGGCGGGAGCTGCGGCAGGATCAGAAGCGGCGGCCCGAGAAGACCCCGCTCCAGTTGCTGGTGCGGCGTGAGATGCTCCTGCGGCAATGGTGCTTGTCGCGGTGGAGCGTGTCCCGTGGCGCGGCGGCTGTTGGCCCATCTGCCACCCTGCTATGTCTCCGGTCCTGCGGAGGCGCCTTCTTGGTTGAGCTGGGGGCTGCACTGGGAGCTCCGCTTGCGGCAAGTTTCTTGAAGACGGCTGGCCGCTTGCGCCCTTGGCGGGCTCGCTCGATTCGGCTTCGGGCTCTCCCTCGCCGACGATCTCCCCGACAACCTCCTCCCGCTAGGCAAGGCTTGCCGCCTCGGCTGCCTCTACCTCCTCCACAGTAAACCCGAACTCGCCCGCGGCGGCGGCCGCCGCCGCCTCTTCCGCCCTGGTGGAAATGCGCCGCATCTCATCGTCAGTGGTGTCGCAGGTGAGGCTCCTCTACTCGTCGGCATGGACCGCCACCTCCACCAAGTCGTCGAAGAATTGCTGCACGACGTCGTCGGCGGATCCTGCCAAGTTGGGATAATCCCATGCGAGTCGCACTCCGGCATCATTGCGCGGATGCGATCGAGCGAGGAGTTGTTGCACAATGGGACGACGCCCTGCGGCAGCCTGAACCACTCGGGATGATTGGGGTCGTGCTTGAACAGCTCCTTGAGCGTCCCATCCAACTCCAAGACAGTAAAGTTGAAGTTGAGGCCCAGGCGCAGCCTCATGATATCCGCCGGACCCTCGAACAGCCAGGCGGGTCTCCCCCTCTCCTGCAGAGGGGCGATGCGGCGGCGAAGAAAGTCCGCGCCAACAGCACCTAAAGTGAGCCCGGCAAGCCTGAACCTCAAGATCCGGGTGGTGGCGATCTTCAGTCTAGCATTGTCCGCCGCCAGGGCGCTCCAATCGCCGCCGCGCACTACTCGGGCTTGGCGCAAGTTGGTGAATGGCTGCGGGTTCTCATCAACAATCTAACACCATTCCGCTCTCCACTCCTCCCATTTGCTACGGAGCTCCCCCTCCAGATAGACCTCCTTCATGCCGACTCTCGAGATCCAGGCAATCCCGCCAGCTAAGGGCTCTCCCTTCTCGACCTGGGGCATGAAGTAGTGGCGGAAAAGGGCTACGTTTGGGTGGATTCCGACAAAGTTCTCGCAGAGATGTGCGAAAACCGCCATGGTCAGAACGACGTTGGGGGTGAAGTCGAGGAGATGGAACCCGTAGGTGTTCATGATGTCACGAAAGAAATCAGAAAAGGGCGGGCAGAGCCCGCAATAGAAGAACAGTGCGAAGAAGGGGTATCCTCTTGGACACCGTTTTGAAGTGGAAGCGGCGGCGGAAAGTACCTGCGTGTGTGGATGCGCCCGCATCTCCGTCGACCAGAAGAGATAGAACCATTCCCTCAGCTCCTTCACGGAGAGCTCAGTGGGGAAGAGTGCCTGCTCCTTCCGCAGCGCCTCAAGCCGCAGCGCCTCGGCCGACTTTGCACCCTTCGTGGTCTTCGGAGCCATGGCGGAGGCGGTGGGGGAGAGCGAGGGGGTTTGCGGCGACGACGGCGACGGGGGGCGGAGCGCTGCTCTTTTTCGGCTTTGGGAAGCGGAGGGGAGCGGCGGAGATTTCTAAGGAAGGAACCGCAAGTGGTGAAGGTGGGGGAACTGCCCGTGTTTCCCCTGCTTATAAAGAGGAGGAGAACGTTACGCTTTCTCCGAATAAAGAATCACCCACGATCTCTCCCACGACGCCGCGTTCGACGTGTGCCGTTACGAGAGGGCGCGGTGGATACGGAGTTAGATATGGTGTGGACCCAGGCCGCGTGTGCCCGTGCCCTGTTTTGGGCCTGGCCCAACAGCGCTCGGCATAGCGTGTGGCCCACGCCCGGGGCTCCTGTCGGTGTACTAAAGTAGGGGTACCTTAGTATCTCAAACTTGTGCACGGGCAGTCGTAGCGTCCCGCGGCAAGGCTTGCCGGGCGCCTGCCAAGATCCTCCATAGTTCCTATTGAAGCCATTCAAGAACAAATTGTTTTAATTGAGAAGACAAGGCCCCGGCAAGAGGAGCTTGCCGGGAAGGACAAGGCCCCGGCAAGAGGAGCTTGCCGGGAAGGCCAACCAAGGCATTTCAAGGAGCTTGCCGCGACGCGCCGCGCGTCCCGGCAAGACCCGGCGAGCGACAAGCTTCCGGGCGCGACAAGACAATGACCGCGGCAAGGCGCTTGCCGCGGCGAAGCCACCACTCTGTGCCCACGCTCCAGCGCATCCGTCGACGTGTCGCCCTGAGACCATTCCAGACGCTCGTGGTGGGAAGTTGTGCAGCCAAGCGGTGCGAGGTGGCGAACGGAGATGACGAGATGGCCGTCGTGGCAAGCGGTGGCGCCCCTAACGGTCACTTTTCTGCACTGTTTAGGCGACGCGGACGGGCATTAAATGCTCTTGTCCCCTGCCGTCAGAGTTAGGTAGGGTGCACTGTAGAGGCAGTTGTACCAACCACACCTTTTACACTTTTACCCCTGCATGCATTGCCACCTGTCGGTGACCCCTTTAGCCTATAAAAGGAGGCCCATGCGCAACGTAGAGGGGGTTCGACTCATTCCAAACCTGAACACTCCCACGCTCTCGAGCAAGAACACAATACAACCACAAGGCAGCAGTAGGAGTATTATCTCTCCGGAGAGCTCCGAAGCTGGGTAAAATCGCTCGCGTGCTCCGCCTCGATCCGCTCTTCGTGCGCCCTCCGCTCCCTGCCGGACTGAAAAGGGTCCCTGCCCCATAGGTGTTCGTTTCCCATGACATCTTTGGTTGGGATAATCCCATGCGAGTCGCACTCCGGCATCATTGCGCGGATGCGATCGAGCGAGGACTTGTTGCACAATGGGACGACGCCCTGCGGCAGCCTGAACCACTCGGGATGATTGGGGTCATGCTTGAACAGCTCCTTGAGCTTCCCATCCAACTCCAAGACAGTAAAGTTGAAGTTGAGGCCCGGGCGCAGCCTCATGATATCCGCCGGACCCTCGAACAGCCAGGCGGGTCTCCCCCTCTCCTGTAGAGGGGCGACGCGGCGGCGAAGAAAGTCCGTGCCAACAGCACCTACAGTGAGCCCGGCAAGCCTGAGCCGCAAGATCCGGGTGGTGGCGATCTTCAGTCTAGCATCGTCCGCCGCCAGGGCGCTCCAATCGCCGCCGCGCACTACTCGGGCTTGGCGCAAGTTGGTGAATGGCTGCGGGTTCTCATCAACAATCCAACACCATTCCGCTCTCCACTCCTCCCATTTGCTACGGAGCTCCCCCTCCATATAGACCTCCTTCATGCCGACTCTCGAGATCCAGGCAATCCCGCCAGCTAAGGGCTCTCCCTTCTCGACCCGGGGCATGAAGTAGTGGCGGAAAAGGGCTACGTTTGGGTGGATTCCGACAAAGTTCTCGCAGAGATGTGCGAAAACTGCCATGGTCAGAACGGCGGGGGGTGAAGTCGAGGAGATGGAACCCGTAGGTGTTCATGATGTCACAAAAGAAATCGGAAAAGGGCGGGCAGAGCCCGCAATAGAAGAACAGTGCGAAGAAGGGGTATCCTCTTGGACACCGTTTCGAAGTGGAAGCGGCGGCGGAAAGTACCTGCGTGCGCGGATGCGCCCGCGTCTCCGTCGACCAGAAGAGATAGAACCATTCCCTCAGCTCCTTCGCGGAGAGCTCAGTGGGGAAGAGTGCCCACTCCTTCTGCAGCGCCTCAAGCCGCATCGCCTCGGCCGACTTCGCACCCTTCCCAGTCTTCTGAGCCATGGCGGAGGAGGTGGGGGAGAGCGAGGGCGTTGGCGGCGAGGGCGGCGACGGGGGGCGGAGCGCTGCTCTTTTTCGGCTTTGGGAAGCGGAGGGGAGCAATGGAGATTTCTGAGGAAGGAACCGCAAGTGGCGAAGGTGGGGGAACTGCCCCTGTTTCCCCTGCTTATAAAGAGGAGGAGGCGAACGTTACGCTTTCTCCGAATAAAGAATCACCCACGATCTCTCCCACGACGCCGCGTTCGACGCATGCCGTTACAAGAGGGCGCGGTGGATACGTAGTTAGATATGGTGTGGACCCAGGCCGCGTGTGCCCGTGCCCTGTTTTGGGCCTGGCCCAACAGCGCTCGGCACCACGTGTGGCCCACGCCCGGGGGCTCCTGTCGGTGTACTAAAGTAGGGGTACCTTAGTATCCCAAACTTGTGCATGGGCAGTCGCAGCGTCCCGCGGCAAGGCTTGCCGGGCGCCCGCCAAGATCCTCCGTAGTTCCTATTGAAGCCATTCAAGAACAAATTGTTTTAATTGAGAAGACAAGGCCCCGGCAAGAGGAACTTGCCGGGAAGGACAAGGCCCCGGCAAGAGGAGCTTGCCGGGAAGGCCAACCAAGGCAATTCAAGGAGCTTGCCGCGACGCGCCGCGCGTCCCGGCAAGACCCGGCGAGCGACAAGCTTCCGGGCGCGACAAGAAAACGACCGCAGCAAGGCGCTTGCCACGGCGAAGCCACCACTCTATGCCCACGCTCCAGCGCATCCGTCGACATGTCGCCCTCAGACCATTCCAGACGCACGTGGTGGGAAGCTGTGCAGCCAAGCGGTGCGAGGTGGCGAACGGAGATGACGAGATGGCCGTCGTGGCAAGCGGTGGCGCCCCTAACGGTCGCTTTTCTGCACTGTTTAGGCGAGGCGGACGGGCATTAAATGCTCTTGTCCCCTGCCGTCAGAGTTAGGTAGGGTGCACTGTAGAGGCAGTTGTACCAACCACACCTTTTACACTTTTACCCCTGCATGCGTTGCCACCTGTCGGTGACCCCTTTAGCCTATAAAAGGAGGCCCATGCGCAACGTAGAGGGGTTCGACTCATTCGAAACCAGAACACTCCCACACTCTCGAGCAAGACCACAATACAACCACAAGGCAGCAGTAGGAGTGTTATCTCTCCGGAGAGCTCCGAAGCTGAGTAAAATCGCTCGCATGCTCCGCCTCGATCCACTCTTCATGCGCCCTCCGCTCCCTGCCAGACCGAAAAGGGGCCCTGCCCCATAGGTGTTCGTTTCCCACGACATCTTTGGTTGGGATAATCCCATGCGAGTCGCACTCCGACATCATTGCACGGATTTGATCGAGCGAGGAGTTGTTGCACAATGGGACGACGCCCTGCGGCAGCTGAACCACTCGGGATGATTGGGGTCGTGCTTTAACAGCTCCTTGAGCGTCCCATCCAACTCCAAGACAGTAAAGTTGAAGTTGAGGCCCGGGCGCAGCCTCATGATATCCGCCGGACCCCCGAACAGCCAGGCGGGTCTCCCCCTCTCCTGCAGAGGGGCGATGCGGCGGCGAAGAAAGTCCGCGCCAACAGCACCTACAGTGAGCCCGGCAAGCCTGAGCCGCAAGATCCGGGTGGTGGTGATCTTCAGTCTAGCATCGTCCGCCGCCAGGGCGCTCCAATCGCCGCCGCGCACTACTCGAGCTTGGCGCAAGTTGGTGAATGGCTGCGGGTTCTCATCAACAATCCATCACCATTCCGCTCTCCACTCCTCCCATTTGCTACGGAGCTCCCCCTCCATATAGACCTCCTTCATGCCGACTCTCGAGATCCAGGCAATCCCGCCAGCAAAGGGCTCTCCCTTCTCGAGCCGGGGCATGAAGTAGTGGCGGAAAAGGGCTACGTTTGGGTGGATTTCGACAAAGTTCTCGCAGAGATGTGCGAAAACCGCCATGGTCAGAACGGCGTTGGGGGTGAAGTCGAGGAGATGGAACCCGTAGGTGTTCATGATGTCACAAAAGAAATCGGAAAAGTGTCACACCCTGATTTTCATGTCAATAAATCATGCTAAAATGTGGTTTGGCAAAAACTTTTGAATGTTTTGTCTTTGCTTGGATTGAATGTTTGCCTGCTGTTTGCAAGTGCTCTAGAAATCAAATAAATCCTCCAACCCCTATACTTCATCTCCTTGCTCCAAACTCTTGAACCAATGATCATGCCATGTGTATAGGACATAAAAATATTTCTTACAAAAATAATTTGGCCAAATAGCATTTTCATAAATTAGTTTTTCAAAACCCCCTGAATTGAGGTTTGCACTGCAAGTACTTAATTAAGGGCAGTAAAAATCTTTCTAAAAATATATTTGACTCCTATTAGATATAGGATACCCAGAAACCACAAAAATATAATTTTGAAAGTTATTTTCCTATTTTATTGAAAAGCTTTTCCTTAAGGCCAGAAATGGTCTTTAATAGGGAAAAATTATTTTATTGCTTCAAAAATATTTGACAAAATTTAGGGAAACTCATAGGACATATATTGTCCATATATAAGAGTTTCAACACATGGTCATGTTCAAAATATTGGTCAAATCCCTCATAAACCCTTTCTGGATATTTCAAGCTTTTGATATATTTACAAAGGAAATATTCTCCAAAAATTCCAAGAAAATTCTATCATGTCACATATGACATATTTGGTGATCTTGCCAAGTGTCATGTCTTGGAGAACAAGATAACATCATCAAATACCCTCAAGACCATTTCTGTCCATTTTGAAGTTTGAGCAACTTTACATTGCCAAACATTTCCAAATATTCTCGAACCTTGTGAACATTCTCAAATGGTCTAGTTATTCATCTAGACCAAGTGGCACAAGTTGGAGAACAAGTTATATTTATCAAACTGCCCCAAAACCCTCTCTGACCAGAATCAAATTTGAACAACTCTACATTACCAACTTTCTCTCCTTGATTCCATCTTTTGTGAGAATGATCACATGACCAAATTAGGCCACTAGACCAAGTGGTGCATCAAGGAGAATAGATTTGCATGGCTAAATCTTGGAAAGCCCATTTCTGTTGATTTCTAGGGTTTACCAAAGTTGCATTGTCAACTTGCTCCAAATGAACTCCAAATTGGTGGAAGGCCCTAATAATGTGTGTCATTTCACCCCGTGGAGCCTCATGACAAATGGAAGTCATCTTATTGCCTAAACCTACATCAAACACCTTCTGACAGAAACATAAAGTACTTGTTTTAGCCATTTCCACTAATCTCCATGGGCTAATCTTTCTCCCACATCCTCACCTGGTCCCCCTCTACCACCTGCATCTTTCCCTGCCCGAGGAGCCATGATTAAGGGGGTTAGAAAGCCATTTTTCTTCTATGGGCAACAGCATTCTCTCTCTCTCTCAGCTTCTCCCTCCCTCCTTGGCATTCCAGAGCATCCAAGGCTCTCCCCAGGCTTTAGCCCATCACCCAGCACACTCCAGACGCAAGTGGACACGGCAGAGCGCGCAAAACGCGCTCATGCCGGCCAAAAGCCTGCTCTGGAGCGCGCTACAGTAGCGGCCGAGCCCTGCCGCCGCCCTCCCGTCCACCTCGAGCCTCCCCCGCGTGCCTGCCGATGCGCCTCGGCGTCCGCAACATGCTACGCGGTCGGCCCCCTCCTCTCTCCTCCTCCCCGCGCCTCCGCGCTAGCAAACAGAGGCGCCCGAGTGCGCCAATGGTGCGCCTCACACGCGCGGCACCCTGGCCCTTCCCCGCTCCTTCTCTCCCCTCCTCTCTCCCTAGACCAACCGCACGAGCACCCCAGACACGCTCACACGAACCCCCGTGGCCTCTAGCGATGGCTACGGCCTCGCCGAGCGCCCTGTCCACGGTGCACCTCGCCCCCCTCCTACTTAAGGCAGTCCCTGGCCTCCCTCTCTGCTCCATTTGCTTCCCCTCTCTCCCGTGCACCCCAGGGACCAACTCACATCTCTCCCTGTGCCCTCCATCCACCGCAATGGCCGGAGCTCTGCCGTCGGGCTCTGCCTAAATCCGGGCTACCCCGAGCCTCTCCTCTCTCCCTAGCCACTCCAGTACCCTCATACCATCACCACAAGCCCCTCCCGTGCTTCTCCCTCTCCTTCCCATGGCCGTGCTGTCGAGTTCCCTCAGCACAGCCGGCCTCGCCGCTGCGGCCGATGGTGTGCTCGCGTCCGGCCACCCCTGCGGACGTGGCGCACCTCGTCAGATGCGCCGCTCTCCCCTGAGCCCGCCGGTGTGCTGGGCGTCACCAGAGGTGAACAGAGCCACCGGAACGAGCGCCGGCAAGCGCTCGGCCCCGCCTCCTCTGTCTCCTTCGTCGCGCGCGGGAGGAAGGAGACGACCCTGCGGGTGAGCCCCGCGGGTCAGCGACTCAGCCGGCGGGCCCCGCCGTTTAAGTGGAGACGGCTTCCACCGTCACCGCCTCCATCGCGCGAAGGCGTATTTCCTGGAAGCCGCCTTCGACGTAGCCCCTGCGCGTGTGCGGCCGAGCCGCTGGGCCGGCCCAGTGGAACCCTGCTGCTATCCCCCGCCCGGTGCGCGCCGCCGCCGCCCAGATCCAGCCCATTTGGGTAAAACCCTTTTCCCCTTTTTCTTTTCTGTATAGTTTCTAAAATTCATAAACAAATCAAATTAGCTCCAAATTTGATGATTAAAATTTCTAGTGACTCCATAAATCATGCTCTACCTGTTGGTGCAACATGCACATTTTTCCAGAGACTTCTTCTTCACAAATATTCATCAAATCCTACTTTTCCTATTTCTGTGATGAACTTTAGAAAATCATAGAGAGCTCAAACTTGACCCAAATCCCATGATTCAAATTCCTAGATGCATCTAAGTTCAAAACTTAGTTTTTGAACATTTTTACTAATATTTTCTGTATCACCTCAACTAATGGTCTATTTCTTTGTATATAGCCAACTTTGCAAAATCATAGGATATTCATTTGAACTCCAAATCCAGTGAAACCAACTCCTAGATGCTTCTAAAATCATGCTTTGTCAGATGGGTGCCTCTGCCCATTTTTGAAAATAATGTTTCTGTACACTTCTTGCAAATCCATTAATCCCTTGACTCCATCATATTGGAATGTTCAGAGATAACCATTGATCCACTTCCAATGAAATCACCTTCGTCATTCCTAATATGACCAGAGGTATCCTAGAAAGTCCAACTCACATTTTTAGAGCACTTTTACTTTTGCCTTGTTGTGTTGCTTATTGTGTTTGTTTCCGACGTTAGTTGACGAAGTAGACGGAGTACTTGGAGAAGGACCAGAGGACTTGAAGACTCTGAGGAACAGGCAAGCAGCCCTTTGACCATGTCTATGAAACCCTTTTTATGCATGTCATATAGCTCTTTATTATTGTTGCACCGGAATCATGATGAGGTGGTAACCACTTGATGGTTTGCCACCGTACTTTCTCGTTGATACTTGCATTGTGCATGACCCTACCTTCTTATGAGGGTTATGCCGGTGGGAGTAGATAGGATGCTAAGGTAGTGCTACGCAAAAAGGGATGGGGATATGCATGGTGATGGAGACAAAAGTATTTTCAAAAGATTTTTTTTCGAAAACCCCATCGGGTGCCACTTATGCCCGAGGGAGATGATGAGATGGGTAACCACTTGATGACGAAGTGGTGTACCGAGGCAAGTGTGTGTTGTTTTCGAAAACGGATTAGATTTAAGATTTGTCGACTGACCCAACCTTACATGCGCAACCACTCTTCCCTTATATGGGAAAGGGCATTATTGATTACCTAGGTCGATACTAGCTTGGAGCCCGCATTACTAGTGATGGGGGAAAGTTGGTGCTCTCTCTCGGGACGGGGTTGTGCCAGGTAGGGCGGCCATGACCATTTTTATGGGGCACCGGACACACCGTTGGTACCCCGTGCCAGTGGTATGTGATAAGAATGGGAGCAAGGCTCCGCAAAAATGTTATGTGAGATGTTGGGCACGGGGGCTACTGCCAATCGAGTGGACTCCATGTTAGTGTCGTCTAGGGAAAGGTAGTGATCGGGTGCTTACCCCGGGTACTTCAGGTACCGCGGGTCATGGATGACACGGAAGTTCCCCGGATCTAGTGGGTAAAGTGTGCAACCTCTGCAGAGTGTAAAACTATTCGAATAGCCGTGTCCACGGTCAAGGACAGTTGGGCGGTGCTGCTTAAACTACGTCCAGAGTTTTCAACCGTGTGTGTGTGTTGATAAAACTACTTGGGTCAAGTCAAAGGACTTGACATGTTTGAGATGGGTTGGTGCCCACTCTATTTATGTTGGGTTGGTGCCCACTCTATTTATGTTGATATCTGTAACCTGTCTTCATGGTTACTTGGAATTCTTTTGATGCATGCCCTACAAAGATGTTGAACATGTCATTGCACTCAAAACTAGCTTTCTGCAAAATTTACCTATATCATGCATTGTTGTATCTTGAACCAAAACATGGGTTGCTTGCGAGTACATTCAAAGTACTCATTGGCTTGCCACTGGTTATTTAATTGACCAGGCATGGAAGAACAGGGTGTGATGAAGAACACATCGGTGACGAACATGCGAGCTAGGACGCTTCCCAGTCAGAATGCCTGTAGGGATAAGGCAGATGGCATGGGTCCAAGTTATCGACGAAGATTTTCGCTGCGATGTTATACTCAAGACTTGACCATAATGGTCCTACTTGTGTAAAACGGTATGTATGGATGTAAGACTCTTGTTATTCAGATTCTGTGTGTTCAGTGAGCATTGATCTCTGGGATCACTGTGCACGTGCATTCGGTGATCACGACTTATGAGTCGGGGTCCCCACAGAGCTGGTATCAGAGCCATCCTGACTGTAGGAAGCCTTAGTTAGCATGGTCGTTAGTTAGGATAAAACTATTTCCAAAACATCTACTAGTTTTCAAAACTATCTATACTTCTCTTCCCTTCTCAGTTTTTCGAAAACTAAGGTACACTTTCCTTATTGATCTCTTCCCCTTCAAAACCTTTGGTCGCTAGAATCCTTATGCCCCTGACCACTGGATTCCTTGTAATCCTCGTGGATAATCTAGAAGGAAGATGCCTTGCCAGACATTCACCCACATCTCCTGGACACAAGATTGGCGACATCGCAACAAGACGATACCAACAGAAGATACATCCTCGAGGAATGAGGACCTGAAGACCCAGGAGATGGTGACACCCTTGACACTGCCCCAAGATGGTGCAACCTTAGCCTACGATGACCAGGGTATAGGATATGCAAGATCATGGTATACATCGCTAGTAGAGCAACCTTGTCCTTACCATTGTTGTGTCGGCAACCACCGGTGGATGAGAACCTAGCCATTTTGTCCGCCTCACTATAGTGAGCAGGAAAACGGTTCTCTTCATCCCCCGCTCTCGGTGACGATACTGGCAACAGCGTATCCGGCAGATTCGACCTCTACTATGCCATGTTATTGTCATTGCATAAAGGATTACCTACCTGGTACCATCGACGGCTTAGAAGACAAAAAGGGATCGTTGTGATTAAGAAGACAATAGAAGACCAAGTCAATGCCAGTTATGAGGAGCCACCTTCACCCCATCACTTCAACAGGCAAGAAGTTGTTGAAGACTCCTCAAGCTCAACCGGGATCGTTTCATCAAACAACTACAAGGGACGTAGCAGCACCTGAGGAAACCCGGGAGACTGCACGAGGCACAAGGCAGGACTATGGAGTCCGAGAACCCCTAGGGTAGGATGAGTCATGTACCCCCTATGCGCAGTCGAGTCCGTATGATGGTTCGAGTAGAACCATGATTGTGTGTTGCTTGTTTTTATTTGTTGTGTTTTGATATCAGTCGCCCTTTTTGCCCTAGGCAACAAGTACGCGACCATATCACCTGCCTTATTCTGTTGTTGGTGTTTGGCCTTTTTGGCACTTGTTTGTTTGCACCTGCACTATAGAACCCCCTTTAGGCATTCCCCTTCTCTATGCTACTTTTCCCTCTCATCTCTCTCCTCAACTGAAGACAAGCAAGACAATATGCACCAAGGATTCCACCTCGGCGACCAACAAGCACTGAAAACTTTTGCTACAACCTCCTCGACCAAGTACAACCCCGTATGTTTACACCTCAAGACTAGAAACCCATTCCTAGACCCTTTGAGACTTCACAAGATACCCCAGCCCGAATCCTTAACCATGTGCTTAACCCACAGAATTGCAAGAGAGCCTGTTAAAGCCTCTGTAACCTTGCTTATCACTGGGTTCATTAGGGAACTAGTGGACATAGTGAACGAGCACATTATCATCCTAAGATAGCACCAAAACTGACGATGCCATAGGGGAGACCAATTTGAGGATACAGGAATAGAGGACAAATGACTTGGTGAGTTTATATCAATGACTTTGAGGAATTATATGAGACTATTTGGTGGATTATGAGGCTACCATGTTGGTGATGAACTTGGTGGGATCATGCTTATAGAGTAGCATAGCTTTCGTTACCCCTGAGTAAATTGGATTTATATGACAATCATGATCGCAAGCTGGAATTCTTGTAAGTATTTGGATTTAACTTAAGCCATGGGATATTGGTAGAAGAGAGTTGAGATTACGTAAATGACTTGGGGAAAATATGTAGGAATTCTCGTTGGACAAGAGATTTGGATTTTAGTAGGTGATTCTAGTTGAATATAGGTGCTGAGTATGTCTACATGGTTCGGAGTAAATTGGATTTAGACTGATGATCTCGATCATGATACCATAATTCTCGGTGGATGATAAACTAGGAGATTGGACTAATTGTCGGAGTTCATTTAGGCATCTTTGTGGGCTTGACCTTGGAGTATTACTAGATCACAATAACGGGAATTGGTGGACTGACTACAGTAAGGCAGCCCTTTCAAGTATTGGGGATTATAAGAACTTTAGGAGATCATGTGGGACACCAGCATAGGTGTTGGATTTGTAGAAATAATGGATCATGTAGTGTTTGATGGAAGTTAACGGGTTGTTGTAGTTAATTCATAGAAAAGGAAACAAGATTCTGGAGTAGCATATGACATGTTTCCTTAGGATAGGGATGCACTATCTTGGACCTTGGGTCAATAGACTGAGCACTTGGATGGTGGATATTAAATCCAAGCTTGTATGCTCTACCCATGGATTTTTAGGGGTAGCCACACACATGAGTTTGGGGATCGTAGACATATATGATTTTGTTAGACCTCCTCTCGAGAGTCATGAGGATATGAATCACATGAGTAATGATTGGAGTTGACCTATACGAAATGATACTATCAGTGATATGGTGTGATTTGTTTAAAGGACTAGATAGCACAATTGGCATCTCTGAAACTGTGCTCAAGGATGGGTTGATAAACTTTCACTCGCGCACTAGAATCCTTGAAACCCTTACGCCCTACCAAGCCACAACATGGTCGGATCCTGACCTTGGGCTTTGGCTCTAGATCGATACGACCTTGGCCCGCACTCAACAAGACCACCACTAAATCCCCAGCCTCCTTTATGTACCCCGTGAACAAAGTCCTCATGGAGTTCTTAGGCAAGATAGTTGTCATCATCATTTGGTGACCTACTTGTTCACCCGAAGATGGAAGAAGAGCCATTCAGCTAGTCCAGGAACATTTGAAGACCGCCATGCCAAGGAGGAAGAACAACCACCGTCTTCAAGAAGTAAACATCGGCGTCGAAGACCAGGTGTACCTGCAAGCCACTTCTCTCTAAGGAACCAAGCATTTCCATCACAAGGAGGTCCACACCAAGATGTATCAAGACCTAAAGGAAAGATTCTGGTGGCACGGATGAAAAGGGAGATTGCCACCTATGTTGCAAAGTGTGACATATGCCAGAGAGTCAAAGCTGAGCATCAGCGACCCGCGGGATTGTAGCAACCCCTCAAGGTGCCTGAATGGAAGTGGGACAAAATCAGGATGGACTTCATCACTGGTTTACCCAGGTCAAGCAAGGGACATGACTCCATATGGGTCATTGTTGACCATTTGACCAAGGTGGCCCACTTCATTCCTGTCAAGACGACCTACAAGGGGAACCAGTTAGCCAGTCTCTACATCAACCGAATCGTGAGCATTCATGGTGTTCCTAAGGAAAGTGTGTCGGATAGAGGAACCCAATTCACCTCAAGGTTCTGGAAGAAGTTCCAGAAGGCCATGGGGACCAAGTTGTCCTTCAGCACTGCTTTCCAGCCACAGACCAGAGGTCAGACAGAACGAGGGAATCAGATACTCGAAGACATGCTCCGAGCCTGTGTCTTAGCATATGGAGCTAAGTGGGAGGATTGCCTCCCTTTCGCCGAGTTCTCTTACAACAACAGCTACCAGTCAAGCCTTCAGATGGCACCATTTGAGGTGTTATACGGACGGAAATGCCGCACACCCCTCAATTGGTCAGAAACCGGAGAAGGACTTGTCTTTGGGCCCGATATCCTCCGTAAAGCCGAAAAGCATGTCCACCTTGTCAGAGAGCGCTTGAAGACTGCCAAGTCAAGACAAAGAGCTACGCTGACTCACGTCGTCGAGACATGACCTTCCGGGTTGGAGACCATGTTTATCTCCAGGTCACCCCTCTCAAAGGAACCCAGCGCTTCCATGTCAAAGGAAAGCTCGCCCCAAGATTCATCGGCCTTCTTCAAGATCACTCCAAGATTTAACAACCCCCTCCGAGATCGCTACGAGACGAAGAGAAGGTAGTAACCAGCTGGGGTTACCACCTGACTCGCCCGTTGTGCACAATGTCTTTCCACACGACACAACTCCGGAAGTGTTTTCGACTTCCTAACTAGCCCAATCACTAACAAGGACATCGATCACCGAGCCATTGACCTCCAGTCCAATATGACCACCGCAAGAAACCCCTTAGAAACCTGGATCAAGAAGAACGTCATATGCGAAGCCACACCATCAAGCATTTCAATTTCAATGGAGCACCAAACAGAAGCATAAGCAGCATGAGGACGTGAAGACTACCCCAAATCCAAGTTTCCATACTCCTTTCCGCGCCTACTTTGGGAATCTCGGGGACGAGATTCTTGTAAGGGGGGTAGGTCTGTCACACCCTGATTTTCATGCCACAACACTTAAGTCAATAAATCATGCTAAAATGTGGTTTGGCAAAAACTTTTGAATGTTTTGTCTTTGCTTGGATTGAATGTTTGCCTGCTGTTTGCAAGTGCTCTAGAAATCAAATAAATCCTCCAACCCCTATACTTCATCTCCTTGCTCCAAACTCTTGAACCAATGATCATGCCATGTGTATAGGACATAAAAATATTTCTTACCAAAATAATTTGGCCAAATAGCATTTTCAGAAATTAGTTTTTCAAAACCCCCTGAATTGAGGTTTGCACTGCAAGTACTTAATTAAGGGCAGTAAAAATCTTTCTAAAAATATATTTGACTCCTATTAGATATAGGATACCCAGAAACCACAAAAATATAATTTTGAAAGTTATTTTCCTATTTTATTTACAAGCTTTTCCTTAAGGCCAGAAATGGTCTTTAATAGGGAAAAATTATTTTATTGCTTCAAAAATATTTGACAAAATTTAGGGAAACTCATAGGACATATATTGTCCATATATAAGAGTTTCAACACATGGTCATGTTCAAAATATTGGTCAAATCCCTCATAAACCCTTTCTGGATATTTCAAGCTTTTGAAATATTTACAAAGGAAATATTCTCCAAAAATTCTAAGAAAATTCTATCATGTCACATATGACATATTTGGTGATCTTGCCAAGTGTCATGTCTTGGAGAACAAGATAACATCATCAAATACCCTCAAGACCATTTCTGTCCATTTTGAAGTTTGAGCAACTTTACATTGCCAAACATTTCCAAATATTCTCAAACCTTGTGAACATTCTCAAATGGTCTAATTATTCATCTAGACCAAGTATCACAAGTTGGAGAACAAGTTATATTTATCAAAGTGCCCCAAAACCCTCTCTGACCAGAATCAAATTTGAACAACTCTACATTACCAACTTTCTCTCCTTGATTCCAACTTTTGTGAGAATGATCACATGACCAAATTAGGCCACTAAACCAAGTGGTGCATCAAGGAGAATAGATTTGCATGGCTAAATCTTGGAAAGCCCATTTCTGTTGATTTCTAGGGTTTACCAAAGTTGCATTGTCAACTTGCTCCAAATGAACTCCAAATTGGTGAAAGGCCCTAATAATGTGTGTCATTTCACCCTGTGGAGCCTCATGACAAATGGAAGTCATCTTATTGCCTAAACCTACATCAAACACCTTCTGACAAAAACATAAAGTACTTGTTTTAGCCATTTCCACTAATCTCCATGGGCTAATCTTTCTCCCACAACCTCATCTGGTCCCCCTCTACCACCTGCATCTTTCCCTGCCCGAGGAGCCATGATTAAGGGGGTTAGAACCCCATTTTTCTTCTCTGGGCAACATCATTCTCTCTCTCTCAGCTTCTCCCTCCCTCCTTGGCATTCCAGAGCATCCAAGGCTCTCCCCGGGCTTTAGCCCATCACCCAGCACACTCCAGACGCAAGTGGACACGGCAGAGCGCGCAAAACGCGCTCATGCTGGCCAAAAGCCTGCTCCAGAGCGTGCTACAGTAGCGGCCGAGCCCTGCTGCCGCGCTTCCGTCCACCTCGAGCCTCCCCCGCGCGCCTGCCGATGCGCCTCGGCGTCCGCAACACGCTACGCGGTCGGCCCCCTCCTCTCTCCTCCTCCCCGCGCCTCCGCGCTAGCAAACAGAGGCGCCCGAGTGCGCCAATGGTGTGCCTCACACGCGCGGCACCCTGGCCCTTCCCCGCTCTTTCTCTCCCCTCCTCTCGCCCTAGACCAACTGCACAAGCACCCCAGACACGCTCACACGAGCCCCCGTGGCCTCTAGCGATGGCTACGGCCTCGCCGAGCACCCTGTCCATGGTGCACCTCGCCCCCCTCCTACTTAAGGCAGACCCTGGCCTCCCTCTCTGCTCCATTTGCTTCCCCTCTCTCCCGTGCACCCCAGGGACCAACTCACATATCTCCCTGTGCCCTCCATCCACCGCAATGGCCGGAGCTCAGTCGTCGGGCCCCGCCTAAATCCGGGCTACCCCGAGCCTCTCCTCTCTCCCTAGCCACTCCAGTACCCTCATACCATCACCACAAGCCCCTCCCGTGCTTCTACTTCTCCTTCCCATGGCCGTGCTGTCGAGTTCCCTCACCACGTCCGGCCTCGCCGCTACGGCCGATGGTGTGCTCGCGTCCGGCCACCCCTGCGGTCGTGGCGCACCTCGTCGGATGCGCCGCTCTCCCCTGAGCCCGCCGGTGTGCTGGGCGTCACCAGAGGTGACTGGAGCCACCGGAACGAGCGCCGGCATGCGCTCGGCCCCGCCTCCTCTGTCTCCTTCGTCGCGCGCGGGAGGAAGGAGACGACCCTGCGGGTGGGCCCCACGGGTCAGCGACTCAGCCAGCGGGCCCCGCCGTTTAAGTGGAGATGGCTTCCACCTTCACCGCCTCCCTCGCGCGAAGGTGTATTTCCTGGAAGCCGCCTTCGACGTAGCCCCTGCGCGCATGCGACCGAGCCGCTGGGCCGGCCCAGTGGAGCCCTGCTGCTATCCCCCGCCCGGTGCGCGCCGCCGCCGCCCAGATCCAGCCCATTTGGGTAAAACCCTTTTCCCCTTTTTCTTTTATGTACAGTTTCTAAAATTCATAAACAAATCAAATTAGCTCCAAATTTGATGATTCAAATTTCTAGAGACTCCATAAATCATGCTCTACCTGTTGGTGCAACATGCACATTTTTCCAGAGACTTCTTCTTCACAAATATTCATCAAATCCTACTTTTCCTATTTCTGTGATGAACTTTAGAAAATCACAGAGAGCTCAAACTTGACCCAAATCCCATGATTCAAATTCCTAGATGCATCTTAGTTCAAAACTTAGTTTTTGAACATTTTTACTAATATTTTCTGTATCACCTCAACTAATGGTCTATTTCTTTGTATATAGCCAACTTTGCAAAATCATAGGATATTAATTTGAACTCCAAATCCAGTGAACCAACTCCTAGATGCTTCTAAAATCATGCTTTGTCAGATGGGTGCCTCTGCCCATTTTTGAAAATAATGTTTCTGTACACTTCTTGCAAATCCATTAATCCCTTGACTCCATCATATTGGAATGTTCAGAGATAACCATTGATCCACTTCCAATGAAATCACCTTGGTCATTCCTAATATGACCAGAGGTATCCTAGAAAGTCCAACTCACATTTTTAGAGCACTTTTACTTTTGCCTTGTTGTGTTGCTTATTGTGTTTGTTTCCGACGTTAGTTGACGAAGTAGACGGAGTACTTGGAGAAGGACCAGAAGACTTGAAGACTCTGAGGAACAAGCAAGCAGCCCTTTGACCATATCTATGAAACCCTTTTTATGCATGTCATATAGCTCTTTATTATTGTTGCACCGGAATCATGATGAGGTGGTAACCACTTGATGGTTTGCCACCGTACTTTCTCGTTGATACTTGCATTGTGCATGACCCTACCTTCTTATGAGGGTTATGCCGGTGGGAGTAGATAGGATGCTAAGGTAGTGCTACGCAAAAAGGGACGGGGATATGCATGGTGATGGAGACAAAAGTATTTTCAAATGATTTTTTTTCGAAAACCCCATCGGGTGCCACTTATGCCCGAGGGAGATGATGAGATGGGTAACCACTTGATGACGAAGTGGTGTACCCAGGCAAGTGTGTGTTGTTTTCGAAAACGGATTGGATTTAAGATTTGTCGACTGACCCAACCTTACATGCGCAACCACTCTTCCCTTATATGGGAAAGGGCATTATTGATTACCTAGGTCGATACTAGCTTAGAGCCCGCATTACTAGTGACGGGGGAGAGTTGGTGCTCTCTCTCGGGACGGGGTCGTGCCAGGTAGGGCGGCCATGACCATTTTTATGGGGCACTGGACACACCGTTGGTACCCCGTGCCAGTGGTATGTTATAAGAATGGGAGCAAGGCTCCATGAAAATGTTATGTGAGATGTTGGGCACGGGGGCTACTGCCAATTGAGTGGACTCCATGTTATTGTCGTCTAGGGAAAGGTAGTGATCGGGTGCTTACCCCGGGTACTTGAGGTACCGCGGGTCGTGGATGACACGGAAGTTCCCCGGATCTAGTGGGTAAAGTGTGCAACCTCTGCAGAGTGTAAAACTATTCGAATAGCCGTGTCCACGGTCAAGGACAGTTGGGCGGTGCTGCTTAAACTACGTCTAGAGTTTTCAACCGTGTGTGTGTGTGTTGATAAAACTACTTGGGTCAAGTCAAAGGACTTGACATGTTTGAGATGGGTTGGTGCCCACTCTATTTATGTTGGGTTGGTGCCCACTCTATTTATGTTGATATCTGTAACCTGTCTTCATGGTTACTTGGAATTCTTTTGATGCATGCCCTACAAAGATGTTGAACATGTCATTGCACTCAAAACTAGCTTTCTGCAAAATTTACCTATATCATGCATTGTTGTATCTTGAACCAAAACATGGTTTGCTTGCGAGTACATTCAAAGTACTCATTGGCTTGCCACTGGTTATTTAATTGACCAGGCATGGAAGAACATGGTGTGATGAAGAACACTTCGGTGACGAACATGCGAGCTAGGACGCTTCCCAGTCAGAACGCCTGTAGGGTTAAGGCAGATGGCATGGGTCCAAGTTATAGACGAAGATTTCCGCTGCGATGTTATACTCAAGATTTGACCATAATGTTCCTACTTGTGTAAAACGGTATGTATGGATGTAATACTCTTGTTATTCAGCTTTTGTGTGTTCAGTGAGCATTGATCTCTGGGATCACTGTGCACGTGCATTCAGTGATCACGACTTATGAGTCGGGGTCCCCACAAAAAGGGCGGGCAGAGCCCGCAATAGAAGAATAGTGCGAAGAAGGGGTATCCTCTTGGACACCGTTTCGAAGTGGAAGCGGCGGCGGAAAGTACCTGCGTGCGCGGATGCGCCCGCGTCTCCGTCGACCAGAAGAGATAGAACCATTCCCTCAGCTCCTTCGCGCAGAGCTCAGTGGGGAAGAGTGCTCGCTCCTTCCGCAGCGCCTCGGCCGACTTTGCACCCTTCCCGATCTTCGGAGCCATGGCGGAGGCGGTGGGGGAGAGCGAGGGTGTTGGCGTTGAGGGCGGCGACGGGGGCCGGAGCGCTGCTCTTTTTCGGCTTTGGGAAGCGGAGGGGAGCGGCGGAGATTTCTGAGGAAGGAACCGCAAGTGGCGAAGGTGGGGGAACTGCCCCTGTTTCCCCTGCTTATAAAGAGGAGGAGGCGAATGTTACGCTTTCTCCGAATAAAGAATCACCCACGATCTCTCCCACGACGCCGCGTTCGATGCATGACGTTATGAGAGGGCGCGGTGGATACAGAGTTAGATATGGTGTGGACCCAGGCCGCGTGTGCCCGTGCCCTGTTTTGGGCCTGGCCCAACAGCGCTCGGCACTGCGTGTGGCCCACGCCCGGGGGCTCCTATCGGTGTACTAAAGTAGGGGTACCTTAGTATCCCAAACTTGTGCACGGGCAGTCGCAGCGTCCCGCGGCAAGGCTTGCCGGGCGCCCGCCAAGATCCTCCGTAGTTCCTATTGAAGCCATTCAAGAACAAAGTGTTTTAATTGAGAAGACAAGGCCCCGGCAAGAGGAGCTTCCTGGGAAGGATAAGGCCCCGGCAAGAGGAGCTTGCCGGTAAAGCCAACCAAGGCATTTCAAGGAGCTTGCCGCGACGTGCCGCGCGTCCCGGCAAGACCCGGCGAGCGACAAGCTTCCGGGCGCGACAAGACAACGACCGCGGCAAGGCGCTTGCCGCGGCGAAGCCACCACTCTATGCCCACGCTCCAGCGCATCCGTCGACGTGTCGCCCTGAGACCGTTCCAGACGCACGTGGTGGGAAGCTGTGCAGCCAAGCGGTGTGAGGTGGCGAACGGAGATGACGAGATGGCCGTCGTGGCAAGTGGTGGCGCCCCTAACGGTCGCTTTTCTGCACTGTTTAGGCCACGCGGACGGGCATTAAATGCTCTTGTCCCCTGCCGTCAGAGTTAGGTAGGGTGCACTGTAGAGGCAGTTGTACCAACCACACCTTTTACACTTTTACCCCTGCATGCGTTGCCACCTGTCGGTGACCCCTTTAGTCTATAAAAGGAGGCCCATGCGCAACGTAGAGGGGGTTCGACTCATTCGAAACCAGAACACTCTCACGCTCTCGAGCAAGAACACAATACAACCACAAGGCAGTAGTAGGAGTATTATCTCTCCGGAGAGCTCCGAAGCTGGGTAAAATCGCTCGCGTGCTGCGCCTCGATCCGCTCTTCGTGCGCCCTCCGCTCCCTGCCGGACCGAAATGGGGCCCTGCCCCATAGGTGTTCGTTTCCCACGACAAATTGATACAAGGGCAGAGCTTTCTCGCCCAGCCGACTGATGAATCGGCTAATGGATGCCAAACAGCCGGTGAACTTCTACACGTCTAACAGTCGGCTGGGTACCTCTATCCTCTCGATGGCCTTGATCTTCACGGGGTTGCACTCTATGCCGTGTTCGGAGACCAGGAAGCCAAGGAGTTGGCCGGCTGGTACTCCGAAAACACACTTCTCAGGGTTGAGCTTGATCTGGAATTGGCGCAGGTTCTCAAAGGTCTCCTTGAGGTCTTCCAACAGCGTCCCACGCTTCTCCGTCTTCACCACCACATCATCCACGTGGACATGGGCATTCCTGCCGAGTTGCTTGAGGAGGCACTTCTGCATGCAACGCTGGAAGGTGGCGCCGACATTCCTCTAGCCGAACGTTATCGTCAGGTAGCAGAAGGCTCCGAATGGTGTGATGAAGGCGGTCTTCAGTCTGTCTGCCAGGTTCAGCTTGATCTGGTGATATCCTGAATATGCATCTAGGAAACTCAGCAGCTCGCATCCGACTGTGGAGTCTATCACCTGATCGATTCTTGGCAGGGCAAACGGATCCTTTGGGTAAGCTTTGTTGAGGCTTGTGTAGTCGATACACATCCGCCACTTCTTGTTCTTCTTCAGTACCAAAACCGGGTTTGCCAGCCACTCTGGAAAAAACACTTCCATGATGTAGCCGGCCGCAAGAAGCCGGGCTATCTCCTCTCCAACAACTCTTCTTTTCTCTTCTGATAGGCGGCGCAAGGGCTGCCTGACGGGTTTCACATCTGGCCTGACGTGTAGCTTGTGCTCGGCGAATTCCGTCGGTACACCTGGCATGTCCTTGGGGGACCATGCAAAGATGTCTCGACTCTCATGGAGGAAGTCGACGAGCTCGCCTTTCTATTTGCTGTCGAGGTTTGCACCTACGACAGCGTATCTCTCTGGGTGCTCCGGGTCGAAGGGTATCTTCTTGGTCTCTTTGGCCGGCTTGAATGATCCTTCTACTTCCGACTCCTTGGGGCGGGCGACATCTCTGGCTGCTTTCCAACCATCACCACGACTCAGTCAAGGAGCCGCTTCTTAGCCGCGATCACCAGGGACTCGGCCAGCCGACTGCTCTCGGCCGCGCATGCGGACGACTTCCGGTAGTTGCCGGCTACGGTCACAATCCCCTTGGAATTCGGCATCTTTATCTTGAGGTAGGCGTAGTGAGGAACCGCCATGAACTTGGCCAAAGCAGGTCGGCCAAGCAGTGCGTGGTATGGGCTTTCCAAGTCCACTACTTCAAACCAGACCGGCTCTCGGCGGAAATGATCTTTGTCTCCGAAGAGGACGTCTATCGGGATCTTGCCGATTGGCGAACAGGAAAGGCCGGGTACAATTCCATGGAACACAGTCCGGCTGCTCTGCAGCTGTCTTCGCTTGATTCCTAGCTTCTACATGGTGTCCTTGTACAGGATGTTGATGCTGCTGCCTCTATCTATCAGAACTCGCGAGAAACGGGCGGCCCGCCTATCAGTGGCCAAGGTGGCACCTAGGACCAGAGCATAAGAGCCCGGACTCGGCATCACCTCTAGGTGATCCACTCTACTCCAATTGATAGGCCTCTCGGACCAATGCATGAACTCTGGAGTATCTGTTGCCACTGCATTTACTTCTTGCAGCTGTTGGCGCCTGCTGCGCTGGTCATCTGCCACGCTGGTGAACACCACGTAGGCTCCGTGCTCATCTGGGAACTCGTCTTGCATTGCGCTGACTGGCCGAGCCGCCGGCTGCTGGGGCGGCGACGGAGGCGGCGGCCCAGTAGGCGGCGGAGGAATGAGGCCGTCTCCCTTGGCGATTCTGGTGAGCCAGTGGCACTTTCGGGTGGTATGATTTGACGGCTTCGCGCCGCTGTGGAACTTGCAGGGACCATCCAAAGTCTGCTCATAGGAGAAGGCTGGCAACCAATTGGATTTGCCGCCTTTCTGCCGCTTGGTCGGAGGCTGCCCCTCCGGCTGTTGATCTTCAACTGTCGCCACTTGCCGACTGTTGGAAGTCGGCTGTTCGGCCTTACACTTGTTATCGTTCTGTTGTTGGCGCCGACTGGTGTCTCCAGCCGGGGTTTTGGGAGCCTGAGGGGTCATCTTGCCAGCGGCGTTGACTTTGATCTCTGTCTTCATGGAAGAGTCGACCGTGGCGTACTTGTCAGCTATAACCAGCAATTCGTCGAGGGTCTCTGGCTCGTCACAGAGGAGCCTGTGCTTGAGGAGGGTGCCCTCTCAGCACCCGGCAGTGAAGTACTCGATAGCCTACACCACGTGCACGCCCTCGCAGGAGTTCCGAAGCTCGCCCCAGTGTGTGAGGTAGTCGCGTGTTGATTCATCAGGGCCTTGCGCGCACAAGGAAAGCTGGCGCGGCTTGGGAGGTCACTTGTACGTGCTCGTGAAGTTGCGGATGAAGGCTTCAGTGAAGTCGACCCAGCTGTTGATGCTGCGGGGCTTCAGGCTATTCAACCATGTCTGGGCCATGCCCTGGAGCATGAGGGGAACGTACTTCACGGCAACTCGCTTGTTGCCATTCGCTATGCTGATGGCTGTGGAGTAGTCTATCAGCCAGTCCTCCGGCTTCATGGAGCCGGTGTACTTGGGTGTGTCTCGGGGGAGCGTGAACCCTTTGGGGAAGGGCTCGTCTCAGATGCGGGGCCCAAAGCAAGGCGGACCCAGCTCGTCTTCTTCTTCCAGCGCCAGGGATCGGTGGAGTCGGTCGATCCAATGGCGGGCGTCGTTCTCTCCGACTCCCTCTCGGCGGCCAAGGCAGCCTCCGAGAGTCGGATGCTCAACAGGCGGCGGGGAAACTCGCCGCTCTCTTATGGGCGGGGGAGGCAGGTAGTCGTCCCGCCGCTCTACAGCTCTTGGGCGGCCGTCTTGGTCGCGCTCGATGGTGATGTGAGTCCGACTGTGACTGACAGCCGGCTCCTTTTCTTTCCTTCCGCGGACTCCGCCAGTCGGCGTCCGAGAGGTCGCGCCTTGATCTTGGCGGGGAGGCAAGTCGTCGTTCGGCTGCTGCAGCGCATCTGCGCGGCCGCCGGCCCTGTTCTGCATAGCAACCGCGTCGTGGAGTTGCTGGACTCGCTCCGTCATCAAACGGCGCTCTTCACGCTCGAAGTTCTTCAGCTTGTCAGTCGCCGCTTGGGTGGCGCGGATGTTCTCCGCTGGGGTGGCGTATACGGGGCGTTTTGCCCCGAACAAGTCGGCGATGGCCGTGCCGCGCTGCTGGACCGCGCCTAGATGGCTCGGCCCAGTCAGAGCAGGCGAGCCGCCTACGGTGCGATCCATCTCGCGCTGGTATGCCTCTGACAAGCGCCTCATGCTCGCCAGCTTCTTGGCGCCTTCGATGATCTGAAGGCGGCGTGTCTCCAGCGTCTCGGCGTCTGCGTCCTCTGGAATGGGCGCAGTAAGGTCTTGCAGGGCCGCAGCAAGCGGGTCCTGGGCTTCTTCGCTGGAGCGCTCGTCGTGACTGATGACGAGCACCTCCGTGACGGCGCTTCCGCTGCTCTCCTTGTACAGAAGCGGCTCGTCGTAGACCACCACGTTGGTGGGAAAAGTGTCAAGCGACACGGCGTCGGAGTCGACCAGCATCGGGTCGGTGGAGCCTACGGACTCCAAGTCCACAGCAGGCTCGCCGGTCACGTGGAGTTGGTCGAGGAGGCCCGCGAGAAGGCTCTCGGGGCCACCTGTGCCTGCGTCAGATGCAGGCTCATCGGAGAGGCGCACCTGCCGACAAGTTCCGCAAGGCTGCTTGCTGTGCAGGCGGCCTCAGCGCCGCGCAGCGCATCGATGCAGGCTCCATCTGGTGAGCCTGGCTGGCTGTGCTCGCCAGGGAGGAAGAGGGTTCCCGTCTAGAACAGATCTCCGGACGACAGTGCACCTCGGCCCATGGTGGGCGCCAAATGTCGGGGGTTGGGTGCGACATATGCCAAAGGATGGCTTATCATGGTGGGGGTGAGTAGAACGTCGCCGGTGCCTGGAAACGGGATGAGGCGTAGGCATGCACGCCGGCAAATCTTACCCAGCTTCAGGGCTCTTCGGGGAGATAACACCCCTACTGCTGCTCTGCGGGGTCTCCGCATGATCGCTAAAGCAAAGTGACTACAATGGTGCTCCTGGAGCTGTATCGGGAGGCAGGAGAGAGCAAGGCTAGTTCTCCCCTCCTGTGCTACCTGGTCTATCTCTATCAAGGTCCGAACGCTCTGCATGGGTGCCCCGGGGGGTTTATATAGGCCTACCCCCCGGGGATACAGTGGTAATCCGGCTGAGCGCGGGTCCCAGCCGTCTGTCTCTCATACCGCCGTCATTCCCGCCGGCTTCTGGGGCCCACCGACTGGTGGGTCCCGCGGACAGGCCTGACACTGTGCGGCGCTCCTGATGACGCAGGCTTGGTCATTGGGTCGTGGCAACAGTGCTGCCGTCTATCGGGCGATCACTGTCGCCATTCCCCATCCTATCTGGTTAATGGCTCGTGGGGCCCTGGAGGGGAGGCGGCCGACTCCAGGGAGGCCGACTCCCACATGGCCGTCTTCGGGGCGCTCAGGTCGCCTTCGGTCCACCCACTGGCAGGCGGCCCCGTGGTCTTCGGGCCGTACAGGCCGGCGTCGTGGGTACAGTGCGTCGCGCGCTGTGGCTGAGGTCAGGGTAGGCATGGCAACAGTGCCGCGCCTCGCCGGAGATCTTCCGATGATACGGCTCACTGTAGCCATGCCGGTCCCTCGTAGGTAGGGGAACGGCCACGTCGCGACCGTACCCCGCATTGGGCTTCGGGAAGAGTCATGGGCCGACTCCCATAGTCGGCCTCTCTAGCGTTCGACAGCTTGGAGTCGGCTTGTCTTGGAGTCGTCGTCTGGGACTCGGCTTGTCTTGGAGTCGCCGTCTGGGACTCGGCTTGTCTTGGAGTCGCCGTCTGGGACTTGGCTTGTCTTGGAGTTGCCTTCTGGGACTCGGCTTGTCTTGGAGTCGCCGTCTGGGACTCGACTTGAGGGGCGCGGCCTGCCCCGATGTCTTGAAAGATCCTGGGACCCGGTTTAGCCTACCCGTGGCCCATTACTCCGACAATAAGTATGCTTACAGATTGGCGGGATTAGATTTTGGGCTTCATAAACTGACGCATCGATCCGTCTGTTGTCTACGTCATAGATGAATCGGTGGAAAGACAAATCAGTCTCTTCGGCCAGTTTACTTGCAAGCGGGCGCATCTCCTTTGTCAAGGCTTTAAGGGCATCATTGTCAAATTCCGACCCATCTTATTTTTGACTAGGATAGCCATTTCCAATGTCTTCCGGATCAAGATCAGCTATCTAAGCCTTAGCCCGAGTCAGTGCAGACAAAGCGCCAGCCCTGGCAGCAGATCTCTTCACTTCTTCTAGCTGGGCAGGTGTCATGGATAGCTTGGCCAATGTATCCTTGATTAAAGTTGGTGGCGGTTTATTGTACGAAGCAGTGCAGATGACTCGTTGAGCGCCGGTACATAACTGCTCTATCAAGGTATAGGCAGCCTTCAGTTTCTTGCGCATATCTGAACCGAGATGGGCGACACGGCTACCTGCAATGATTACAATATTATTGTTAAACCGGCGGTTTCCAGGATGATTAAGTACGACTCATTACAAGGATATTTACCAAAAATGGCAGAAGTCATAGCATTGATTTGCCGCTTTAGACTAGTCAGGTCTTCTGCCACCGGTTTAAGTGCCGCTTTAGCAAAGTGGGTTTTTTCTGTCTCCCAGTCTGCTCGCTCGCCTTTGAAGCCATCCTTCAATTGCTCCATGGCTGTTAAAGCGCCCTTCAACTCATCTTTGTCCTTTGAAGTTTCGGCTTGCTGGGACTTGATATTTTCCTGGAGATCGGCGATTTGAGAATATTTATTGGTCAAGTCAGTCTGCAAAAGACAGACAATCAGTTGGCATTACTTTGTTCAAAGTCCCATGCACATAACAAGTTATACACTTGGCACTTGGGGGCTAATGCGGATTGTTTTTTCTCGCATGATATTTTAAAGTCCCAAGCATACAACACGTTATATACTTGGCACTTGGGGGCTAATGCATATCGGATCAATTCAAGGTTATCAATTTTTATTGCATGAACCAGATCATGTTAATGACTGAAAGGAATTCTGATGCATAAACCGGACTATCCTAATGGTATAAATCTGTCTATAGGGGCTACACAAACAAAATCCAATATTCTCCTACTACAAGTCTCGGTTCACATTCATATTGATGAAATGGCCCTAGGGGGCTACTATAGTTGATATTTGAAGCAGGATATAAGGGAAACAAAGTTATTCAAAGGAACAAATATTTACCTCATATCGCTCTTTCATCAGGTTTACTAAACCGGCTTCATAATCGCGGCTAGTATACAG
>NC_041385.1:238526916-238531242 GCF_002162155.2 Triticum dicoccoides
GGTTGTGCGGCGAGCTTCTTGCTGCTGTGTCTTCAAAGAAAAGTGCGGATCCAAATGAGCAAGAGGGTGTGAATATTTTACTTTCCGGACTGCTCAACGGAGTTTTGGTACTGGCAGATGATTTGAGTCGGAAGATAGAACAATTACCTCTGCTTCGCGAGCATGGCTAGCCTCCGCATCATCCTGATAATAATCATTGTCAATGAGGTGTATGAAAAAAGAACCTAGAGAATCTAGTTCTAGCTCTGAGTCCGGGTCATCAAGCTCTTCATCATTGGAGAAATCACATGGTTCGGTGGTTTTCTTCTTCGCTGGCTCCTTTGTAGCCTTAGTCTTGATGCGGGGTGCTCTTGCCGGTTTATCCTGGGGGCTTGGCCGGTTTATCTTGTGATTTCTTCTTCCAGAACCGATCATCATCCTGCACAGATGGATAATAAATTATAAAGGAATATTTAAGAAAGGACAGATTAAGGTAAAAATGAGGCAATTCTTAGAGCTGGCGGTTTATTGGAAGTGTAGAAGGGACTAAGCCCTACTCGACTGCAGACAGCTTCTGGTTCATTCAGTATTTTCTTAAGAGCTTCAGTAACTTCATCCTCTGTTAGCTGAATATCAATATGACATTGAGGATCTTTCAAGTCCCCCGTGTACTCACACATTAAACCGGGGTGCCGGCTTAAAGGCAGAACGCTCCAAGATATCCAGCGGCGGACGAAGTCAACACCTGTTAAACCGTTTGCCATAAAGGCTCTGAGTTTTGAGAGTTGTGGTGCATAGTTGGACCATTCCTTGGCAGTCAGCCTCTGAGGGAACGGATGAGTATTGCTAAGAGGGTGAGGAAGGTAACCCGGTAGAGGATTTTCGCCAGTTGGAGATGTGTCTTTACAATAAAACCAAGTCTGATTCCAGTCCTTGGGGTGACTATGAAGCTTGGCGTGAGGGAAACTGACATCTCTCCTCTTTTGAATTGCCATCCCACCAAGCTCAGTGTTGGGTCTGTCTGTGAATTTTGTGCGACGATTCAAATAAAAGAAATCTCTGAACAATTCAACTATGGGATCTTCCTGAAGATAGGCCTTACAAAACACTTGGAAATCGCAAATATTGGACACAAAGTTTGGTCCAATATCTTGAGGGTGGAGTTGGAAGCTGGCAAGCACATCGTGGAAATTTTTTGATCTGGGAGGGCTGAACCCTCGATTCAGATGATCAGTAATAACAATCACTTCGTCATTCTGAGGCTCGGGAGTATTTTCTAAACCGGGGACTCTCAAGTGGATGGTTTCCTTGCTCGCTAAAGCGCCAGTCACAACATACCTAGTCAGTTGCTCTTCAGTAACCCGGGAAGTGACCCAACTGCAAGCATAAAATGATTTGGCCATTTGAACAAGAAGCTGGAAAAGAGGACCAAGGCCAGTTTAAGGTTTTGATTGATGCAGATAATCCGGTTTAAAAGACAGGAAAAACAAATTGAAACCTATGCGCATGATAACCCAGACTTTTATATTAAGGATGAGTTAGCGGTTTAAAAAGAGGGCTAATGGTACCTTGCGGGTTATCATTTTCTAAAAGTATAAACCGCCTACAAAGGTGTGGAAGTTACAGATCTGAAAAATTCCTAAGTGATGTACAAATAGATTTGACAGATTCAGATCAAACTACACGATCTAAAAGAAGAATGTGAGGAACGGTGAAGAACGCTGATGAACGGTGGAAACCCTAATGCAGATCTGTTATATGAGAAGAGAAGTACTTACTGACGCTGCTGAACAGTGGAGGAGGTGTCGCGTTTCTCTGGTCAGATCAGGTTGATGCAGCATCCGTTGGCGGTGTGGAAGCGAAGGTCGACGGCGGTGGCTGCGCTCGAGCTCTGAGGCGACGCGAGGAAGATGATGAGGCGAAGGGGCACGAAGGGGAAAGGAAAGAATGACCCTTGGCCATATTTATAAGGCGAAGGGATAAGTGACAGGCATGGGAATCAAGGAACCCAAAAAATGGATATCCGACACAACTATCGCCTCGGTTTTTGGAGGGTCATTAATGAAATGGATGTATTTACAGGTTTTTTATATAGAGATGATGTCAGTTTGATTTATTACAATCTTAAAATATGACGTCATGGCGGTTTACCAAGTGCATATGGAAAGGATGTCATGGCGGTTTACAAGATTCTTTGAAGATCAAGGAGTTTTTCTAAGGATTGAAGATTGACATGAACAAGTTCAAAGCAATCTGGGACCTAATGTTGGGGATATAACTACTGGGTATAAAACGCCCAGGAGGGGCCGGGTTATGCTTACCCGTATTGAAACCCATGAAGACAAGGAATATGGCCCTTTACTCTTGAAGCTTAGAGGCCTAGAGCCCAAGGGCGGAGTAGGGCCCATAGACATGAACCGCCATGAGATATGTAACTTGTGTTGTAAGTTAGGGAAAGGTAAAAACCGAGCCAGACACGTGTAGGAGCCGGCCTTGGTATTCTTTAAACCGCAGGTCGTCAACCTGTGTATATAAAGGGACGACCCGGCGGTGGTTCAGGGACAAGAAACAACAACTCGTTAGATAGGTAAAGCGGATTCACTCTCGGCGGCCAAGGCAGCCTCCGAGAGTCGGATGCTCAACAGGCGGCGGGGAAACTCGCCGCTCTCTTATGGGCGGGGGAGGCAGGTAGTCGTCCCGCCGCTCTACAGCTCTTGGGCGGCCGTCTTGGTCGCGCTCGATGGTGATGTGAGTCCGACTGTGACTGACAGCCGGCTCCTTTTCTTTCCTTCCGCGGACTCCGCCAGTCGGCGTCCGAGAGGTCGCGCCTTGATCTTGGCGGGGAGGCAAGTCGTCGTTCGGCTGCTGCAGCGCATCTGCGCGGCCGCCGGCCCTGTTCTGCATAGCAACCGCGTCGTGGAGTTGCTGGACTCGCTCCGTCATCAAACGGCGCTCTTCACGCTCGAAGTTCTTCAGCTTGTCAGTCGCCGCTTGGGCGGCGCGGATGTTCTCCGCTGGGGTGGCGTATACGGGGCGTTTTGCCCCGAACAAGTCGGCGATGGCCGTGCCGCGCTGCTGGACCGCGCCTAGATGGCTCGGCCCAGTCAGAGCAGGCGAGCCGCCTACGGTGCGATCCATCTCGCGCTGGTATGCCTCTGACAAGCGCCTCATGCTCGCCAGCTTCTTGGCGCCTTCGATGATCTGAAGGCGGCGTGTCTCCAGCGTCTCGGCGTCTGCGTCCTCTGGAATGGGCGCAGTAAGGTCTTGCAGGGCCGCAGCAAGCGGGTCCTGGGCTTCTTCGCCGGAGCGCTCGTCGTGACTGATGACGAGCACCTCCGTGACGGCGCTTCCGCTGCTCTCCTTGTACAGAAGCGGCTCGTCGTAGACCACCACGTTGGTGGGAAAAGTGTCAAGCGACACGGCGTCGGAGTCGACCAGCATCGGGTCGGTGGAGCCTACGGACTCCAAGTCCACAGCAGGCTCGCCGGTCACGTGGAGTTGGTCGAGGAGGCCCGCGAGAAGGCTCTCGGGGCCACCCGTGCCTGCGTCAGATGCAGGCTCATCGGAGAGGCGCACCTGCCGACAAGTTCCGCAAGGCTGCTTGCTGTGCAGGCGGCCTCAGCGCCGCGCAGCGCATCGATGCAGGCTCCATCTGGTGAGCCTGGCTGGCTGTGCTCGCCAGGGAGGAAGAGGGTTCCCGTCTAGAACAGATCTCCGGACGACAGTGCACCTCGGCCCATGGTGGGCGCCAAATGTCGGGGGTTGGGTGCGACATATGCCAAAGGATGGCTTATCATGGTGGGGGTGAGTAGAACGTCGCCGGTGCCTGGAAACGGGATGAGGCGTAGGCATGCACGCCGGCAAATCTTACCCAGCTTCAGGGCTCTTCGGGGAGATAACACCCCTACTGCTGCTCTGCGGGGTCTCCGCATGATCGCTAAAGCAAAGTGACTACAATGGTGCTCCTGGAGCTGTATCGGGAGGCAGGAGAGAGCAAGGCTAGTTCTCCCCTCCTGTGCTACCTGGTCTATCTCTATCAAGGTCCGAACGCTCTGCATGGGTGCCCCGGGGGGTTTATATAGGCCTACCCCCCGGGGATACAGTGGTAATCCGGCTGAGCGCGGGTCCCAGCCGTCTGTCTCTCATACCGCCGTCATTCCCGCCGGCTTCTGGGGCCCACCGACTGGTGGGTCCCGCGGACAGGCCTGACACTGTGCGGCGCTCCTGATGACGCAGGCTTGGTCATTGGGTCGTGGCAACAGTGCTGCCGTCTATCGGGCGATCACTGTCGCCATTCCCCATCCTATCTGGTTAATGGCTCGTGGGGCCCTGGAGGGGAGGCGGCCG
>NC_041385.1:238532265-238562065 GCF_002162155.2 Triticum dicoccoides
TCTGTTGTCTACGTCATAGATGAATCGGTGGAAAGACAAATCAGTCTCTTCGGCCAGTTTACTTGCAAGCGGGCGCATCTCCTTTGTCAAGGCTTTAAGGGCATCATTGTCAAATTCCGACCCATCTTATTTTTGACTAGGATAGCCATTTCCAATGTCTTCCGGATCAAGATCAGCTATCTAAGCCTTAGCCCGAGTCAGTGCAGACAAAGCGCCAGCCCTGGCAGCAGATCTCTTCACTTCTTCTAGCTGGGCAGGTGTCATGGATAGCTTGGCCAATGTATCCTTGATTAAAGTTGGTGGCGGTTTATTGTACGAAGCAGTGCAGATGACTCGTTGAGCGCCGGTACATAACTGCTCTATCAAGGTATAGGCAGCCTTCAGTTTCTTGCGCATATCTGAACCGAGATGGGCGACACGGCTACCTGCAATGATTACAATATTATTGTTAAACCGGCGGTTTCCAGGATGATTAAGTACGACTCATTACAAGGATATTTACCAAAAATGGCAGAAGTCATAGCATTGATTTGCCGCTTTAGACTAGTCAGGTCTTCTGCCACCGGTTTAAGTGCCGCTTTAGCAAAGTGGGTTTTTTCTGTCTCCCAGTCTGCTCGCTCGCCTTTGAAGCCATCCTTCAATTGCTCCATGGCTGTTAAAGCGCCCTTCAACTCATCTTTGTCCTTTGAAGTTTCGGCTTGCTGGGACTTGATATTTTCCTGGAGATCGGCGATTTGAGAATATTTATTGGTCAAGTCAGTCTGCAAAAGACAGACAATCAGTTGGCATTACTTTGTTCAAAGTCCCATGCACATAACAAGTTATACACTTGGCACTTGGGGGCTAATGCGGATTGTTTTTTCTCGCATGATATTTTAAAGTCCCAAGCATACAACACGTTATATACTTGGCACTTGGGGGCTAATGCATATCGGATCAATTCAAGGTTATCAATTTTTATTGCATGAACCAGATCATGTTAATGACTGAAAGGAATTCTGATGCATAAACCGGACTATCCTAATGGTATAAATCTGTCTATAGGGGCTACACAAACAAAATCCAATATTCTCCTACTACAAGTCTCGGTTCACATTCATATTGATGAAATGGCCCTAGGGGGCTACTATAGTTGATATTTGAAGCAGGATATAAGGGAAACAAAGTTATTCAAAGGAACAAATATTTACCTCATATCGCTCTTTCATCAGGTTTACTAAACCGGCTTCATAATCGCGGCTAGTATACAGACGGTTTAGATATCCAGAGTGAATATCCTGAGCAGAGAGGTGGGCATAGCTTGACAAATCTTTTTTCCACTTGCCCTTGTCTATAGCAGAAAATTCTTCTTTGGCACTGTGCTTTGATAAAGTGATAGGGTTGCCAGGAGCAGTATGACCAAAGTCGGTAATAACAACATCATACGTTGTGCCATCAACAGTCTTCTCTGGGCTTGGCGGTTTAGCAGATGTTCTTGTTGGCCTTGGTGGATCGGCAGCTGGGCTTTGCGGGTCAGCAGACTGGCTTGTTGGATTTACTTCTTGTGGTTCAACAATAGTATCCTGACTCTGAGGCACCGGATCATCCAGAGTAATATCAACATTTTGGCCGAAAGCTTCTGAGGACCTCTCCGGTTTAGTGGTCGGATTATCATCCTCTGACGTAGTCAGCTTGGCTTTCTTGCTAAGTCTCGCTTTGGCACTAAAAAGAATCAACACAGAGGTTAGTACAACAACCCAGTGCAAGGCATAAATAATTAAGCATAGTATGCTTACCCAGGGATGGTCTTGAGTGGAGGCATCTGTGTGGTTGACGAATCGCTAGAGGATGAATGGGAAGTTCCCCGATATTTCGAATCAGATGGATTAAGAGGATGTCGGAATTAACCCGCCTTGGGATAAAGTGTATTAGAAGTACAAGAGACCTCTTGACGACGCTTGCGAACCGGGGAGTATGGTAAACCGGAAGAGGTAACCACTTGACCACTGTGCCGGGTTGTGCGGCGAGCTTCTTGCTGCTGTGTCTTCAAAGAAAAGTGCGGATCCAAATGAGCAAGAGGGTGTGAATATTTTACTTTCCGGACTGCTCAACGGAGTTTTGGTACTGGCAGATGATTTGAGTCGGAAGATAGAACAATTACCTCTGCTTCGCGAGCATGGCTAGCCTCCGCATCATCCTGATAATAATCATTGTCAATGAGGTGTATGAAAAAAGAACCTAGAGAATCTAGTTCTAGCTCTGAGTCCGGGTCATCAAGCTCTTCATCATTGGAGAAATCACATGGTTCGGTGGTTTTCTTCTTCGCTGGCTCCTTTGTAGCCTTAGTCTTGATGCGGGGTGCTCTTGCCGGTTTATCCTGGGGGCTTGGCCGGTTTATCTTGTGATTTCTTCTTCCAGAACCGATCATCATCCTGCACAGATGGATAATAAATTATAAAGGAATATTTAAGAAAGGACAGATTAAGGTAAAAATGAGGCAATTCTTAGAGCTGGCGGTTTATTGGAAGTGTAGAAGGGACTAAGCCCTACTCGACTGCAGACAGCTTCTGGTTCATTCAGTATTTTCTTAAGAGCTTCAGTAACTTCATCCTCTGTTAGCTGAATATCAATATGACATTGAGGATCTTTCAAGTCCCCCGTGTACTCACACATTAAACCGGGGTGCCGGCTTAAAGGCAGAACGCTCCAAGATATCCAGCGGCGGACGAAGTCAACACCTGTTAAACCGTTTGCCATAAAGGCTCTGAGTTTTGAGAGTTGTGGTGCATAGTTGGACCATTCCTTGGCAGTCAGCCTCTGAGGGAACGGATGAGTATTGCTAAGAGGGTGAGGAAGGTAACCCGGTAGAGGATTTTCGCCAGTTGGAGATGTGTCTTTACAATAAAACCAAGTCTGATTCCAGTCCTTGGGGTGACTATGAAGCTTGGCGTGAGGGAAACTGACATCTCTCCTCTTTTGAATTGCCATCCCACCAAGCTCAGTGTTGGGTCTGTCTGTGAATTTTGTGCGACGATTCAAATAAAAGAAATCTCTGAACAATTCAACTATGGGATCTTCCTGAAGATAGGCCTTACAAAACACTTGGAAATCGCAAATATTGGACACAAAGTTTGGTCCAATATCTTGAGGGTGGAGTTGGAAGCTGGCAAGCACATCGTGGAAATTTTTTGATCTGGGAGGGCTGAACCCTCGATTCAGATGATCAGTAATAACAATCACTTCGTCATTCTGAGGCTCGGGAGTATTTTCTAAACCGGGGACTCTCAAGTGGATGGTTTCCTTGCTCGCTAAAGCGCCAGTCACAACATACCTAGTCAGTTGCTCTTCAGTAACCCGGGAAGTGACCCAACTGCAAGCATAAAATGATTTGGCCATTTGAACAAGAAGCTGGAAAAGAGGACCAAGGCCAGTTTAAGGTTTTGATTGATGCAGATAATCCGGTTTAAAAGACAGGAAAAACAAATTGAAACCTATGCGCATGATAACCCAGACTTTTATATTAAGGATGAGTTAGCGGTTTAAAAAGAGGGCTAATGGTACCTTGCGGGTTATCATTTTCTAAAAGTATAAACCGCCTACAAAGGTGTGGAAGTTACAGATCTGAAAAATTCCTAAGTGATGTACAAATAGATTTGACAGATTCAGATCAAACTACACGATCTAAAAGAAGAATGTGAGGAACGGTGAAGAACGCTGATGAACGGTGGAAACCCTAATGCAGATCTGTTATATGAGGAAGAGAAGTACTTACTGACGCTGCTGAACAGTGGAGGAGGTGTCGCGTTTCTCTGGTCAGATCAGGTTGATGCAGCATCCGTTGGCGGTGTGGAAGCGAAGGTCGACGGCGGTGGCTGCGCTCGAGCTCTGAGGCGACGCGAGGAAGATGATGAGGCGAAGGGGCACGAAGGGGAAAGGAAAGAATGACCCTTGGCCATATTTATAAGGCGAAGGGATAAGTGACAGGCATGGGAATCAAGGAACCCAAAAAATGGATATCCGACACAACTATCGCCTCGGTTTTTGGAGGGTCATTAATGAAACGGATGTATTTACAGGTTTTTTATATAGAGATGATGTCAGTTTGATTTATTACAATCTTAAAATATGACGTCATGGCGGTTTACCAAGTGCATATGGAAAGGATGTCATGGCGGTTTACAAGATTCTTTGAAGATCAAGGAGTTTTTCTAAGGATTGAAGATTGACATGAACAAGTTCAAAGCAATCTGGGACCTAATGTTGGGGATATAACTACTGGGTATAAAACGCCCAGGAGGGGCCGGGTTATGCTTACCCGTATTGAAACCCATGAAGACAAGGAATATGGCCCTTTACTCTTGAAGCTTAGAGGCCTAGAGCCCAAGGGCGGAGTAGGGCCCATAGACATGAACCGCCATGAGATATGTAACTTGTGTTGTAAGTTAGGGAAAGGTAAAAACCGAGCCAGACACGTGTAGGAGCCGGCCTTGGTATTCTTTAAACCGCCGGTCGTCAACCTGTGTATATAAAGGGACGACCCGGCGGTGGTTCAGGGACAAGAAACAACAACTCGTTAGATAGGTAAAGCGGATTCACTCCCTGCTCATCGAGACCCCATCAATTCCACCACAACTGGATCATAGTCTTTTACCTTCACCGCAAGGGGCCGAACCAGTATAAACTCCCCATGTCCTTTGTCTGGCTTAACCCCTTTAAGCTAATCTTGTTGCGATGGCTCCACGACTAAGTCCTCTCACTAGGACATCAGACGTGTTAATTCCATGACAGTTACCATTAGCCTTAGACGCACAGTTCGGGACCCCCTCCCGAGGTCCGCCGGTTTTTACACTGACAATACCCGTTACACACGAGATGACCCCCACATCCTTTGTCAAAATAAACAACTCCTCGATCAATGCATTTCACTCTTCCATGCAACGCACGGGCACCTTACTACTATAGATTAGTACGACCAAAAATTGAACTAACATTATATATAGTACGATAAATGCTGATGCATGTCACCTAAAATTATATCATTGAAATCTATGTGCAAATACAAATAACAATATAGTTTTTGTTGACATGCACTAATAATTTGTCAGTTTAATCTTCAGTCAAATTCAATGGGGGAATAATAAACCACGACCGATGTAGTACAAGTGTAGAGGATGGCGCTGCATGGGAGTCTCACCCCGCTCGTGGCGCGGCAGTAAAGCCGTCATATCACAAAACCCAACCACTGCCAGTAATAAGTGGCCTGGTAAAATAAATGGCCAAGCAACCATCACATCCCTCCGTATCTTTTGCATTTCATCTCTCTGCTTTTACTTTCTCCGATTCATCTCGCACACTCGATCCCTAGCTACTACTCCTAGTATAACTAGCTACTAATCCTAGGGCCAGTTCTTTTGGTGGCTTAAAAAATAAGCCTTCTCTTCCCCAGCTTTTCCCATAAGACTAGTCATAGTGGAGAGTAACATTAAGGCGCCTCACTAATTTATGTGGGCTTCTAAACTACTACTAGTACCTCCGTCCTAGTTTGTTCGTCACCATTGTAATTTGTTGTAAATTTTGACCAAAGATTTAACTGATTAAATTTTAGTGCATGTGACATGCACAAACATTTCATTAGTTAAATTTATGATCAAAATTTGAGACAGATTACAATGGTGAATAAAAGGTACATGCGGAAGTTTGACACATGTGTTGGGCATGAAGCCCGCACAAATAAGCTTCTGTTAAAGAAGCCCCCAGGTATAATGAGTGCGAGTAGCACGTCGAGTGTGTGCGAACAATGCACATATCAGCCCTCAAAGGCGTTACTAAAAAAAAGGGGGGGGAAGGAGAGAATCGAAAGACAGCTAAAGTATAAAATGTGGACGGAGGAAGGAGACGAACTCTGAGTCCGGCGCTAGGCGTAGAATCTTCGGAGACGGGCTGCGTTCCATGGGTTCGGCTCGAGTCGGTTGTCAGATGCGTTACGTAAACGGTATGCTCCGCTGGTCAGGACTTGGTCGATGATGAAGGGACCTTCCCATTTGGGCTTGAGTTTGTCCTTTTTCTTGTCCGGCAGGCGTAGAACTAGTTCGCCAACATTGTAAGTTTTGGCCCGTACTTCTCTGCTTTTATATCTTCGAGCCTGCTGCTGATAGAATGCGGAATGAGCCTTTGCCACGTCGCGCTCCTCCTCTAAGGCGTCCAAACTGTCTTGCCGATCCAACTCGGCCTCTCTTTCCTCGTACATGCGCATGCGAGGTGAGTCATGAATTATATCGCAGGGCAAAACAGCCTCTGCGCCGTATACCATAAAAAATGGTGTGAATCCGGTAGTGCAGTTTGGCATGGTCCGCAGCCCCCAGAGTACGGAGTCGAGCTCCTCCAGCCAGTGCGTGTTAGATTCCGTGAGGGACCGCACTAACCTGGGTTTAATGCCGCTTATGATTAGACCATTTGCTCGTTCAACTTGAATGTTAGTTTGAGGGTGATAGACTGAAGCGTAGTCGAGCTTGATGCCCATGTTTTTGCACGAGAGTTTAACCTCGTCGGCCGTGAAGTTCGTGCTGTTATCAGTGATGATGTTGTGGGGGATGCCATAGCGGTGTACTACCCCAGATATGAAGTCTATCACAGGTCCGGATTCGGCCATTTTAACCGGCTTGGCCTCTATCCATTTGGTGAATTTATCCACCATGACCAATAGGTATTTTTGCTTGTGGGTTCCCCCTTTAAGGGGTCCAACCATGTCAAGCCCCCAGACCGCGAACGGCCAGGTGATGGGTATAGTTTTGAGGGCGGTGGGTGGCATGTGGCTTTGATTAGCAAAGAGCTGGCTACCGACGCATCGTTGGACTAAGTCCTGAGCATCTGCCCTGGCAGTCGGCCAATAAAATCCTGTACGAAAGGCCTTGCCCACAAGGGCCCAGGCTGCGACGTGGTGCCCACCAAGTCTGGCATGAATTTCAGCCAGGAGATTTCGCCCTTCCTCTTCGGAGATGCACCTTTGAAGGACTCCAGTTGTGCTTTTCTTATAATGTTCTCCCTCATGGACCTTGTAGGCTTTAGATCGCCGAACTATGCAGCAGGCCTCATTTTGGTCTTCAGGAAGTTCCTGCCTAATTAAGTAGGCTAGGAATGGTTCCGTCCACGGGGCAATTACTGCCATTATTTCATGGGCTGAAGGTGTTATTTCATTGCCTAAGCCACCGATTGTGTCAGAATGTTCCGTGTTGGGTGGTGCGGTTGGTTCCGGGTTGTTATTTCCGGACTCCTCTTCCCATAATACGGATGGCTTAAAGAGCTGCTCCAGGAAGATGTTTGGAGGGACGGTGTCGCGTTTTGCACCAATGTGTGCCAACACGTCGGCTGCCTGGTTATTATCCCGGGCTACATGGTGGAATTCGAGTCCTTCGAATCGAGCTGACATTTTTAAGACGACATTATGATAGGCTGCCATTTTCGGATCCTTGGCGTCAAAGTCTCCATTTACTTGGGATATTGCGAGGTTTGAATCCCCGCGCACCTCCAGGCGTTGAATACCCATGGAGATTGCCATCTGGAGACCATGTAAAAGGGCCTCATATTCGGCTGCATTGTTGGAGTCTGTGTACATTATCTGAAGTACATATTGGACTGCGTCTCCGGTTGGGGACGTCAATACGACGCCAGCCCCCAAGCCGGCCAACATTTTGGAGCCTTTGAAATGTATGACCCAATTGGAGTATGCGCCGTACTCTTTAGGGAGTTCGGCTTCGGTCCATTCGGCGATGAAGTCCGCCAAAACTTGCGACTTTATAGCTCGCCGTGGTTTGTAGGTTATGTCGAATGGTAAGAGCTCAATAGCCCATTTTGCAATCCTACCCATCGTAGCGCGGTTGTTTATAATGTCGTTGAGAGGTACTTCGGAGGCCACAGTTATCGAACACTCTTGAAAGTAGTGTCGCAGCTTCCGGGATACCATGAACACCACGTACGCTATCTTTTGATAATGTGGATACCGGGACTTGCATGGAGTTAAGACAGTGGATACGTAGTACACTGGTTTTTGAAGAGGAAATTTGTGTCCTTCTGTTTCTCGTTCGACGACGAGTACCGCGCTGACAACTTGATGTGTTGCCGCGATACATAAGAACATTGGTTCACCCAGGTTGGGCGTGGCCAGGACCGGATTTGTTGCCAATATGGCCTTTATTTCTTCTAGTCTGGTCGTGGCAGCATCCGTCCATTCGAAGTGTTCGGTGCGCCGGAGGAGGCGATAGAGGGGCAATGCCTTTTCTCCCAAACGGGAGATGAAGCGGCTTAGAGCCGCCATGCATCCAGTCAGTTTTTGTATTTGTTTGAGGTCTTTTGGGATATCTAATTGTGACAGAGCTCGGATCTTGGCTGGGTTTGCTTCAATTCCTCTATCGGATACAATGAAGCCCAAGAGCTTTCTGGCTGGCATGCCGAAAACGCATTTTTTCGGGTTGAGCTTAATGTCATATCCTCGGAGGTTGTCGAATGTGAGCCTCAAATCGTCTACTAGAGTTTCGACGTGTTTGGTCTTAACAACCACATCGTCTACGTATGCCTCCACTGTTTTGCCGATCTGGGTAGCCAGACATGTCTGAATCATGCACTGATATGTTGCGCCGGCGTTTTTTAGTCCGAAGGGCATTGTGTTGAAGCAGAATGGTCCATATGGAGTGATGAATGCCCTTGCGGCCTGGTCTATTTCCGCCATCTTGATTTGATGGTATCCGGAGTATGCGTCGAGGAAGCACAATGAATCGTGCCCTACGGTAGCATCGATGATTTGGTCGATGCGGGGAAGGGGAAAGGATCCTTTGGACAGGCCTTGTTAAGGTCTTTAAAATCGACACAAAGGCGCCAGGATTTGTCCCTTTTTGGTACCATTACCAGGTTTGCTAGCCAGTCCGGATGTTTTATATCTCCGATGAATCCTGCTTCTAATAGTTTGGCTAGCTCCTCTCCCATTGCCTGTCTTTTGGGTTCGGAAAATCGCGGAAGAGCCTGTTTGACTGGCTTGAATCCTTTTAGGATGTTTAGGCTGTGTTCTGCCAGCCTGCGTGGGATTCCTGGCATATCTGATGGGTGCCAGGCAAAAATGTCCCAATTTTCCCAAAGGAATTCTCGTAGTGCGGCGTCTACATCAGGGTTTAATTGTGCCCCAATGGAGGTCGTCTTTGTGGGGTCCGTTGGATGGACCTAGAATTTGACTATTTCGTCTGCTGGTTTAAAAGAGGTGGACTTGGATCTCTTATTGAGTATCACATCGTCCCTGTTCACCGTGGAGCACAGCGCAGTGAGTTCCTCTGCCGCTAGGGCTTCGGATAGTGCCTCTAGGGCTAGTGCGGCTGTCTTATTTTCAGCGCGGAGTGCTATGTCCGGATCACTGACAAGAGTGATGATTCCATTGGGCCCGGGCATTTTAAGCTTCATGTACCCGTAATGGGGTATAGCTTGAAAAATTGTGAATGCCTCTCGCCCTAGTAAAGCATGATATCCGCTGCTGAACGGGGCCACTTGGAACGTGAGCTCCTCGGACCTGTAATTGTCCGGCGAGCCGAACAGCACATCTAGTGTAATTTTTCCTGTGCAGCGTACTTCCCGACTAGGGATTATTCCTGTGAAGGTTGTGCTGCTTCGCTCAATGCGGCTCCAGTCTATTTCCATTTTTCAAAGGGTTTCCTCATAGATGAGGTTTATTCCGCTGCCGCCATCCATGAGTACCTTGGTAAGATGAAAGCCGTCCACTATTGGACCGAGGACCAATGCGGCTGGTGCTCGGGCTGTTTGGAATTTGGGTTCATCGCTGGCGTTGAAGGTGATAGCCGTGTCGCTCCATGGATTTGTTATTGCTACTTGGTAGACTTCGGCGAGGTTGCGGATTGTTCGTTTCCGCATATTATTTGATGCGAAAGTCTAGAAGACTGTTAATACCGTACTGGTACTGTTGGGCTGGTTCTCCGGGGCTAGAACCTCTTTGCCACTTTTGGCCACCTGCCGTAGTATCCAACATGCTCGAAGGCTATGTGTTGGAGTGGCGCCCTCTGTACTATGGATTTTACAGGGTCCACTGAGCCGTCCCTCCAATACGGTTTCGTGCCCTTTAGGGGTTTTTTGTTTTTTTTTGTCCCAGGTGCCTGATAATGATGCACCCTTTTATTCCGGACTAGGGTTGTGTTCGGAGCCGGATTGTCCCAAAACTTAGTTTCGGTTTTCCAGGTACTCTCCATCGCACAGTACTTTCGCACTATGGACGCCAGGTAGGCGAAGCGTGTAATTTCATGGCGACTTATAGCGTTCGTGATTCCCTTGTCCGTGCAATTGTTGCAGAAAATTGAGATTGCGCTTTCCTCATGGCAGTCATTTATCCTGTCCATAACCAGGAGGAATCTGGCCCAGTAATGATGTACTGTTTCCGTGGGCTCTTGCCGGATTTGAGATAGATCGCTTATGTTAGGTTGGGCGGGTGGAATTAAGTCCGGAACCCTGCCCAACTTGAGGCTCAAGGGCCGAAAAGTTTCCGAATTTGGAAGCTTGGATTGCTGGATGTCGTCCAACGAATCTGGTCCACTGCCTGACTTTAGGTTCAGTACTTGATTGACGTCCGTCCCTCCGCGGGAATCCGGCATGGAGGGATCAGGAGTCCGGACATAACTGTTCTTTAATATAGAAGAAGAGTCACCGCGTTGTTCCTCTACCACCGCAATGTGGTGGGTAACCTTGGGAGAGTTAATCTCTCTCAGATCGGTTTTAAGCCCAATCTGATTGTAGTCTGTAGCGACTCCCAGGGCGGCGATGCGATCGAAGAGCTCGTTTATGGAAGAGAGCTCCATCGGATCCAGCTGCTGGGTGAATTCCGAGCTGACGTGAAGATCGCTTTTGATGACCCGAGAGGTCATCGTTGAAGCGGCGGCCGGACAGGCGGTCATAAGAAAACCACCTAGCCGGATAGTTTGGCCGGCGGCCAAAGCTCCTTTGGCAATGGTACCGTCTTTAAAGATGGGAAGAGGCATCCTTTCTAATGGTGACGACACATAGGAACTCTCAATGAATGCACCAATGTCGGTGTCAAAACCGGCGGATCTCGGGTAGGGGGTCCCGAACTGTGCGTCTAGGCGGATGGTAACAGGAGACATGGGACACGATGTTTTTACCCAGGTTCGGGCCCTCTCGATGGAGGTAAAACCCTACTCCTGCTTGATTGATATTGATGATACGGGTAGTACAAGGGTGGATCTACCACGAGATCAAGGAGGCTAAACCCTAGAAGCTAGCCTATGGTATGATTGTTGTTCTGTCATATGGACTAAAACCCTCTAGTTTATATAGACACCGGAGAGGGCTAGGGTTACACAGAGTCGGTTACAATGGTAGGAGATCTACATATCCGTATCGCCAAGCTTGCCTTCCACGCCAAGGAAAGTCCCATCCGGACACGGGACGAAGTCTTCAATCTTGTATCTTCATAGTCTTGGAGTCCGGCCGATGATGATAGTTCGGCTATCCGGACACCCCCTAGTCCAGGACTCCCTCAATCCCCATCCAAGGTTATACGGTGACCACTCTCGCTTGTGCTTCTTTGCACCCCAGCATGCACAACACCTCAATCTTGAAAGAGGGCATCAAGGAGATCGAAGACGGTGATCACACTGCGCTAGAGAATGCGGGGCCATTTGGAAGCAGGATGATGTGACAACGGCTGACTAACTCCTCCCCCCACCCTCTCTCTCTTGCATAAAATTACAAATCCCTCTCTCCCACGCACAAAATTATCAATCCCTCAACCCACAAGATCCTTCCCCTCTCGTCCATGTTTTTCCAGATCTCTCATCAAACCTGTTGTCTCTTCTCCTTCCATGTATACAGAATCCGGATGCACACGCATCTCATGTATATTACATGTCTCCATCTTTCTCATAGACCTAACTTCTTCCTCTCTCTTTCTCTCTCTATCTCTCTCTTGTTGTATCATTAGGTTTGTCTCCTACTCTCTCGTACACATACATACAATCTTTCCCGCCCTACCTGCTCCATCTTCGCAAGCTCTCTCTGCACGTTTCATTCACATTGGGATATGTTCAAAATGTTACTTTTATAATGGCTGATGTAGAGTTATGGTTGGTTTTGTTGCATCCTACAAAGTAATAACTATGAAATGTTTAGATTCTCATTTGACTGGGATTATGTGAGGTTGAGCATGTTGTGAAGTACTATAGACCACGTATACATCTTGGAATTCAACAATGATTGTAACTATTGAATTGTATAGACCATTACATTCGAAGTCAGTAGACTAATATATTTATTTCAAAATTTCAACAAATGATTAGTTCACTACAAACTAAGAAAACAAATGTGTACTCCCTCCGTTCTTATTTAAGTCTGCGTATTAGCATTGGTCAAAGTCAAGTTTTGTAAACTCTCAGAAAGTTTATAACACAAAATATTAACATATACAATAACAAATAAATACCATTAGATTCATTATTGAATGTACTTTCACATCATACATATTTGTTATGGTAAATGTTTATAATTTTCTATAAACTGGGTCAAACTTGAAGAAGTTTGACTTCGGTCAAACCTAATATGCAGAGTTTACTAGTACTACTCGCTAGTTGCTTAGCCGAATCACCCAACACGCCACACGGGGAGTTCAGTGTCACAAAATTTTGAGGTCTGTCAGGACCACGATCCTACGCCACACCGATCTAGCATGTAACACTTCATATCACTTTGCGGCCTCACGCATGGTACTCCCACGGGTGTCGCCTTACCAGGCCCGGGACCGTTTGCGCCTTTTGGCTCACGTATATGATAGTGTCGCTAGCATCCATATGACAAAGAACCCGGGCTGACATGGCTAGTCGTAAACCAAAAGTGGCACTAACTTACAGGGACAGGCATACATGACCCAACAACGAGTGTGTCGGTCATCAGCGAGTGAATCCTGGCTGTAGCAACTGGGCTAGCAGGACTCCGGTAAACCGGGCTGTAGCAGGCTAACAGGATTCCGATAGACACCACGTGACATTTCCCCGAAGGGACAGACACTGGAACAAAGAAGGACACATGCCGGCTAGCCTAAGTGTTCCGGAGCAGTAGCAAGCTACCAGGGCTCAGTGGAAGCACTAGGAGACATTTCCCAGTAAGAGAGGCTACCAAGGATAAACAACTAGATAGACAGATCCCACACATACCAAGCATTTCCATAACATACACATAATATGCTCGATATGTGCAAATACAACATGGCATCACAACTTGACTCTACAACTCAAGTATTTTATTCGATAGGCTCCGAGGAGCGAGATATTACAAACATGGGTCTCATGACCCAACATTCAGAGCATACAAGTCAAAGCACAAGCGGAAGCTTAACATGTCTAAGTACAGACATCTACAAATGAAAAAGGCTGAGAAGCCTGACTATCTACCAGATCCTGCCGAGGGCACAAGATCGTAGCTGAGGTAACAACCTAAACGTCGAAGTCTACATGGTACTACTAGTGAGACTGAAGTCTCTCTACAAAAACATAAAATAGGCAAAGGTGAGTACAAATGTACCCAGCAAGACTTATATCAGAACTAACTACATATGCATCATTATCAATCAAGGGGATGGTGGGGTTTAACTGCAGCAAGCCAGATTTAGCTCACACACACTTAGCTCACACACAGTAGGACATGTTTACACACCTCCGATTCTTCCCCGATGAATCAGACCTGACTCAACTCTAAGAAGTAGCAGGCATGACAGACAAGCATGAATGAGTAGGCACATCAGGGCTCAAACAACTCCTACTCATGCAAGTGGGTTTCATCTATTTACTGTGGCAATGACAGATCATGCAGAGGAAAGGGGTTCAACTATCGCAGCAAGTTATACATGAGTCGTTGTTGTCCTAATGCAGTAAAAGGGAGCAGGAGCGAGAGAGTGGGATTGTATTAGAATGAACAAGGGGGTTTTGCTTGCCTGACACTTATGAAGATAGTATAGCTCTTCATCGGTGTCATCGAACTCATCGTCGGAACACGTCTACTGAGGGGGAACAAGTACCGGCAAACAAGGAAGAACGCAATCAATGCAATGCACAATATGATGCATGATCATGACATGGTAATATGAGTGTGTTGGCCTAATGCAACTACAACCAGATGGGTTTGGGTCATTTTGAACCAAAGGTTCAACCCCAAACTCAAATTATGAATTTAAATAGTGCCTTATCATGTTTTGAGCTAAACAGCAGGGTTAAGTTGTTTAAACATGCATGAAACCAGTACGGATGGATAGATTGGATTTTTCTGATCATTTTTCATATATAACTTATTTCATTTGGAGTTACGATTTAATTTCTATGAATTTCTGAAATAAATAAATCATTTCTGATTTATTTAAAACTCCAGAAAACATTTACTACGTGACGACAGCAAGATGTCAGCAGGTCAACAGCGCTAGCCAGGTCAAACCTGACGGCTGGGACCCACGGGTCAGTGAAACAGGGCTGGTTTGGGTGGATGACAGGTGGGACCAGTCAACGGCCACGTCACCAAAGTCAATGCTGACGCGTGGGTCCAGTCGGGTTGGATTAGTTCTAACTAATTACGTTAGCTGGCTAATTAAATCGGTGGGGCCAATGTGTAAGTGGTCAGGGGGTTAACTAGTGGGTGATTAGTCCTAGGTGGCCACGTCAGCACACCGGCGGTTAGCCGCCGGTGACCTCAACAGATGGCGGAGGCACGCCGGAATCGCTACTCCAGCAACGGTTTGGTGCGCGGGAGGGCTCTACTGGTTCCTGGCGTTGTGGCGCTTCTAGTGGTGGTGACGGGTGGTGCCGGGGTGGCCGGAAAGTGGCCGGCGATGAGCTTTAGCGGCGGCGGGGCTCGGTGAGGTGCGGCGTTGCGGCTAGAGCTCACAGGCGAGGGGTCTGAGCAAGGCAAAGACGAGGGGAGGTGCTCCGGAGCACGTGTGTTGTAGGGGAGCAACGAGCGGAGCAAGGGGAGCGCGCGAGCTGCGGCCATGGCGGAGCAGTGCTTCAGCCGGAGGTGGAGCCGTGGCTAGGGAGCATGGAGAGGTCGGGGAGGAGGGGTAGTCGATGGAGGAGCTCACAGTGATCACGAGAAGGGGTTCGTCTTGCTCGTGGATGACCTAGGGCAGGCGAATCGGCCGGCGGCATCTCAGGTGCTCGAGGTTGAAGAAGATGGCAGTGACGGTGGATCAGGCCTCCCGGTGGGGTGTAGCTCGATGGAGAGGGCGAGAGCGTGGGGACGAGGGAGAGGACACGGCCATGGTGGTGCTAGTCGGCGGCGGCAGGCGCGTTTGGTGGATGCGTGCGAGAGAGACAGAGGAGGGGAGAGGAGGAGTGGACAAGCCAGAGGGGTCGGGGCTTGCGTGGCGTCTCCAGCCAGCCCCCAGCGTCGGCGGAAGCAGGAGGTGGCTCAGGCGCATGCCGGTGCGCGGCGGCCACGCGCCTCTCGTCCTTCTGGTGAGAGATTGGTGGTGAATGGCATGACCAGTGGGCCGTCCAACTTTGCCTAGTTGGGCTGCAGGTAAGGCCAAGTAAGCCTTTTCCTTTTCCTATTTTGCTATTTCTATTTTGTTTTCTTTGTTCTGATTTAGTTTAGGAACTAAATCATTTTAGATAATTCTAAAAATTATTTTGGAGGTTAACTGAATTATTTCAGGGCTCCACAAATAACTTCAGAATATTTGGACCATTTAAAATATATATAGCATTTAAACGGCTCCAATTCAAATACTTCTGTGTTAAATCAAAAATCCAAAGATGACCTAGAAATATATTCATCATTTTTGGGAGAGGTTTTCACCTTAACCAAAAATCATGAACTTTTCTTAGGGACATTTTGGGTTTATGGAAAAAAGATTTTAATCAAGCCAGGATGGATTGATTTAGTGCTAGGGTTTGAACAATCCCCATTTCAAGTTTAAGAGAAATTTAGACATGATGCAACAACCAAGCTAGTCCAAGTGCATAGCAAGGCTAGGAATGTTACAACGTCGGCGGGACAATCTCCCGCGACCCTGATTCAAGCAGTGGGAAGTTACCATCATAGCCTTCAGAACAGGCCTACGGATGACGCTTGGTAGGGGGCTGTTTTCGTAACTTCAGGTTCACCCTACCCAGTCAACCCCACCTCGGCACCCAGAGTAGTACACCTGAATACTCCCCATTTTCTCTCCCCACTGCAAATAGACTTCTCCACGGCACCGCAGCCTTCATGCTCCTCCCCTTCTACATCGGCGCACTCGTCCACCGCATCACATCTGCCTCATCGACAACCTCGCACGTCACACTGGAGCCGGTCCACCGTCGTCGTCGTACACGGAGCCTCTTCCCCGGCATTATCTTCCACGGTCTCGGATCTGCTTCCTGGAAGCCAACACCAAGCGCAGAAGCACCACCGTCATGGACAATGAACTGACTCCTATTGCCGACCATGACTCATAGAGGCCGCCGCGACCATTGTTCTCCTCCTTGATTGGTAATGTGTGTATTGAATCACTTAGCAGTACTTGTGCAGTTCCAATTTTGTTCATACCTACCCTTCAAATATCCTCGGTGCTATTGTTCCCGTAAAAGTAATTGGTTATAGCCTCCATTGTCCAGCAGAATATCAGCTTGTAATTGTGCATCGCTCCTGTATCGCGCTGTGCTTGGATAGGTTTTTGATCTGTAACCAGTAGTGTGGCAAATGATGGAATGTTTTTTAGAACTAGCAAGGTGCCCATCCATTGCACGCATCAAGATGCATTTGTATGAGTAGTTTATCTTGTGGGAGAAAAGGATGAACGAGGGAAGGCCTTATTTGCAAATCTGCAGAGGGGTGTGGGTATATTTTTGCAAAATTCCCATTGTTTCCTTCCTATCTGTCAGATATAAATCGGTCGGCCTATATTGCAGGATGGCAGGCACACCATCATCACAAACTCTGTTTTTTTATAATAAGTATAGAGAAAAAAGGTAGACAGTAGAGAAGAGAGTAGAGATAGCAGAGATATAGGGAAAGGGTCGCGGGCGCGCGAGAAAAAGCGGCCGACCGTGCGCTAGTTTTGGCGCACGGTGTCCGGCGCGCTTTATAAAATCCAACACCCTACCACCGCTCTGTGCCTTGCTGTCTGTGTCAAAACCGGCGGATTTTGGTTAGGGGGTCCTGAAATGTGCGTCTAAGGCTAATGGTAATAGGAGGCGGGGGACACAATGTTTACGTGTAACACCCCGGATACAACTTTCCACATTCGTAACTCCAACTCTTGCCTTTTTCGGAGATGCAATATGATATTTCCTTCTTGGTTGGTTTTTTGTCTTTTGTTTTGCATTTTGTTCATGTCAAGCATTTCATCTCATGGCATCATGTGCATTGCATTCACATGTTTTTTTCATAAAACTCGTTACCGTTCGTAGTTGCCGATTCTCTCTTTGTCTCTATTGCCCAAGTGTCAAACCGCTTGTCTTCATTGACCGTTCTGAGACCACCCACCCACTTGCACATGATTGCCTTGTTCCTCTGCACAGCGCACACACCCCTCGCATGCGTACGAAACTTGCCCCGAATCCGAACCGCTCATTCATCACCGTTGGATTCAGATCATCCCCAAACATCCGGAAAGCATCTCCATTTTCTTTGTTTGGACGCCCATAGACTATCTTTCTCGACAGCCCGATTTTGTTCTAAGGGTCCATGTCTACCCAAATTCATCTCCCATCACTATATAGACAAAGCTAGTCCAAAACTGAGCAAACCCTAAAAATTAGGACCCTTGTCCAATCCCGCCGCCACTCCACCAAATCCTCTCGGGATCCCCTCCCTCGACCCCGCCGCCTTCTCCCACCTCTCTTCATATCCAGATCCAGCCAACCACCACAGCCACTTCCCACTCGATCTGGACCACTAGATCTCAGATCCGATGGCCCAGAGAGCTTCTGCAGGCCCAGCGCCTCGCAGCTCCCGCACGAGCACGAGAGCCTCCTCCCGCTCGACCGCGTCGGCGAGTGCCACCGCCGGAGCTGCTCCGTCCGCCGCCCGAACCTGCCAAGACGAGCACCAGCAGGGTCGCCCTCTCCTTCCCTGTCTCTCCTTTCTTCTTCACTTCTCCCTCCCGTCTCATCTCCCTGCCTCTTTTCCACAGGAACCGGAGCCCCGCCTGACTCCCTCGATCTGCGATGGGAAACTCCTTAAACCGCCACCATCTTCTTCGAGGAGCCCGCTGCCTTCTCTGCTTCCCCTCCTCGTGCCTCGCCAGCAGCAAACTCCACCTTGCTGGAGTTCCCGCGCCAAGCCGCCTCGGCTTCCCCAACCCCGCTGAGGCGTGCCACCGCTCCAAAGACCAAGACCCTCCCTCTCGCGCAGCCCTTCACCGGAGTCCCAGCCGCACCAGGCCGCCGCTGTGTCCCCTGCTTCTCGTCGCGCCGGCCTTTGCTTCCTCTTCGTCGAGCAGGGACTCGCTCGTTCCAGCGCGCCTCCGCCCGCGCGAAGTCCGTCTTCATGACCAGCCGCCGTCACCAAGACCTCGCCTCCGCCTACATCCTACCTGGCGCTGCCGCCTTCGCTTGGCTCGCCGTCGCCAGGACCCGTGCCGCCGTCTTCTGCATCGCCTGCTGCTTCTGTTCTTCCGAAACGAGCAACAGCAGCCCAGTCGCTCGCCCGCGCCTCGCGTTGACCGCGCCCCGCCTGCTTCCCCTTCGGTCTCCAAGGCCAGCTCAAGCCGGCCCAAGCCAGATCCAGCCTGCCCTGCCTCCTCCACCGAACCGGGCTGAAGCCCATGGGTGAGCTGCCCCCCCCCAGCGCCTGCTCCTATTTGGCACTGTTCAAGTTTCAGCCCAGTGCATGTTTTTTGCGATTTTGCTAATTAACCAGGGATATACAATTTTGCAGAAAAACCCTCAAACATCATGCATTTAATAACTCACAAATGGTGCATCGGATTAAAATGATTTAAACAGGAAAAATGCTTAGATTTCTGTCTAGTTTCATAATATGCCCTTTCTTCCATGCTTAATATGTTTAAAATGTTGTTTGTTTAAATTTGCTCAAATGCCATGCTAAAATGATTTATTTCATAACTAAATAACCGTAGCTCCGAATTTAATAAACTTTATATGTAAATGGGGTGAGAAAATGCCTAGTTTAACTTGGTACACTTTGTTTTACTATTTAACAACATTAAAATATGTTTTAGGGAAGAACAGTACCAAAACTAAAATATGGACATGAGGATTTTCCGGAATTGTTGTTTGTTGTTTCGGCCTCATTTAAACTTGCCTAAATAGTTAGTTTACTTATGCTTCACCTCTTGCCATGTTTAACAATATTCAATATTGTTTGGTAGCTTAAACAAGATTAAACTAAATATGTCAATGTGGTGCTTTGTCAATATGTAACTCGTTGCATATTGAGCTCCACTTAACTTGTAGTATTGTTTGTTGCATTTTGCCATGCCATGCCTCATTAAACCGGACAATCGTCATACTTGATTGTGCATCATGTCATGATTATGCTTGTGTGTTTACCATGTTGTTTGCTTCTTTCTGGTTTGCTTCTCTCGTTAGCTTCGGTTTCGTTCCGGAGTTGTGAGGGTTCGTTCGACTACGTTCGTTCATCTTCTTCATGGACTCGTTCTTCTTCGTTGCGGGATTTCAGGCAAGATGACTGTAACCTTGGATCTCATTACTATCATTGCTATGCTAGTTGCTTCGTTCTATCGCTATGATGCGCTTCCTTTAACTTGTTCTTCAAGCCTCCCAATTTTCCATGTCAGCCTCTAACCTTTTTCATCCTTCCTAACAAACCATTGCTTCGCTATGTTACCGCTTTTTCTCAGCCCCTCTTATAGCATTGTTAGTTGCAGGTGAAGTTGAAGATTGCTTCATGATGGACAGGATTATGTTGGGATATCACAATATCTATTAGTTTAATTAATGCATCTATATACTTGGTAAAGGGTGGAAGACTCGGCCTTATGCCTGGTGTTTTGTTCCACTCTTGCCGCCCTAGTTTCCGTCATACCGGTGTTATGTTCCTTGATTTTGCGTTCCTTACGCGGTTGGGTGATTTATGGGACCCCCTTGATAGTTTGCTTTGAATAAAACTCCTCCAGCAAGGCCCAACCTTGGTTTTACCATTTGCCTCCCCACCACCTATACCTTTCCCTTGGGTCGGCCAACACGAGGGTCATCTTTATTTTAGCCCCCCGGGCCAGTGCTTCTCTAAGTGCTGGTCCGAACCGAGCTGCTTGAGGGGCCACCTCGGGGAAACTTGAGGGCTGGTTTTACGCGTACCTAGTCTCATCCGGTGTTGCCTTGAGAACAAGATATGTGTAGCTCCTATCGGGATTGTCGGCACATCGGGCGGCTTTGCTGGTTTTGTTTTACCATTGTCGAAATGTCTTGTAAACCGGGATTCCGAGACTGATCGGGTCTTCCTGGGAGAAGGAATATCCTTCGCTGACCGTGAGAGCTTGTGATGGGCTAAGTTGGGACACCCCTGCAGGGTATAAACTTTCGAGAGCCATGCCCGCGGTTAAGTGGCAGATGGGAATTTGTTAATGTCTGGTTGTGGATAACTTGACACCAGATTCAAATTAAAATGCATCAACCGCGTGTGTAGCCATGATGGTCTCTTTTCGGTGGAGTCCGAGAAGTGAACATGGTTTTGGGTTATGTTTTGACATAAGCAGGAGTTCAGGATGACTTCTTGATCATTGCTAGCTTCACGACCGTTCCTTTGCTTCTCTTCTCGCTCTTATTTACGTACGTTAGCCACCATATCATGCTTAGTCGCTGCTGCAACCTCACCACCTTACCCCTTCCTTTCCCATTAAGCTTTGCTAGTCTTGATACCCATGGTAATGGGATTGCTGAGTCCTTGTGGTTCATAGTTTACTACAACAACAGTTGCAGGTACAGGTTATGCGATGATCATGATGCGAGAGCGATGTTTGCTTGTTTTGGAGTTCTTCTTCTGCTTCTTCTTTGATCAGGGCATAGGTTCCAGGTCGGCAGCCTGGGCTAGCAGGGTGGATATTGTTTTGAGCTTCTGTTTGTGTTTCATCCGTAGTTGGATGTTGATATTATGTTTGTTGTATTGAAGTACTCTTGTGGCATTTGTATGCCTTGTATGTATCCCCATCTATTATGTAATGTTGATGTAATGATCCATCTTGCAAAAGCGTTTCAATATGGGGTTCTATCCTTGGTGGCACCTTCGAGTCTCTTTAGGATAGTATCAGATATTGGGCGTGACAAGTTGGTATCAGAGCCTCAACCGACCAAGGAGCCCCCTTGATTGTTGGCCCTTGTTGAGTCTAGAAGAAAACTATTTTGAGTCCTAGGATTATATATATATATATCAGAGAGTAGGATTCTTTTTACTCCTCATCCCCCTTCGTTGCTCTGGTGAGGTCTCCTGACATAGATGTTTTGACTTTCCTCTCCTCGAATGTCACTAAAATTTTTTAGGATCATGCGGGTATCTTGGGATCGTTCTGATATTCTTGTGATGAGAACATTGTTCTTGGTGCCTCCTGACATTTATGGGTTGTGGCAGTGTCCCGGGGAGTTGAGCTCCGAGGTGTTGTCGTCACAATTTTATCGTTGCAGTTCTGGAATACCTGAGTTTTGCCGACATCGAAAATCTCTTTTATGCAGTTGTTGGTGAGATAACCTCGACGCCACCCAGTACTGAGGAGTTCTGGAGTATTGCCATGGCTAGTATAAGGGATGCTTTTCGAAGGTTGAGGTACACGATTTCCAGAGTTTTCTTAGTTATGTGTTGACGGATGGATACAGCTGGATGTAGGGATTGTTAGTTTGGGTGAGATATATTGCTTCCCCTGTATATGGATACAGCTGGATATGGATGAGGTACCGGAGTTTGTTTCTCCTAGTCATTCCAGAATAGAATGGCTTGACGGACCACAAGAGTAGTGGGCATCGATGAACACGAATGCATAACTACTCCTGACTATCAATTGATAGACGAGGCCAGGAAACAACTAAAGAGGGACAACTCAAGGAACATATAATTTTTTGAGTTGTGGATGCTGTATGTCGAACGAGTTCAACATATTTCTTCCCGATAACCCATGCAGAAAGGTAGAACTGGCAGAGTCACAATTTTTGAATGGAGAACTCATCAAGAGCACTCTTGTTGTGATCATTGGTCCAAGGAACTTCTGCCATAATGGTTCATGGTATAGGAAGAAGGAAATACCATGAACCTCGAGGACTATTGCAAAGGTTACTAATAACCTAAAGGAACTAGCAAAAACTATCAACATGAAATAAGTAGTGTGAATCTCGGGTTCAGAAACCCAGGAGTAGAATACCTACTGACTAAATGGCATCACGAGATGCTTTCGAGAATAATGGCCAGAATCATCACACTGGAAATGCAAAACATGGTTAGAATACTAGGTGGCACTCTAAGACACCTACGATCATAATAATAACTCCAACATATAGGTCAAGGCAACAGAGTACCTCAAATCACCGGTTAGTGCGGTTAATCTGGCCCAAAGGGACATCGAAACGGGAGGAAGGGATTTTGCAAATGCTTCAGACTATTTAGAAACATGGGATGACTCGGACAGCATAACGGCTGTAAATGCTCAAAAACATTTGAGACATCCTGCAAAATGGTGGCATAACCACTCGATCATCATAATATCAATGTCTTGAGATCAACTATGAATACACGGAAGAAGTAGGAACCGAACTGAAGCTTAGAACCATCAATCCTATAGGTCTACGAATTAGTAACACGTGATCCTGAGAGAAAGAAGAGAAGGCCTAGTTCCTTAACCCCGTAGGAAAGATAAGATGACAAAAATCAGAAGGGCATAGGGAATAAGGAGTAAAAAGAGCCTTATGTTCCATCCCACAATCAATTCCCTTATATAACTAAAGAATTTCTAGACTCAACTTCGACCAGTTTGGCTTGGTAATCCTACAGGCAGTCAAGCTCTGATATCAGGACCCCGATCCTATGCCACACCGATCTAGCATGTAACACTTCATATCACTTTGCGGCCTCATGCACGGTATTCCCACGGGTGTCGCCTTACCAGGCCCGGGACCGTTTGCGCCTTTTGGCTCACGTATATGATAGTGTCGCTAGCATCCATATGACAAAGAACCCAGGCTGACATCGTTAGTCATAAACCCAAAGTGGCACTAACTTACAGGGACAGGCATACCTGACCCAACAACGAACGTGTCGGTCATCAGCGAGTGAATCCGGGCTGTAGCAACTGGGCTAGCAGGACTCCGGTAAACCGGGCTGTAGTAGGCTAACAGGACTCCGGTAGACACTGCGTGACATTTCCCCGAAGGGATAGACACTGGAACGAAGAAGGACACATGCCGGCCAACCTAAGTGTTCCGGAGCTGTAGCAAGCTACCAGGGCTCAATGGAAGCACTAGGAGACATTTCCCGGTAAGAGAGGCTACCAAGGATAAACACCTAGATAGTCATATCCCACACTACCAAACATTTCAATAACATACACACAATATGCTCAATATGTGCAAATACAACATGGCATCACAACTTGACTCTACAACTCAAGTATTTTATTTGATAAGCTCCGAGGAGCGAGATATTACAAACATGGGTCTCATGACCCAACATTCAGACCATACAAGTCAAAGCACAAGCGGAAGCTTAACATGTCTGAGTACAAACATCTACAAATGAAAAAGGCTGAGAAACCTGACTATCTACCAGATCCTGCCGAGGGCACAAGATCGTAGCTGAGGTAACAAGCTAAACGTCGAAGTCCACACTATACTACTAGTGAGACTGAAGTCTCTCTGCAAAAACATAAAATAGGCAAATGTGAATACAAATGTTCCCCAAAGACTTACATCAGAACTAACTACATATGCATCATTATCAATCAAGGGGATGGTGGGGTTTAACTGCAGCAAGCCAGCTTTGACTCGGTGGCTATCCTGAACTACGACTAGAAGTAACTCTTTTGAGGTGGTGCACACGAGTCCACATATTCTCCATCCAATACACTAGTATGGATCCGCAACCGTCTCCCTACGAGAACGCCATCCATAGCACTCACGCTTATCTTGCGTATTTTAAAGTATCCACTTTCACTTGTCTATGAACTGTATAGGCAACCCAGAAGTCCTATACCGCGGACACGGCTATTCAAATAGATGATGTTAACCCTGCAGGGGTGTACTTCTTGACACACGCTCTCACCACTTACCGCCGTTTACACGACATGTACACGGCAACCTTCAAGCGGAAGCCTAGCGAGGATGTCGGCCACGGCCTACCTAAACACTCAAGTCCCTAGTCCAAGTTTATCGCCTATTCAGGTTCCATCCGCAGGGAGTCCGGCCGAGGTTTCCACATACGGCCCCGAACGATGTGTACAGGGTTCCGCGACACCAAACGGGCGCCTGGCATACCCGGCCACGTGCCTACCGCATCACAGCCCACCCCTTGGGTCAGCGCTGCCCACGGCCTCAAGCATACACAAACACTAGAAACTACTTGTAACTCCTGGACAGAGAGCAAGGGTGATTAAGAAGCCGAGAGGATCAATTAAGGATCCCAATGAGTGGTAGTAGCTGTTCATGGATCACAAACACAGAACGCAGTTCCTAAGGACAGCTTCAATGAGACAACCCACCATGTACTCCTACATGGCCTCTCCCCGCTACCTTTACCACATCGTGTTCACACACACTTAGCTCACACACAGTAGGACATGTTTACACACCTCCGATTCTTCCCCGATGAATCAGACCTGACTCAACTCTAAGCAGTAGCAGGCATGACAGACAAGCAAGAATGAGTAGGCACATCAGGGATCAAACAACTCCAACTCATGCTAGTGGGTTTCATCTATTTACTGTGGCAATGACAGGTCATGCAGAGGAAAGGGGTTCAACTACCGCAGCAAGTAATACATGAGTCGTTGTTTTCCTAATGCAGTAAAAGAGAGCAGGAGTGAGAGAGTGGGATTGTATCAGAGTGAACAAGGGGGTTTTGCTTGCCTGGCACATTTGAAGATAGTATAGCTCTTCATCGGTGTCATCGAACTCATCGTCGGAACACGTCTACTGAGGGGGAACAAGTACCGGCAAACAAGGAAGAACGCAATCAATGCAATGCACAATATGATGCATGATCATGACATGGTAATATGAGTGTGTTGGCCTAATGCAACTACAACCAGATGGGTTTGGGTCATTTTGAACCAAAGGTTCAACCGCAAACTCAAATTATGAATTTAAATAGTGCCTTATCATGTTTTGAGCTAAACAGCAGGGTTAAGTTGTTTAAACATGCATGAAACCTGTACGGATGGATAGATTGGATTTTTCTGATCATTTTTCATATATAACTTATCTCATTTGTAGTTACGGTTTAATTTCTATGAATTTCTGAAATAAATAAATCATTTCTGATTTATTTAAAACTCCAGAAAACATTTACTACGTGACGACAGCAAGATGTCAGCAGGTCAACAACGCTAGCCAGGTCAAACCTGACGGCTGGGACCCATGGGTCAGTGAAACAGGGCTGGTTTGGGTGGATGACAGGTGGGACCAGTCAACGGCCACGTCACCAAAGTCAATGCTGACGCGTGGGTCCAGTCGGGTTGGATTAGTTCTAACTAATTACGTTAGCTGGCTAATTAAATCGGTGGGGCCAATGTGTAAGTGGTCAGGGGGTTAACTAGTGGGTGATTAGTCCTAGGTGGCCACGTCAACACACCGGCGGTTAGCCGCCGGTGACCTCAACAGATGGCGGAGGCACGCCGGAATCGCTACTCCAGCAACGGTTTGGTGCGCGGGAGGGCTCTACTGGTTCCTGGCGTTGTGGCGCTTCTAGTGGTGGTGACGGGTGGTGCCGGGGTGGCCGGAAAGTGGCCGGCGATGAGCTTTAGCGGCGGCGGGGCTCGGTGAGGTGCGGCGTTGCGGCTAGAGCTCACAGGCGAGGGGTCTGAGCAAGGCAAAGACGAGGGGAGGCGCTCCGGAGCACGTGTGTTGTAGGGGAGCAACGAGCGGAGCAAGGGGAGCGCGCGAGCTGCGGCCATGGCGGAGCAGTGCTTCAGCCGGAGGTGGAGCCGTGGCTAGGGAGCGTGGAGAGGTCGGGGAGGAGGGGTAGTCGACGGAGGAGCTCACAGTGATCACGAGAAGGGGTTCGTCTTGCTCGTGGATGACCTAGGGCAGGCGAATCGGCCGGCGGCATCTCAGGTGCTCGAGGTTGAAGAAGATGGCAGTGACGGTGGATCAGGCCTCCCGGTGGGGTGTAGCTCGATGGAGAGGGCGAGAGCGTAGAGGCGGAGCCTCTGGACTGCTCATGGGGACGAGGGATAGGACACGGCCATGGTGGTGCTAGTCGGCGGCGGCAGGCGCGTTTGGTGGATGCGTGCGAGAGAGACAGAGGAGGGGAGAGGAGGAGTGGACAAGCCAGAGGGGTCGGGGCTTGCGTGGCGTCTCCAGCCAGCCCCCAGCGTCGGCGGAAGCAGGAGGTGGCTCAGGCGCATGCCGGCGCGCGGCGGCCACGCGCCTCTCGTCCTTCTGGTGAGAGATTGGTGGTGAATGGCATGACCAGTGGGCCGTCCAACTTTGCCTAGTTGGGCTGCAGGTAAGGCCAAGTAAGCCTTTTCCTTTTCCTATTTTGCTATTTCTATTTTGTTTTCTTTGTTCTGATTTAGTTTAGGAACTAAATCATTTTAGATAATTCTAAAAATTATTTTGGAGGTGAACTGAATTATTTCAGGGCTCCACAAATAACTTCAGAATATTTGGACCATTTAAAATATATATATAGCATTTAAACGGCTCCAATTCAAATACTTCTGTGTTAAATCAAAAATCGAAAGATGAGCTAGAAATATATTCATCATTTTTATGAGAGGTTTTCACCTTAACCAAAAATCATGAACTTTTCTTAGGGACGTTTTGGGTTTATTGAAAAAAGATTTTAATCAAGCCAGGATGGATTGATTTAGTGCTAGGGTTTGAACAATCCCCATTTCAAGTTTAAGAGAAATTTAGACATGATGCAACAACCAAGCTAGTCCAAGTGCATAGCAAGGCTAGGAATGTTACAACGTCGGCGGGACAATCTCCCGTGACCCTGATTCAAGCAGTGGGAAGTTACCATCATAGCCTTCAGAACAGGCCTACGGATGACGCTTGGTAGGGGGCTGTTTTCGTAACTTCAGGTTCACCCTACCCAGTCAACCCCACCTCGGCACCCAGAGTAGTACACCTGAATACTCCCCATTTTCTCTCCCCACTGCAAATAGACTTCTCCACGGCACCGCAGCCTTCATGCTCCTCCCCTTCTACATCGGCGCACTCGTCCACCGCATCACATCTGCCTCATCGACAACCTCGCATGTCACACTGGAGCCGGTCCACCGTCGTCGTCGTACACGGCTCTTCCCCGGCATTATCTTCCACGGTCTCGGATCTGCTTCCCGGAAGCCAACACCAAGCGCAGAAGCACCACCGTCATGGACAATGAACTGACTCCTATTGTCGACCATGACTCATAGAGGCCGCCGCGACCATTGTTCTCCTCCTTGATTGGTAATGTGTGTATTGAATCACTTAGCAGTACTTGTGCAGTTCCAATTTTGTTCATACCTACCCTTCAAATATCCTCGGTGCTATTGTTCCCGTAAAAGTAATTGGTTATAGCCTCCATTGTCCAGCAGAATATCAGCTTGTAATTGTGCATCGCTCCTGTATCGCGCTGTGCTTGGATAGGTTTTTGATCTGTAACCAGTAGTGTGGAAAATGATGGAATGTTTTTTAGAACTAGCAAGGTGCCCATCCGTTGCACGCATCAAGATGCATTTGTATGAGTAGTTTATCTTGTGGGAGAAAAGGATGAACGAGGGAAGGCCTTATTTGCAAATCTGCAGAGGGGTGTGGGTATATTTTTGCAAAATTCCCATTGTTTCCTTCCTATCTGTCAGATATAAATCGGTCGGCCTATATTGCAGGATGGCAGGCACACCATCATCACAAACTCTGTTTTTTTATAATAAGTATAGAGAAAAAAAGTAGACAGTAGAGAAGAGAGTAGAGATAGCAGAGACATAGGGAAAGGGTTGCGGGCGCGCGAGAAAAAGCGGCCGAGCGTGCGCTAGTTTTGGCGCACGGTGTCCGGCGCGCTTTATAAAATCCAACACCCTACCACCGCTCTGTGCCTTGCTGTCTGTGTCAAAACCGGCGGATTTTGGTTAGGGGGTCCTGAAATGTGCGTCTAAGGCTAATGGTAATAGGAGGCGGGGGACACAATGTTTACGTGTAACACCCCGGATACAACTTTCCACATTCGTAACTCCAACTCTTGCCTTTTTCGGAGATGCAATATGATATTTCCTTCTTGGTTGGTTTTTTGTCTTTTGTTTTGCATTTTGTTCATGTCAGGCATTTCATCTCATGGCATCATGTGCATTGCATTCGCATGTTTTTTTCATAAAACTCGTTACCGTTCGTAGTTGCCGATTCTCTCTTTGTCTCTATTGCCCAAGTGTCAAACCGCTTGTCTTCATTGACCGTTCTGAGACCACCCACCCACTTGCACATGATTGCCTTGTTCCTCTGCACAGCGCACACACCCCTCGCATGCGTACGAAACTTGCCCCGAACCCGAACCGCTCATTCATCACCGTTGGATTCAGATCATCCCCAAACATCCGGAAAGCATCTCCATTTTCTTTGTTTGGACGCCCATAGACTATCTTTCTCGACAGCCCGATTTTGTTCTAAGGGTCCATGTCTACCCAAATTCATCTCCCATCACTATATAGACAAAACTGAGCAAACCCTAAAAATTAGGACCCTTGTCCAATCCCGCCGCCACTCCACCAAATCCTCTCGGGATCCCCTCCCTCGACCCCGCCGCCTTCTCCCACCTCTCTTCATATCCAGATCCAGCCAACCACCGCAGCCACTTCCCACTCGATCTGGACCACCAGATCTCAGATCCGATGGCCCAGAGAGCTTCTGCAGGCCCAGCGCCTCGCAGCTCCCGCACGAGCACGAGAGCCTCCTCCCGCTCGACCGCGTCGGCGAGTGCCACCGCCGGAGCTGCTCCGTCCGCCGCCCGAACCTGCCAAGACGAGCACCAGCAGGGTCGCCCTCTCCTTCCCTGTCTCTCCTTTCTTCTTCACTTCTCCCTCCCGTCTCATCTCCCTGCCTCTTTTCCACAGGAACCGGAGCCCCGCCTGACTCCCTTGATCTGCGATGGGAAACTCCTTAAACCGCCACCATCTTCTTCGAGGAGCCCGCTGCCTTCTCTGCTTCCCCTCCTCGTGCCTCGCCAGCAGCAAACTCCACCTTGCTGGAGTTCCCGCGCCAAGCCGCCTCGGCTTCCCCAACCCCGCTGAGGCGTGCCACCGCTCCAAAGACCAAGACCCTCCCTCTCGCGCAGCCCTTCACCGGAGTCCCAGCCGCACCAGGCCGCCGCTGTGTCCCCTGCTTCTCGTCGCGCCGGCCTTTGCTTCCTCTTCGTCGAGCAGGGACTCGCTCGTTCCAGCGCGCCTCCGCCCGCGCGAAGTCCATCTTCATGACCAGCCGCCGTCACCAAGACCTCGCCTCCGCCTACATCCTACCTGGCGCTGCCGCCTTCGCTTGGCTCGCCGTCGCCAGGACCCGTGCCACCGTCTTCTGCATCGCCTGCTGCTTCTGTTCTTCCGAAACGAGCAACAGCAGCCCAGTCGCTCGCCCGCGCCTCGCGTTGACCGCGCCCCGCCTGCTTCCCCTTCGGTCTCCAAGGCCAGCTCAAGCCGGCCCAA
>NC_041385.1:238562442-238599712 GCF_002162155.2 Triticum dicoccoides
GGCACTGTTCAAGTTTCAGCCCAGTGCATGTTTTTTGCGATTTTGCTAATTAACCAGGGATATACAATTTTGCAGAAAAACCCTCAAACATCATATATTTAATAACTCACAAATGGTGCATCGGATTAAAATGATTTAAACAGGAAAAATGCTTAGATTTCTGTCTAGTTTCATAATATGCCCTTTCTTCCATGCTTAATATGTTTAAAATGTTGTTTGTTTAAATTTGCTCAAATGCCATGCTAAAATGATTTATTTCATAACTAAATAACCGTAGCTCCGAATTTAATAAACTTTATATGTAAATGGGGTGAGAAAATGCCTAGTTTAACTTGGTACACTTTGTTTTACTATTTAACAACATTAAAATATGTTTTAGGGAAGAACAGTACCAAAACTAAAATATGGACATGAGGATTTTCCGGAATTGTTGTTTGTTGTTTCGGCCTCATTTAAACTTTCCTAAATAGTTAGTTTACTTATGCTTCACCTCTTGCCATGTTTAACAATATTCAATATTGTTTGGTAGCTTAAACAAGATTAAACTAAATATGTCAATGTGGTGCTTTGTCAATATGTAACTCGTTGCATATTGAGCTCCACTTAACTTGTAGTATTGTTTGTTGCATTTTGCCATGCCATGCCTCATTAAACCGGACAATCGTCATACTAGATTGTGCATCATGTCATGATTATGCTTGTGTGTTTACCATGTTGTTTGCTTCTTTCTGGTTTGCTTCTCTCGTTAGCTTTGGTTTCGTTCCGGAGTTGTGAGGGTTCGTTCGACTACGTTCGTTCATCTTCTTCATGGACTCGTTCTTCTTCGTTGCGGGATTTCAGGCAAGATGACTGTAACCTTGGATCTCATTACTATCATTGCTATGCTAGTTGCTTCGTTCTATCGCTATGATGCGCTTCCTTTAACTTGTTCTTCAAGCCTCCCAATTTTCCATGTCAGCCTCTAACCTTTTTCATCCTTCCTAACAAACCATTGCTTCGCTATGTTACCGCTTTTTCTTAGCCCCTCTTATAGCATTGTTAGTTGCAGGTGAAGTTGAAGATTACTTCATGATGGACAGGATTATGTTGGGATATCACAATATCTATTAGTTTAATTAATGCATCTATATACTTGGTAAAGGGTGGAAGACTCGGCCTTATGCCTGGTGTTTTGTTCCACTCTTGCCGCCCTAGTTTCCGTCATACCGGTGTTATGTTCCTTGATTTTGCGTTCCTTACGCGGTTGGGTGATTTATGGGACCCCCTTGACAGTTTGCTTTGAATAAAACTCCTCCAGCAAGGCCCAACCTTGGTTTTACCATTTGCCTCCCCACCACCTATACCTTTCCATTGGGTCGGCCAACACGAGGGTCATCTTTATTTTAGCCCCCCGGGCCAGTGCTTCTCTAAGTGCTGGTCCGAACCGAGCTGCTTGACGGGCCACCTCGGGGAAACTTGAGGGCTGGTTTTACGCGTACCTAGTCTCATCCGGTGTTGCCTTGAGAACAAGATATGTGCAGCTCCTATCGGGATTGTCGGCACATCGGGCGGCTTTGCTGGTTTTGTTTTACCATTGTCGAAATGTCTTGTAAACCGGGATTCCGAGACTGATCGGGTCTTCCTGGGAGAAGGAATATCCTTCGCTGACCGTGAGAGCTTGTGATGGGCTAAGTTGGGACACCCCTGCAGGGTATAAACTTTCGAGAGCCATGCCCGCGGTTATGTGGCAAATGGGAATTTGTTAATGTCTGGTTGTGGATAACTTGACACCAGATTCGAATTAAAATGCATCAACCGCTTGTGTAGCCATGATGGTCTCTTTTCGGTGGAGTCCGAGAAGTGAACATGGTTTTGGGTTATGTTTTGACATAAGCAGGAGTTCAGGATGACTTCTTGATCATTGCTAGCTTCACGACCGTTCCTTTGCTTCTCTTCTCGCTCTTATTTACGTACGTTAGCCACCATATCATGCTTAGTCGCTGCTGCAACCTCACCACCTTACCCCTTCCTTTCCCATTAAGCTTTGCTAGTCTTGATACCCATGGTAATGGGATTGCTGAGTCCTTGTGGTTCATAGTTTACTACAACAACAGTTGCAGGTACAGGTTATGCGATGATCATGATGCGAGAGCGATGTTTGCTTGTTTTGGAGTTCTTCTTCTGCTTCTTCTTTGATCAGGGGATAGGTTCCAGGTCGGCATCCTGGGCTAGCAGGGTGGATATTGTTTTGAGCTTCTGTTTGTGTTTCATCCGTAGTTGGATGTTGATCTTATGTTTGTTGTATTGAAGTACTCTTGTGGCATTTGTATGCCTTGTATGTATCCCCATCTATTATGTAATGTTGATGTAATGATATCCATCTTGCAAAAGCGTTTCAATATGGGGTTCTATCCTTGGTGGCACCTTCGAGTCTCTTTAGGATAGTATCAGATATTGGGCGTGACAAGTTGATATCAGAGCCTCAACCGACCAAGGAGCCCCCTTGATTGTTGGCCCTTGTTGAGTCTAGAAGAAAACTATTTTGAGTCCTAGGATTATATATATATATATATCAGAGAGTAGGATTCTTTTTACTCCTCATCCCCCTTCGTTGCTCTGGTGAGGTCTCCTGACATAGATGTTTTGACTTTCCTCTCCACAAATCTCACTAAAATTTTTTAGGATCACGCGGGTATCTTGGGATCGTTCTCATATTCTTGTGATGAGAACATTGTTCTTGGTGCCTCCTGACATTTATGGGTTGTGGCAGTGTCCCGGGGAGTTGAGCTCCGAGGTGTTGTCGTCACAATTTTATCGTTGCAGTTCTGGAATACCTGAGTTTTGCCGACATCGAAAATCTCTTTTATGCAGTTGTTGGTGAGATAACCTCGACGCCACCCAGTACTGAGGAGTTCTGGAGTATTGCCATGGCTAGTATAAGGGATGCTTTTCGAAGGTTGAGGTACACGATTTCCGGAGTTTTCTTAGTTATGTGTTGACGGATGGATACAGCTGGATGTAGGGATTGTTAGTTTGGGTGAGATATATTGCTTCCCCTGTATCCCCAACACCAGATTGCATAACTAGAAAGTTTCGGGAGTTTTATAGGTGGGGATTCAAGTAGCTCCTAGAATATCTTTCCGACAGATGCGTGATATGGGATTGGGTAAGTCTCTATCATATGTATTTGTTCCGGCTTATTCTGCAAGACAAATCCGTTGTTTTGTTTTATTTGTGGTATTCGAGTTGCTTCAATGTCAAGTGTTGATTCCATACCTTCTCTAAATGGTGTTCTCATATTTCTATGGGAGTACTAATCCTTTTTGATCACTGAGGTTGTCATGTCAACTCTTTTCCAACCGGTGTGCTTCTCTTCAAGTGGATCCGATCATTTTCAACATCCGCAAGATCAACTCTAAGTTTTCTCACCGGTGTTTGTTTCATCCGTCCCCAAGTTGCCTTTGTTTTCCCGCCCTCCCACCCTTTTTCTTCAAGGACTCAGATTTCTTAATCATGTATCCTTTTATTTGTGGGAAGTCTCTTCATTCTTTTCTTTCAATGTTCTTATCCGGTGATTTCCCATGAAGATGCTCAACAATTTCAAGTTAATCATCCTTCATTGTTGTTTCTTCTCCGGTGGATCCAATTCAAGCTTTTGATATTCATCATATTCCTTTCCTCTTTTCTAATGCTTTCTCATGCCGACTCACCTCTTAATCATTCACTTCTTCCTATTCATTTGTTCTGGAGTGATGAAGATATATCACAAGACTTGTGTTTCCATTCCCGATCTGTTCAAGATATCTCGAGATTGTTATCTCATTCAAGCCATTTAATTCTACCGGTGCAATCTTTATTTCAAGCAATCCTTCAACGATGTTTCTTTCGAGTGGGCCCTAACCCACAAGTCTATTCCCAGGATCTTACCTGACTCTTCTAATTTTCCCGGAGCCATTCCCAAATTCTTTTCAAAGTTTGATGTAAGAATGAATTTCATCAGTCAAATGTTTTCCAAGATCGATTTCAAATTAATTTTCATTGTTGGCTCAACCTCTTTGTTTTTCATTCTCCCGAAGTATCTCAACAATTCATGGTGGTTCTCATCTTCATTCTCAACATTTGAAGACCGAAGAAGGATTTCTCTTGAATCTTGCTCCATTCTCTTCAAGATTCATGGTTCTAGCTTCATTCCATCGTCATAATTGTTTTTGATTGTGACAATTCTTTTCTTACCACCCGGGGCATTTCATGAGTTCTTTCCATTTTATTCCGAGGAAGGCCATCATTTCGGGTTTATTCATTCTCATCTTTTAGCTGTCCTTCTCCATATTCTACCGGTGCATCATTCAAGTATTCTCTAATAAGCTCATGATCTCTTCGTTCACTTGTATCTAAATCCCCTCAAGTATCTTTATTCTTTCCGGTGAATTGTGCCTTTGCTACTTCCATTTTCAATGCTTACGGTGGTTCGTTCGAAATTCCTCTTCCTTTGCTACCGTATCATTTCATTCATTGTTTCCAAATCCCACCGGTGGTTCCATCTATACCTTCTCAAGTTTGCGCTATCTCTATCCTTAATCCCTCAAGAAGAATTAGTAGTATGCCAAATCCGTTGCTTGTCATCAATTTAAATTGTTGAAGGATACGCACAACGTAATTCTTATTATTGTTTCATCCAAGTGATCTAGTTTCTTCTTTACAGAGTTATTCATCATGTCACATTTCTCGGTTCGAGATGCTTCATCTTTTCTTTTCTGGAGTTCCAAGTTTTCCCCATTATCTCGTCGCGAAGCTCCATCTAAATCATCGCAAGGCTTCATCTTGTGTTCTCAACTTCTCTTTCTTTGTTATGATCCTTTGATTTTATTACCGGAGTTCTCACGAAGCCTCAACATGGTGGTTCATCAAGGATTCTTTTCATTCTTAAATTGTTCTTCATGATTTCTCTTGAAGTTATGGCCTGCCAAGCTATACTCTAAAATAAACATGGGGCTCAACACATGTTTTGTTTTGAGGAACTCAAGTATTCTTCATCTTGCATTCCAAAGTGCAATTATTTCTACCTTATCTTTTGAGGTGGTGTTATGTCACTCTTGACAATTTCTGTCATGTTTCGTGATTCATATGTTGTCAAGAATTAGGTATTTTAAATCCATCATTTTCTCTTCGTTCAAGAGATCTTTTTGACGAATCAACTTCTTTGTTGGAGTTATCTCGTGTCAGATTTCACCTAAAGCCTTTCTTTAAGGATTGTTGCTATTTGTGGTGATTATGCATGACGCAAGCTTGCTCTTTATCCTCTTAGTGGAAGAAGTTTTCATCTCTTTGGTGCTCTCAATCAAATCAATGGTTTCCATTAGTGGCCGGTTGTCACCTCATGTTCTTGAGATGTTTTTCCATAAGCCCACTACAAGCTTATTCCTTTTGTTGTTGGTTTTGCAACAACTCCGTTATAACCTTCTTGGAAGGGTGCTTTCCAAGCTCATTTGTGGCAGAAGTTGGCATTTTCTCCTACATTCTGTTATTCCAATGATCTATCTTCTATTCTTTCTTCCGGAGGCATTGTGATGTTGCTCTTTTCACTCATCATCTCGAATTGTGAGAATCGTGTTCTTTTCGTGCTTATCCATTTAACCGGAGTGTGGTGTCTTCTCTTCAAGTTCTTTTCATCTTATCAAGTTTTCCTTCTTCTATCAGTCGGAGTGCTGCCCAAATTATATCAATCTTATTCCTTCTCTATCTAGTTTTAACCGGAGGGGTTTCAATATCTATCTTATCACTAAACATCTTGGTACTCGTCGTATCCCTTGTTCCTCTTTTCTAACGGAGTGTTTTCAACTTTGTTCATCTTCGTTGTTTTCTTTCTTTCATTTTGCTCAACCTCTCAAGGTTCATGGATTCACTCTTTTGTCAAAGAAGTTATCTTCCTCTTCCTTTTCCCTCCGGTGCCATCCTAGATCTCGGGACGAGATCCTCTCGTAGTGGTGGAGTGTTGTAACGCCCCGGATACAACTTTCCACATTCATAACTCCAACTCTTGCCTTTTCCGGAGATGCGATATGATATTTCCTTCGTGGCTGGCTTTTTGTCTTTTGTTTTGCATTTTGTTCATGTCAGGCATTTCATCTCATGGCATCATGTGCATTGCATTCGCATGTTTTTTCATAAAACTCGTTACCATTCGTAGTTGCCGATTCTCTCTTTGTCACTATTGACCAATTTTCAGACCGCTTGTCTTCGTTGACCGTTCTGAGACCACCCACCCACTTGCACGTGATTGCCTTGTTCCTCTGCACAGCGCACAGACCCCTTGCATGTGTCCGAAACTTTCCCCGAACCCAAACCGCTCAGTCATCACCGTTGGATTCGGATCATCCCCAAACATCCGGGAAACATCTCCATTTTCTTTGTTTGGACGCCCATAGCCTATCTTTCTCGACCGCCCAATTTTGATCTAAGGGTCCATGTCTACCCCAATACATTTCCCATCACTATATATACGAAGCTAGTCCAAATCTGAGCAAACCCTAAAAATTAGGACCCTTGTCCCATCCCGCCGCCACTCCACCAAATCCTCTCGGGATCCCCTCCCTCGATCCCGCAGTCTCCTCCCACCTCTCTTCGGATCCAGATCTAGCCAACCACCATAGCCACTTCCCACTCGATCTGGACCACCAGATCTCAGATCTGATAGCCCAAAGAGCCTCTTCAGGCCCAGCGCCTCGCAGCTCCCGCACGAGCCCGAGAGCCTCCTCCCGCTCGACCGCGCCGGCAAGCTCCACCGCCAGAGCTGCTCCGTCCGCCGCCCGAACCTGCCAAGACGAGCACCAGCAGGGCCGCCCTGTCCTTCCCTGCCTCTCCTTTCTTCTTCCCTTCTCCCTCATGTCTCATCTCCCTGCCTCTTTTCCACAGGAACCAGAGTGCCGCCTGACTCCCTCGATCTGCGAGGGGAAACTCCTCAAGCTGCCACCATCTTCTTCCAAGAGCCTGCGGCCTTATCTACTTCCCCTCCTCGTGCCTCGCCGGCAGCAAGCTCCGCCTCGCTGGAGTTCCCGCGCCAAGCCGCCTCGTCTTCCCCAATCCTTCTGAGGCGTGCCACCGCTCCGAAGACCAAGACCCTCCCCGTCACGCAGACCTTCACCGGAGTCCCAGCCGCACCAGGCCGTCGCTGCGTCCCCTGCTTCTCATCGTGCCGGCCTCCGCTTCCTCTTCGTCGAGTAGGGACTCGCTCGTTCCAGCGCGCCTCCGCCCGCACCAAGTCCGTCTTCATGACCAGCCGCCGTCACCAAGACCTCGCCTCCGCCTAGATCCTACCTGCGCCGACACCTTCGCTTGCCTCGCTGTCGCCAAGACCCTTGCCGTCGTCTTCTGCATCGCCTGCTGCTGCTTCTGTTCTTCAGAAACGAGCAACAACAGCCCAGTCGATCGCCTGCGCCTCGCGTTGACCGCGCCCCGCCTGCTTCCCCTTCGGTCTCCAAGGCCAGCTCAAGCCGGCCCAAGCCAGATCCGGCCTGCCCTGCCTCCTCCACCGAACCGGGCTGAAGCCCATGGGTGAGCTGCCCCCCCAGCGCCTGCTCCTGTTCGGCACTGTTCAAGTTTCAGCCCAGTGCATGTTTTTTCCCAATGCGATTTTGCTAATTACCCTGGGATTTACAGTTTTGCAGAAAAACCCTCAAACATCATGCATTTAATAACTCACAAATGGTGCATCGGATTAAAATGATTTAAACATGCAAAATGCTTAGATTTCTGTCTAGTTTCGTAATATGCCAGTTTCTTCCTTGTTTAAAATGTTGTTTGTCTAAATTTGCTCAAATGCCATGCTAAAATGATTTATTTCATAACTAAATAACCGTAGCTCCGAATTTAATAAACTTTAGATGTAAATGGGGTGGAAAAATGCCTAGTTTAACTTGGTACACTTTGTTTTACTGTTTAACAACATTAAAATATGTTTTAGGGCAGAACAGTACCAAAACTAAAATATGGACATGAGGATTTTCCGGAATTGTTGTTTGTTGTTCCGGCCTCATATAACTTGCCTAAATAGTTAGTTTACTTATGCTTCACCTCTTGCCATGTTTAACAACATTCAATATAGTTTGGTAGCTTAAACGAGATTAAACTAAATATGTCAATGTGGTGTTTTGTCAATATGCAACTCGTTGCATATTTAGCTCCACTTAACTTGTAGTATTGTTTGTTGCACTTTGCCATGCCATGCCTCATTAAACCGGACATGCATCATACTTGATTGTGCATCATGTCATGATTATGCTTGTGTGTTTACCATGTTGTTTGCTTCTTTCCGGTTAGCTTCTCTCGTTAGCTTCGGTTTCGTTCCGGAGTTGTGAGTGTTCGTTCGACTATGTTCGTTCATCTTCTTCATGGACTCGTTCTTCTTCCTTGCGGGATTTCAGGCAAGATGACCGTCACCTTGGATCTCATTACTATCATTGCTATGCTAGTTGGTTCGTTCTATCGCTATGCTGCGCTTCCTATCACTTGTTCTTCAAGCCTCACAATTTGCCATGTCAGCCTCTAACTTTTTTCACCCTTCCTAGCAAACCATTGCTTGGCTATGTTACCGCTTTTACTCAGCCCCTCTTATAGCGTTGTTAGTTGTAGGTGAAGTTGAAGATTGCTCCATGATGGATAGGATTATGTTGGGATATCACAATATCTCTTATTTTAATTAATGCATCTATATACTTGGTAAAGGGTGGAATACTCGGCCTTATGCCTGGTGTTTTGTTCCACTCTTGCCGCCCTAGTTTCCGTCATACCGGTATTATCTTCCTTGATTTTGCGTTTCTTATGGGGTTGGGTGATTTATGGGACCCCCTCGACAGTTCGCTTTGAATAAAACTCCTCCAGCAAGGCCCAACCTTGGTTTTACCATTTGCCTCACCACCACCTATACCTTTCCCTTGGGTCGGCCAACCCGAGGGTCATCTTTATTTTAGCCCCCCGGGCCAGTGCTTCTCTAAGTGCTGGTCCGAACCGAGCTGCCTGCGGGGCCACCTCGGGGAAACTTGAGGGCTGGTTTTACTCGTAGCTAGTCTCATCCGTGTTTCCCTGAGAATGAGATATGTGCAGCTCCTATCGGGATTGTCGACACATCGGGCGGCTTTGTTGATTTTGTTTTACCATTGTCGAATTGTCTTGTAAACCGGGATTTCGAGACTGATCGGGTCTTCCTGGGAGAAGAAATATCCTTCGTTGACCATGAGAGCTTGTGATGGCTAAGTTGGGACACCCCTGCAGGGTATAAACTTTCGAGAGCCATGCCCGTGGTTATGTGGAAGATGGGAATTTGTTAATGTCCGGTTGTAGATAACTTGACACTAGATTCGAATTAAAATGCACCAACCGCGTGTGTAGCCGTGATGGTCTCTTTTCGGCAGAGTCCGAGAAGTGAACACAATTTTGGATTATGTTTTGACGTAAGCAGGAGTTCAGGATCACTTCTTGATCATTGCTAGCTTCACGACCATTCCTTTGCTTCTCTTCTCGCTCTTATTTACGTATGTTAGCCACCATATCATGCTTAGTCGCTGCTGCATCCTCACCACCTTACCCCTTCCTTTCCCATTAAGCTTTGCTAGTCTTGATACCCATGGTAATGGGATTGCTGAGTCCTCGTGGCTCACAGTTTACTACAGCAACAGTTGCAGGTACAGGTTATGCGATGATCATGACGCGAGAGCGATGTTTGCTTGTTTTGGAGTTCTTCTTCTGCTTCTTCTTCGATCAGGGGATAGGTTCCAGGTCGGCAGCCTGGGCTAGCAGGGTGGATATTGTTTTGAGCTTCTGTTTGTATTTCATCCGTAGTCGGATGTTGACCTTATGTTTGTTGTATTGAAATACTCTTGTGGCATTTTGTATGCCTTGTATGTATCCCCATCTATTATGTAATGTTGATGTAATGATATCCATCTTGCAAAAGCATTTCAATATGTGGTTCTATCCTTGGTGGGACCTTCGAGCCTCTTTAGGATATTATCGCATATTCGGCGTGACATTACCCAGGTTCGGGCCCTCTCTATGGAGGGAACACCCTACTTCCTGCTTGATTGATCATGATGATATGAGTATTACAAGAGTTGATCTACCACGAGATCGTAGAGACTAAACCCTAGAAGCTAGCCTATGATTATGATTATTCTTTTCCTACAGACTAAACCCTCCGGTTTATATAAACACCGGAGGGGGCTAGGGTTACACAGAGTCGGTTACAGAGAAGGAAATCTACATATCCTAATAGCCAAGCTTTTCTTCCACGCAAAGGAGAGTCCCACACTGACATGGGACAAAGTCTTCAATCTTGTATCTTCATAGTCCAACAGTCCGGCACAAGTACATAGTCCGGCTATCCGGGGACCCCCTAATCCAGGACTCCCTCAGTAGCCCCTGAACCAGGCTTCAATGAATCGTGTGCAGGTTGTCTTCGGCATTGCAAGGCGGGTTCCTTCTCCGAATACCCAAGGTAGATTTTGGACACATGAATCGTGTCCGGCTCTGCAAAACAAATTCCACGTACCACCGTAGAGAGCACAATATTCCACGAATCAAATCTGTTGACAACTTTTCATAGTGTGACATCACACCGCGGCCCGGTTATTATACGAACCGTTTTTCTCAACCTGCTGCTGCACGTCTTGCGAGGCGGTTTTATTGGCACGTCTTGTCGAAGCAGAGATCGTGTTCCCCTTATCACGAGATTCTCATCAATACGGGCGTGGGTAACCCTACCGTGCTGTTAGTATGGCTTCTTGATTTTAGACAAGTTCCAAACGGCCATGCGGAGGACGCTTGATATTCACCCTCTTTATAAAGAGGTCAAGACCTGTCCCTTTCTTTCGATGCCTGATCCTTCCCTTCCCCTACCTCGAGTTCCAACACCCAAGGTCTAGGTTAAGCACCCCGGACCATCAACCATGTCCGAATCCAACCTTCAAGGCTAGTGGATGGCCTCTTCTATCACAGAGGAGGACATCAAAAAGCTTAGGGAGGCTAGTTATCTGACCGCCAAAATCCCCCACAGGGTACCTGCTCAAGGGCAGGTTATCCCCACTCCCGAACCCAACGAGAGCATCGTATTTGTTTCCCACTTCCTCCGAGAGCTAGGCTTTAGTTTTGATCCCTTTGTTAGAGGGCTCATGTTCTATTACAGGCTAGATTTCCATGATCTGGCTCCGGATGCCTTCCTTCACATCTCGTCGTTTATCGTCGTGTGTGAGGCCTTCCTCCGCATTACCCCTCACTTCGGTTTGTGGCTCAAGACCTTTAATGTAAAGCCGAAGATGATTGACGGGCGACACGCGGAGTGTGGAGGCGCTATAGTAAGCAAAGGCAATGAGCTCTATAGCCTAAGGGCTCCTTCCCGGAGGTGTCCGACCTATGGCAGTGGGAGTGGTTTTATATCACAGCTCCCAGAGGTACAAAGCGGGCACCCGCGCCAGCCTTCCGCTCTGCCCCTCTGCCCCAACTGGCTTCATGGGTCAACAAAGGGCTGGACTAGGGGCCAGTAAATGACGTGTTGACATTGCAAAGCTGCATCTGAGATCTCCTTGAGAGGGATATCACTCTTGTCAAAGTAATTCAAGTAATGTTAGTTCGTCGGGTCCTGCCATTCCAACGTCCATATCTCCGTATGTGGTAGTTCAACCCGGAAGGACCGCAAACCATTCAACACTTCTTCGGCATGACGCCCGAAGGAATGTATCGATTATTCTTCGGATCACGAATAAAGTGTCCGGACACCAGCGAGGATGCAGGTCTGAACTACAATCGTCCAGATACCCAAGTAAGTAACTCCACGACCGAACATGCTGTCTTTATATTTGTCACAACATTATTTTGAGAACTACCCTCGACCATGACTGGATAAGAAAGGCGGAGAGGATCAGGTGTTCGCCCCCTCTTCCCGAAGGCTCGCCGGATCCTGTATTAACTAGGATGCTGGCTCACGCACCATATCAAGTGCCATCAGGAGAAGACGAGGGAAGGAGTAGAGAAGCCACCGGCGGGCTTCATATGTTAAACATCCAAACCAGGGGAATTAATGCCTCCGCAGAGGAGGATGACCAGGGAGGTGAATCTAGAATCCCCTCTCTCGACGTGAAGAAAAGGGCCGCCCCTGAAAACTTGGAAACGGAGGTTTCCAAACAAGGGAAGAAACCCTCACCAGGGGCCCCTGCCCCGGAGGGCGTCCTTAGCGCACAGCGCCCAGAAGGGGGCCAGCCGTCAACCGAGCCGTAAGTGAACGAAGGCACTTTAGTAAATATGTCCGGCTTTATCCCTGAGAATAACAATCGAGATGTAAGTTTTGCAGTCCGGCTCATAGCCCTTCTCAACAATGTTCGTCTTCGAGGGATCTTCTTCCAGAGATGATGGAGAGCGAAACGCCTCCTCCTGCTTCCCCGCCTCATGAGGCAGACGACCCTGAGGTGTCGTCGCGGAGAATTTCTCCTGATCTGCTAAGGCCAGAAGATAACTCTTCGGACGCCCAAAGTTCGGAGTTCTCGTCCCCTAAGGAAAACAACAGAAGAAGCCCGGGATTGTCTGATGTGCAGCCGGACACATTGATGGGTCTTCTGGAGCAAGCGTCTATCTCAGAGGCACATCATACCTTAATGGGTACGATGGTTGAGAGGATTTCATCCGCAAAGAGCGGGTTGAATGAAGCTTTTACGAGCCTGCTAGGAGGCTTTGAGGTACGCAAAGTAATATGTATATTTTGGACTGTACCGCATACGCAAGGTGTGCTTTGTATAGATAGTAGCCCGTGAGACTCTGGTTGCCGTCCAAACGCGGTGAGCAGAGGATCATAGCCAGGTAATGATAGCACTACTTTCGTGCCCAGGCAGCTGCAGATCCGGCGGCTGACCGAACTACTGAATTTGCCAAATTAAAGCGGCAACTTGACATGGCAGATGCGGACATCATGCTTGTTAACAAGCGGCTTGACGAGGCATAGGGTATGTATATTTGGGTGATCAGCAAATTTTAAGAAGAGGATGATGCCAGTATTTATAGTATGCTTTGACTGCAGATGGAGCTGCCGCCGTGGACACCCTTCTGGAAGAACCTGCCCAAGCCAAGGAGCAAGCCAGGAGAAGTGATGCGGCCGCCCTAAAGGAGGCCGAAGAATTAATAGTCGAACAGGCTACGCATCACCAAAGTGAGGATAAAATAGCCAGCATGGCTATTGAGCTAAAAAAATGCCGCCAGCCAATATGAGCTTCTCGAAAGGGAAAACCAAGCGAAAATGGCTAACCTGGAGAAGGCCTTGCAAGCAGCAAAGGAAACTCGCTCTGAAATCAGAGCAGTGCGGGAGGAGCTTCGGCAAGCTGGTGATATCTTCGCTGGAAATCCCTTTTTGTTGCAAACGAAGTTCGGCGATCTGAAATATGCCCCTCTTGATCAAATGTGGAGTTCTGCGGACGCATGCTTGGATTTAGCAAGAAGTGCTGCTGATGCGAGGGAGTATATCAAGGATCGGAAAGATCATGAGGTGGAAAGATTATTCTGGTCGTAGTTCAGTGCTCCAAAGCGTCCGCTGCAGTTGAATGAGCACATGGCCAAGTGGGCCGAGCTCCATAGGTTGTCCGGATTCGCCATGAAGGCTGTCGTGGATCGTCTGTGGCCGAAGGAACCAAGCCCAGGAAGTTATTTTGGTTTGGTGCAACGATTTCTTCATGCTAAGCCGCATATTGACGCTATCAAGAGGTCGGTGTGCATAGAGGGTGCGCGAATGGCCCTTGCCCATGTCAAGACATATTGGGCGAAGATGGAGGCCACCAAAATTGCAACCAGGGGTCCACCTGGGGTCAGTACTCGCCCGAGCACTATTTTGAAGAAGTCCTAGAAGGTGCCCGTTCAATAGAGGCTCAGTGCTCCAAGAATGCCATGTTTCAGTGACATGTTCCTTGATTGTAAAAACAATGCTACTTTGATTATAATGGCTATATTTATACTTTTGCCTGTAAAGTATTGTAGTGCCTCCTGTGTGGCCCGTCATGTATATATGTATATAACCTGAAAGTTTGCAGTCGTCGGCTTCAGCCCCCACGCATATAATGCATGGGTGTTCGGTAAAGCGCGTAAGCACACTTGATCCAACGTCTTGGTCCATTAAGGAGGTTATAGCGCGGCGAACAAGGCAATCGGACTATATAGCTTTAACAATTTCACTTAGCCATAGGAGTCTGACAGTGGGGCTACTATATAGCCCCTGGTACGTCCGCGTTCATCCGAATACTGTGCGCGTACATACGTTGCCGGGAAACTGGTCCTTCGTCAATGCGGAGAAATGACGAAGATTCTGCTGAGTCATCGAGTGGTTGACCAGTCTCTCACTGTATCATGACAGTCAGTTTTCGGCTTTCTCTACCGAGGTGCTCATCTAGATGAACCAGGGCACAATCACAGTAGTTCTCCCGGTGTCGCCTTACCCGATAGAGCGGAACGTAAGGTAGCAAAACACGAGAGCCGGTCAAACCCAACTATTAACCAAAGACATAATTCGGAGATGATGCATATAAGGCCAAACTCGCGACATCGAACACTCCCTAAGGTATTCGGACTTTACAACATATACTGGGCTGAGTACCGCCCTCGATAATGAGCCCTGAATGTCTAGGTACGTGCATTAATCTGGCGTGACGAAATGCCAATAACGCTAGTATCCCTCTCAGTTGTCTTAAGTGTCCGGAGGGTGTGAAGCAACAAGACAAAATAAAAAAGGTTTACAAAGGGTCTTAATCTAAAAAGAAACCTTGGAACGGGGCCCTGTTGCACGTCTGCGCCTTTGTCTCCATTGTGCCATATCCTGGAAGGGTGTAGCACGATGATAATCTATAAAAAGTAAAAACCCAGGTGAAAAAGTCTGGCATGATCGTGCAAAAAATTGGTTATTCTTAATGAACCGTGAGAATTCAATCTATTGTGTGTTTATAGGGTCGAGCCGAACTATGAACCCTTTTACATCCAGGCAGCCCCTAGCACCACATATGGGAGCATATCCGTTAGCCAAGTTCAGGTTTATCTGGGCTGCTACGACTATTGGTGCGCCGGACACGTCTAGCCGTGTCCGTGGTCTCGACGATCGATCATTTATTCGGGTTGGGGAGGTCGTTCAGTGGTTCGGCTACTAGAGCCGCGACATATTCTTCCGCACGCAAGGAACGCTCTGTACTTCCGCTGATTGTGATGATGCCACGTAGACCGGGCATCTTAAGCTTAAGATAAGCATAATGCGGTACTGCGTTGAAACAGGCGAAAGTCATTCGTCCGAGCAGTGCGTGATAGCCGCTTCAGAATGGAGCGATGTCGAAGATTAGTTCGTCGCCTTGAAAGTTGTCGGGAGAACTGAATACAACCTCTAATGTTAGAGAGCCCGTACAGCGGGCTTCTACGCCTGCTATTACTCCTTTAAAGGTAGTACTGCTTTGGCTAATTCTTGACGGGTCTATCCCCATTTTGTGGACAGTGTCCTGATATATCAAATTAAGACTACTGCCGCCGTCGATGAGGACGCGGGTGAGATTGTATCCGTCAATTATTGGGTTGAGCACCAAGACAGCCGAACCTCCATGTCGGATACTAGCCGGATGATCCCTGCGATCAAAAGTGATCGGGCGGGCCGACCATGGGTTGAATTTGGGGGCGACGGGCTCTATAGCATATACGTCTCGGAGTGCGTGTTTGCACTTCCTCTTTGCTATGTGGGTGACGTAGATCATGTTCACTGTTTTATCCTCCGGTGGAAATTTTTTCTGTCCCCCAGTGTTCGCCTGGCGAGGTTCGTCCTCATCTTCGCTTGGCGGCTCCCTCCCTTTGTGTTCGGCATTTAGCTTGCCGGCCTACTTGAAGACCCAACATTCTCTGTTGGTGTGATTCGTAGGTTTTTCGGGAGTGCTGTGAATCTGGCATGATCTGTCTAGAATTTTGTTTAGGCTGGAGGGTCCATCTCTGCTGCCTTTAAATGCCTTTTTTCGTTGACCAGGTCGAGAGCCCCTGAATCCGGCATTTACCACCGTGTTGTCTGGGCTATCCTCATTATTTTGACGCTTGTTTTTATTGCGTTGCGGCTTTCCATTACCGTCCCTGACTTCGGATGTGCCTGGGTCGCTGGTGCCGCTGCGGGCCAACCAACTGTCCTCCCCCGCTCAAAAGCGGGTCATGAGGCTTGTTAGGGCTGCCATTGTCCTCGGTTTTTCCTGGCCGGGGTGTCTGGCGAACCATTCCTCCCGGATACTGTGTTTGAAAGCCGCTAAGGCTTCAGCGTCTAGGCAGTCGACGATTTGGTTCTTCTTAGTGAGAAACCTGTTCCAAAGCTTACGGGATGACTCTCTGCGTTGTTAGATTATATGACTTAAATTGTCTGCGCACTACAAAAAGACACATCCGTGACATTTTGGGTCGAACGATTTTTTTCTGTCATACATATGACACTTCTATGACGATAATTGTGACAAAACCCGGTATCATCATAGATGTAGTGGGATCTATGACAAAAATTCATGACAGAAAATGGGCTTTTCGTCCTGGGCGGGCCGGAGACGCAGCTGCATGACATTCCTTGGGCCGTCCATGATGGAAAAAACCATGGTAGAAGCGAGGGGGAGGAAAATTTTGGGGAGTTGCCGGTTACGGTGGGAGGTCGGGGGCGGAGCGATGCGCGTTTCTCTCGTATAGGTATGCGCGTGTGTGCGAGGCGTTGGCTCTAACTGAAACCGAGCAAGGCGTTGGGCTCTAACTGAACCCGAGCGATTGCACTGCAGGCTACGCATTACTTAACCCAAGCAATCGATCGATGGCTGTTAACTGAACACGATGGAGCGATTCCTTCGCTACTGCTGCTAACTGAAGCCGATCGATTGGATGAATAGTGAGCGTTGTGGGGGGGGGGGTTGGATGAACAGTGAGCGGTGGCGTTGCCTCTGGATGAACAGGACCCCGTGGTGTGGAGGGCTGGATGAACAGTAGACGGTGGAGAGGTGGCCGTGGAGGTCCCCGTGGTGTGGAGGGCTGGATGAACTGCAGACGGTGGAGGGCTGGATGAACAGTAGATGGTGGAGGGGTGGTTGAACAGTAGCCGGTGGAGTAGCGCGCGGTGGAGTCTGGATGAACAGGAGCCCGTGGAGGCTGGAGGAGGTCGACGGTGGAGATGAACAGTATCCTGTGGAGTCCCGTTTTGTGGTACGCCACACCCCTCCCGAAAAACAGGACCACTATTTCGACCGTGGTGCTCCAACTCAAGTCCGTTTCGTCCGTTTTACAGTACGCCACACCCCCTACCCCGATCAACAGGACCCCCGTTTCGATTGTAGGAGGTCCGTTTCCTCCGTTTTGCGGTACGCCACACCCCTCCCGATCAACAGGACCCCCCGTTTCGACCGTAGGAGGTCCGTTTCCTCCGTTTTGCGGTACGCCGCACCCCTCCCGATCAACAGGACCCCCGTTTCGACCGTAGGAGGTCCGTTTCCTCCATTGTACGCTACGCCAGGCCTCGTTTCCATCGCCTGTTCCATCCAAGCCCTCCCAATGAACAGGACCAGCATTCCGTTCCGACCCAGCTGGTTGGCTCCCACGTGTTTTGTTGCCTCTCAATGAACACGACGCATTCTGTTGCCTCCCCATGAACATGACGCATTCTGTTGCCTCCCCATGAACATGGTGATGACGCTGTTTCTCCATTTCGACCCAGCCATGTACACGATCCCTCGCCGTACGTATGCGCGAGTAGGCGTTCGAGACCCCGCCCGTATGTACACATACGTGGCCATATTTTCTTTCTTGCACCCTGGCCGCTGTACGTATGTGTACATGCTACGTGCGCGCCTCTACTAGGACACATGCGCGCCTCTACATCGACCAGTATATATGTATGTCGGGGGTTGGGTGCGACATATGCCAAAGGATGTCTTATCATGGTGGGGGCGAATAGAACGTCGCCGGTGCCTGGAAACGGGATGAGGCGAAGACATGCACGCCGGCGGATCTTACCCAGCTTCAGGACTCTCCGAGGAGATAACACCCCTACTGCTGCTCTGCGGGGTCTCCGCATGATCACTAAGGCAAAGTGAATACAAGGGTGCTCCTAGAGCTGTTTCTAGAGGAAGGAGAAGGCAAGGGTAGCTCTCTCCCTCCGGTGTGTTCTGTCTAATGCTACTAGATGCCAACCCTTTGCATGGGTGCCCTGGGGGTTTATATAGACCTACCCCCAGGGGTACAATGGTAAAACCGGCTGGGCGCGGGTCCCAGCCGTCTGTCTCTCAGGCGCCGTCTTCTCCGCCGACTCCTGGGGCCCGTCGTCTAGTGGGTCCCGCCGACTTGCCTGGTACGAGGGCGTCAGCCCGCGTCTGCCGTGGGCGGGTCTTGCCGGCTGTGGATTACTGTAGCCGTGCTTCTAATGACGCAGGCTTCGTCATGGGGTCATGGCAACAGCGCCGCCGCCGGCCGGGCGATCACTGTTGCCGTTCCCCTGTCATGTCTGGTTAATGGCTGGTGGGACCTGTGGGAGAGGTCGGCTGACTCCCAATGGGCCGACTCCCAATGGGTCCGACTCTCGGCGCTCTCGCCATCTTCAATACTCTCGCTGACTGGTAGGCCCTGCCGTCTCCGGGCCGTACAGACGGGAGGTCGTGGGTGCAGGGCCCCGCCCCAAGGGCTGATGTCAGGGCTGGCATCGCAACAGTGCCGCACCGGGCGGAGATCTCCGCGAGTACGGCGCACTGTGGCCATGCTCGTCTTTAATTACCGGGTGGTTGGGAGTCGCGGGCCGACTCCCCATAGTCGGCTTCTTCGGAGTCGCCTCTGGGACTCGGCCTGGAAGCGAGTCGCCTCGGGGACTCGGCTTATCTTGGAGTCGCCTTCTGGGACTCCGCTTATCTTGGAGTCGCCTTCTGGGACTCGGCTTATCTTGGAGTCGCCTTCTGGGACTCGGCTTATCTTGGAGTCGCCTTCTGGGACTCGGCTTATCTTGGAGTCGCCTTCTGGGACTCGGCTTATCTTGGAGTCGCCTTCTGGGACTCGGCTTATCTTGGAGTCGCCGCAAGTACTTGAGGGGCACAGTCTGCCCTGATGTCTTGAAAGGTTCTGGGACTCGGGTTAGCCTACCCGTGGCCCATTACTCCGACAGTAGTCCCCGAACCTGGTGAGGCTCCGAGGTTGATACGTCGTGCGCCTCAGTAGTTTCATTCTTTAGATGGGGGAAAGCAAGCTTTGATGGCCGCCTTCCTCCAAGCCGATTGGCTGGAGTCGGATCTTCCGAGAGCCGTCATGCTCGAGCCGACTGGCTGGAGTCGGATTCGCCGAGGGCCGTCTTGCTCCTTGAGGTGTTTCGAACGTCGTGGCGGGAACCAGGCGGCGTGCCTGATACGCTTCTCGTGGTCGCCCGCCAGGGCCCCGTCGCGCGGCGCCACGTGGCAGGGGCAGTTTGCCTGCCCATGCGCACGACGGGACAGGCCGTCAGGCGGGGCCCGCCACTACCGCGCCTCGGCACGCGAACAGATCTGCTGCGGCCGGGCGGGCGGTTGGGCTCCCCACGTCGTTACTGCGCGTAGTAACTTCGTGGGTTTAATCGTGGGGGCGTGGGGGCTCGCGCGCCGTTAATCCCCACGACGCCCCATCGGCTTCTCAGCCTCTGAGACTATAAATAGGCGGGGGAAGCAGTACGGCGAAGCGCGCGCTCGTTCTTCCCTGCTTCTCCTGCTTCCTCATTCCTCTCCTTCTTCCTGCCTTCGCCGCACCACGCCGCACCGCTCCTCAGCGATGAGCTCTTCCTCCGCCGCGGCTTCTACCGTCCGCTCCGGTGCGTGGGATGGTTCCCGGGTGGATGACGATGCCGTCGAGCACCTCCACAGGACGCGCCGGCTCCCCGGCGTGCACCTTGTGCGAGCCCGCGCCGCACTGGAGGGGGAGGTAACGCTGGCGCCGGAGGAGGGCGAGCGGGTCATATTCCGCTCGCACCTCATGCGCGGCATGGGCCTGCCGGCGAGCGGCTTCCTTCGCTCGTTCTTGGAGTTCAATGGACTCCAGCCGCACCACCTCACCCCGCACACGGTGGTGCTGCTGGCCGCCTTCGCCACCCTGTGCGAGGTTTTTCTCGGCGTTCTCCCCACCCTTGAGCTGTGGGGAGAGTTCTTCCAGTCGAAGCTCGGCACGCATGTCGCCGGCATACCGGCCCAGTGCGGCGCCTTCATCGCCATGCGCAGGTCGACCGCCGACAACTCCTTCCCCTGCATCGCGCTGATCAAGTCGGTGAAGATGTGGTAGCGTTCGTACTTCTACGTGAAGAACGTCGCCACAGAAGGCGACTGGGTCAACCTGCCGCACTATGAAGCCGGCGCACCTGCTGGGAGGCTTCCCAGCTGGTCGAATCGGGCCAAGACGCTGTCTCCTGCCGGCACCGTTGCCGTCGCCCGACTCCGAGTGCTGATGCAGTCAGAAGGCTTGGTCGGCGCTGACTTGCTAGCCGCCTTCATGGCGCGCCGAGTCCTCCCACTCCAAGGCCGACCTCATCTGATCTGTCAGATGAGCGACCACCGAGACTCGAGGCGGATGAGCACCTGGGAGATGCCCCATGCGGAGGTGGCGAACATGGTGAACCACATCGCAAACTGCGAGCTCCCGGAATACTGGCAATTCGGCAAGGAGCCGTACTCACGTGCCAATCCCCCGCCTGTGGTAAGTCAAATCTTTGTTTCTGTTTTTCTTCATAGCCGAGTCTGACTTCTGATCTTCTTGGTTCTCTGAGTCAGAATCCCCTCATCCAGCCTGCAGCCGGCACCACCGGGCAGCCCCGCGAGTTCGCTCCAGACCGTGCGGAGAGCGACGTCGACGACCCCGACTTGGGGGCGGCGGCGATGGAAGCCGACGCCGAAGGCGGGGAAGGATGAGCGGAAGGCAGACTCCGGCCCTCGGCGACCTTCGCCGACTGGCCGGAGGACGAGGGCGACGGCAAAGTCGTCCCGCGCCGCCAACCGAAAGCCGGCCATCCAAGCGCGAGTTCCTCGGCCAGCTTGGCCGGTCAAGTCGGCGCGAAGAAGCGCCGGGCCGTGCCGAGTTCACTCGGCGGTCGGCCGAAAAAGTTCAAGGGGGCAGCCGCCGCGACCAAGCGGGAGGAGGCGATCGCGAAGGCCAACCGCTTCCGCAAGGAAGTGAAGAAGCCGACGCTGGTCTCTGTGTAACTGCTAACTATCGTTTGTTCTTGTTTCTTTGGACGGATCTTTTCCGAGTCTTTTTCATTCTGTTTTCTGCTTCAGGGCCCCCCTTTCTCTTAAGAGGGTCGTCGTCCCCTCCGTCATGGGGTCTGCCGAGACGTCCGCCAACACCCGGCGGATTGACCCCACCGCCGACCTCCGGGAGGCGACGGAGCGCAACGCGCGGGAGAAGCGCGACGAAGAAGAGGCCGACCGTCTGGAGAAGGCGTAGGCCGAGAAGGCAGCGGCCTCCGCCCAGAAGAAGCTGGAGGAGGCCGAAGCTGCCGCCGCGGCAAAACAGCGGGCCAAGGAGGCCGCGCGCCGCCAGTCGGCGTTGCTTGTCGTCTCGCTGAACTCCGCGCCGCCGCCCCCGGAGTTCACGGGGCAGACTGGAGAAGTCGGCGGGGAGCACTCCATCATGGAGAGGGACGGAGGCGAGGCCTCTGCGTCGGGCACGGCCTCGCCGCCACCGCCGCCTCCACCGCTGAGGACGAGGCGGTGGCGAGGCTGCTTCTTCAAGTCGCCTCCCCAGCGCGCCGCCGTCTTGCGAGGGCGGTCTCGGTGCCACGCCCCTTGGAAGCCGGCGCCGCCAGCTCGGCCATTCCAGATGCCGAGGCATCAAGTGCTGCGCCTACTGGATGGGTGCGAGGAGGCGGCGACAGTCCGTTGAACCGGGTGCTCCTGGATGTGCAGGCGAAGCTGCGAGCTGAAGGAGAGGCCACCCAGGGCTGCACCAGGGCGCATCTGGCGTTGCGAGCGTCTATCCGAGTACGTTTTTCTTTTTTGACTTTGCCTTTTCTCATTCTTCTCTGTGGGGGCGCGCCAACGCACCCACTGGGTGTAGTCCTCGAGTTTCGGGCCGGCTGCTGCGCAGGCGGCCCAGAACTCAATCTGGCGAGTTCCTCATTTTCCGCGGCTGGAGAAGCGGACTGCCGATTTGTCGGAGAGCCGGAGTAAGTTCTTCTTCTTTTCCGCGGGGGCGCGCTGGCGCACCCGCGGGCTGTAGTCCACGAGATTCGGGCCGACTGCTGAGCAGTCGGGCCGGATCTTCCCGGCGACCTTTGCTGCTAACGACTTAACGTCTTTTCTCTTTGTTTTTCAAAGGCCAATGCCGCTCTTCAGGAACAGTTGGGCGAAGTCAGCACGGCCCTTCGTGCCAAGGAGGAGGAGTGCGGCAAGCTCGCCAAAGAGCGCGACTTGCTGGCCGAGCAGTTGGCGGAGCAGAGGGAGCTGCTGAAGGCGGCTCGGGACGAGGCGGGGAAGAAAGAGACCGCACTCCTGGCCGAGTTCGAGATGGAGCGCTCCTCCTGGACCGACAAGGAGGCGATGCTGACTTCCAGCTTCCACGAGATCAAGGACATTGTCGATGGTGAGTTTCTTTTCTTTCTTTCCTCGAGCTGCCGACTGCGAGTCAGGCCGTCTACTGATTTTCTTTTTGCTTTTTTCTGTTTTGGGGCAGACTTCTTCCCTGGCCACTCGCAAGCGGTCAATCGAGCCATCGAGGCTGATCGCGAGGTGCGGAGGGCGAATGGCGAGGAGATCGCCGCCAACGCCCCCCTGACCGTCGACGATCAGCTCCTGAGCATCGAGACCCGTCTGCGGCCGGCCCATCAGCTGCTGCACCGGCTTCAACGTGCCGGGGCCCAGGCGTTCTCTGCCCTGTGGCCAGGCACGCTAGCTCTGCGCACCGCCAGTCGAACTGCCGACTGGCTGGAGGTCACGGCCGGTCATCTTGAGGCTTGGAAGGGTTCCTCGGCCCGGGCTGGAGCGCGCCGGGCCTTGGAATTCGTCAAGGCTTGGTATCCAGGGCTGGACCTGGACTGGCTGGCCGCGTTGCGGTCAGAGGCCCAGGCAGAACTGGCGGCTGTGGAAGACGCCCACATCGAGCGCGCGGCGGCGACTGCCGACTACACCGACACCAGCGTCTTCGTTCCCGAGCGGGCCGCGAACGGTGACGAGGTGCCTCCGGAATGGTTCGGGATGAACCCCGACTATGACGAGGACTCGGCGGAGGTGATCGGCTCCAGCACCAAGGAGGAAGACGAGGCGGGGGACGAAGACGAGACGGAGGCGCCAGAAGACGGAGCGGACGACCAGCCTCAGCTCGATCGTGCCTCTAGCAACGAGCCGCGTCCAACCAGGCCGGCTGCCGCCGGAGACAATCAAGCCGAGACTGCCAAGCCGGCCGCTCCAGCGCCTGACACCGCCGTCTCCGCCGACCCGCCGAACCCGTCTGCTGCTCCTTAGGCTGCCGTCTTGTCCTTACTTTATCTGTTTTTCATAGTCTTTGAAGAACTTGTTAATTTGCACAATTCCACCCGCGGGGTGTATTTTGAACTCGGCCAGAGGCCTTTGCTTATGTAAATATCTATCTGCCTTCTATCTTTCCTTGCATATTGCTCTTTTTGCCTTTTTCCTTTGCCGCCTTTCCATAGTCGCTGCTTTGCCAGACGGACAGTCGCTCCGCGGACTGCCGCAAGTCAAATGCTTGGCTACTTTAGGGAAGGCAAGTACTTCCCCTTTTTAGAGTTTTTTAACAAGTGGGATAGAAGGCGGTGAGCCGATTATTCGAGAGTCGGCTCTGCAGAGGGAGGCTGGGAGCCGGCTTGGGCTATGCATACGCTTTGAGTCCTTAGCCGTTTTTTCGTGTGTGTGCTCGTTCTTGCTTATTCTCTGCCTAACAACAGTCGCTCTGCGAGCTGCGGCTTTCGACAGGAGATGGCTTAAGCACAGCACACTACGTGTCCGACTGCAGGAAGCATTTCATAGCGCAAGATGGCCAGTCCCCGGGCCGACTAGTCGAACCCGGTGCCAAGCGGCATGACAAAAGAGTAGCACACTCGGAGGCATAATTCTTATCATACAGATAACAAAAAGGGGAGTCCCCGAGCTCCTCTAGGGGGCCCAAAGTCTCGGTACTTTAACACAAAGGATAGCATGGTACATACTGCATTAACTGTAAAATCTTCGGAGAAGATTTGCGTTCCATGGCCGTTCTGACTTCTTGCCGGAGTCGTCCCTCTTGCGTGCTCGAGGCTTCTGAGCGTCGATTAGGTAGTAGGAGCCGTTGCCCAGCACTTTGCTGATGATGAAGGGGCCTTCCCAAGGCGCCGACAACTTGTGTTGGCCGGCTGTTCGCTGAATCAGCTGGAGCACAAGGTCGCCCTCTTGAAACAATCTCGGCCGGACCTTTCGGTTGTAGTATCGGCGCAGACTCTGCTGGTAGATGCCGGACCGGCTGAGTGCCAACAGCCGGCCCTCTTCCAGCAGGTCGACGCCGTCTTGACGTGCTTCTTTAGCTTCCTCTTTGGTGTACATGGTGACTCGTGGAGAGTCGAACTCTATGTCCGTCGGGATGACGGCTTCGACACCGTAGACAACGAAGAAAGGCGTGAAGCCGGTTGCCTTGTTTGGAGTCATGCGCAGACTCCAGAGGACGGCTGGCAGCTCCTCAATCCAATAGCCGTCCAAACGCTCGAGTGGTTCGACCAGTCGAGGCTTGATGCCAGACAGGATAAGGCCGTTTGCTCGCTCCACCTGGCCGTTTCACTACTAGGGAAAAGGCTAGCAGCAGCGCGGGTTTTAGATATATCAGTAGCACGGGTACCCGCGCTACTAATAAGGCGCTACAGCTAAATCATAGCAGTAGCGCGTGCGCACCCGCGCTACTGCTACACAAGTGTAGCAGCAGCGCAGTTAGAGGAAGCTCGCTACCGCTAGTAGCGCTAGCGCTCTTTGGCTGGACGCGCTACTGCTATTGAGGCGCTGCTGCTAACTTTTATACACTCGCTACTGCTAATTTAAGTAGTTTTTTTGGCATATTTGTTTTGTATTTGAACCGGCTTTGTAGAAGAATCTTTAGCACATAGAAATGTCATCATTATACAGATACAAATGCCTGCGAGACCACAAATGTAATCATAGCATGTACATACAAATAGTCTCATCATAATCATCATCCAACACAAAGTGATATCTTGTCATCATCTCGAAAATAGCAATACATGAGAGTCTCGAATACTTGCAACTACAATAACGTCATCCATCTAAACAAAGGTATACGCAAGAAGTGAGAGCGGAACTATGCAGTACATGAGGTGGCGGTTACGAGTCCTCTCTCGCGCTAGCGTGAACCTCAAGTAACTAGCTTCTCCTTCTTGTCTGCTTTTGAAGACTTTATGGCTGGCGCCCGTGAACCCATTCACTTGCGCCTAACACTCATGCCACTCGTTGTACACCCCCAGAACCTTCCCTTTGTACACGACATAGCATTTCTATCTCGCCATCAAGAAATAGGTACCTGTTAGAGATGCATGTTCATGAAGAGGATGTACAATCATATATGTGCAACAAAATATACTAGAGCAACACCAAAAAAGAAAGGTTAGCAACTAAATGCAACATATACAGTACGCGAATTAATTAACTAGAGGTACGCAGGTCATTGTACGCAAACTAACAAAGTAGCGTTACGCAAGTTCGGCAGGGACCGTGGACATCACAAAGTTTCATCGCTACAAAAAGTATACAAGTTCAACCGACAGATATCATCATCATTGGCATCATAAATCACTAGAAGTTCCATCCTTCCATATCATCGACGACGAACCCTAGCTTCTTGAACGGCGTGAGGTCTAGACGTTGCATGCCTATGCGAGTTCGGACGTCAGTTCGCGATATAGGGCCGTGGTGGAACATCCCCTTCTCATCGACGACTTCTTTCATGATGATTGTCGCAATGTCGCTTTGGATGCGAAAGAAGTCATCTCTAAGTTTATAATTCGCTTCTCCATGAGATTCTAGCCACTTGTGGATATGATCATCATTTCTGCTGTTAATGCGAAGCTTTTGGTGATCCGTGTTGAACTGAATCATGAGATGGACGATGTAGAATCCATCCTTCTTGCTTGGTTTTGGGACATGGATGCAGGAGAAGTTAGTTTTATGCGCGAAACCCATCTTCTTGTTCCTTTGTTTCTTGATATGCACGTGGCCACCTCTAAAGCTGAAGCCTTGGAGAGCATCATCTAGAATATTCATTATGTGGGTGTAGTCCTTTTTCTCGTAGTCTCTGGAAGGGTCAAAATACACGGCGTGTGATACTTGCGGGTAAAGAACGATAAGGACGGCGCGCCCGTTGCTGCGGGGAAAAGACACCTAAAATTATTCCCCATATGAGAGAGAAGGAATGATTGAAATGTACGAAAGGGTTGTCCGGAACTGACTTACTTTGGATGATAAGGCACGAGGACAATTTCCCGGTCCTTATTCTGTACCATGAACTTTTGGAGGTACTCCCTAGCAGTTTCACGCTCAAAGTCGCTGAGACTCAAGAAAGACTCGTGCATGTAGTACGGATCCGCCACACAGATTTGCGAGACTTCTTCACTCTTCATGACGGAGCTCATATGTAGCGCGAAAAGGCGGACGATAGTAAAATCAAGCCGCCTTGTTAGAAACATCTCAAAGATATGGTCAAACCGCAGGAAGAACACCTCCGCGGGCCGTGTGTCGACGTAGCACTTCCCCTCAGGCACACGAGCCGCGTATGTCGGATATCCTGGATCCTTTGAGGCTAGTAGGCTTTTCTCAGTCGACAGCACATGGTCGTGCAGTCTCCTGAGATCCCCTGATAGTGCCTCTAGCGGTTTCGGCGGTAGCATCGGCTCGCCCGTGAGATGGAACATGACCGCACCTTTCACGGGTACACACTCTTCAGAATGCATCGTCTGGCTGCTGTGTGCTCTGGCTTGTTTGGAGGCACTTACCTTCCTCGATCTCTTCCTCTCCTTTTTCTTGGGCACACCTTCCAGACCCTTCCTTAACCCCTGCCCAAGTGTTCCCGGGCTAAGTACTGTATGACCCTCGCACCCGGCTAGTTGAGCCTGTGTTGAGGCGGCATCTTCAGGCGTGTCCTGTGAGGATTTCATGAAAAGAGACTTTTTGCAATCCATGGTACGACCCTGCCCGGGCATATCATCCATATCCTCATTAGCAAGCTGATAGCGCGATTCATCATATGGTTGACTCATCATATCTATGTCACAGTCATACGCGTTTGTATTTAGGTAATCCATTGGGTCGACCTCTGTCTCATCATCCATTCTCTGTTCTACAGGAGAAATTACATCAGCCAGTACTATTGCACCCCCTTCATCATGTCGTCCGCCGCTCTCACCAGTCACTACAGGAGCTGGTAATTGCGTAGGGGGGTGGTGGTCTCCGCACATGCTTGTTGATGTGTGGTAGTTATTGGTGTGCTCCCGGCCGGCTCCAGACGAATAAGATTCTTCGGCCATAGCAGCACCCAACCCTTGCAGCTTCCAATCCGCAGCGGGGTCTCGTCGTCCGCTCCCACATGCTGTACTGGAGGAGGCAAATCCTCGTGCCCTGATTTCACACTGGTCAAGCTAACCCTAAAGTGCCCAGCGGGGATCGGCTGGTTGTGGAACGTGCGTTGAGAGGGGTCCATTATCATCCCCTTTCCCACGTCCACCTTCTGGCCTTTGATCAAGTAGATTATGGTGCACGGGGTTTCTTTCGCCTGCAAACACATATGTCTGTGGCGTAAAACAACCGAAAGGCAACAAAAATGGAATATTATCTATATATATATATTGGTGCGACATGTAATTACCGTGACGGCGTCGAGCTCACCCAAAGACGAAGGCCCACCTAGCGCGCCTGAGACTGAGGACGGGCTGCTATGTGCGGGAGCGGCTGCGAGAGGAGGCCCGGTTGCTTGAGCAAGTGATGGTGCGATGGTGTTGTTGTTCATGGAGTTGCTCGCGACGAAACTGGGCATCGGGAAATCATGTACCGTCTTGTCTGGATTTTCCTTCGCCTAGTTGATGATAACTGGAACCAAGTTAGTAGCGAAATCATTTCTGCAGGTAGTTATAGCTGCATTGACTACCTGCTGTAGCAACTCATATTTGTCCTCGGCTACTTTTTTCGCATCCTCAGCTGCTTTTTTCTTGACGCAAGCTTCACCTTTGCGTCGATGTCCGCCTGACTAAACTTCTTTTTCTGCTTCTTGGCCTCCGGACCGTCATTGTAAAACACCTTCCACGTGGCGCCGTCTCCAGCGCCGTGCACACGACCATATTGCGGCCGCTGGTCCAACGGGAGTCCCTTAAGTTCGTTCAAGGCCCGGTTGAGAGGGGTGTCCCACTTGGGCCTCATCGGAGAAGTAGGGCTTTCGGCTGCAAGCCGGTGTTGCTTCTCCAGTAGTCTAATCAATTTCCTCGTGATCTTGTCCGTGTAAAAACCTTTTTTCTCCTTGTCCCACTTGTAGCGGGCCCTGATGAAGTCATGCTCCAAGGGGTTGGTGAACTTCACGAAGGGGTCTGGGAGACCTGCGGCTTCACGTTCCGCGTCCTCCTTATCCCATATGGGCCTTTTACCGAGGTAGCCACGGCTTCCGAGGCGACGCTTCCCCGTGTTCCGGAGCTGAAGGCTTTTGAATTTCGCAGCCTTAGTGCCGGTGTACTAAAGTAGGGGTACCTTAGTACCCCGAACTTGTGCACGGGCAGTCGCAGCGCCCCACGGCATGGCTTGCCGGGCACCCGCCAAGACCCTCCGTCATTTCCTATTACTGCCATTCAAGAACAAAGTATCAACTGAGAAGACCAAGATCCCGACAAGAGAGGCTTGCCGGGGAGGACAAAGGCCCCGGCAAGAGGAGCTTGTCGGGAAGGCCAACCAAGGCCCTTCCAGAAGACTTGCCGCGACGCCCCGCGCGTCCCGGCAAGGCCCGACGACCGGCAAGCTTGCCGGTGCAACGAGAGAAGGGCCGGGGCAAGGCGCTTGCCGCGGCAAGGCTTCCACCCTGGACCCAAACTCCAGCGCGTCCAGCAACGTGTCACCCCAGGGCCATCCCAGGAGCACGTGGCGAGGCGCTGCACAGCCATGCGGAGTGAGGTGGCAAGCGGAGCTGACAAGGAGGCCATCGTGGCAACCGGTGGCTCACCTAACGGTCGTTTCTTTGCACTATTGGGGCGACCGGACGGGCATTAAATGCCCTTGTCCCCTGCCGTCAGAGTTAGGTAGGGGACACTGTTGGACACTGTTGTACCAACCTGCGTTTTTACTCTTTTACCCCCTCTTCCTACGCTACCACCTGTGGGTGCCCCCTTCAGACTATAAAAGGGAGGCCCATGCGCACGTAGAAGGGGTTCGGCGGCTCGGAACTTTCCCACACTAGGGTTCCGCCGTTCGTAGATCCAACACCACCATACGCTCGCGCTCTCGAGCAAGAACGAATACAAACACAAAGCAGCAGTAGGGGTTTTATCTCTCCGAAGAGCCCCGAAGCTGGGTAAAAATCGCCCGTCTCCCCCGCGTGCCCGACCTCAATCCGCTCTGCGCATGCCCTCCGCTCCCTTGCCAGACTAGAAAGGGGCCCCCTGCCCCATAGGTGCTCATGGCCACAGAGAGACGCCCCGACATCTTTGGCGCGCCGGGTAGGGGCAGCGTCGAGGTCGTGAGCATCTGATCCGGTCTCCGCGCGCACTACATCAACATCTTCATCAACATGCCACCGAAGAAGAAGGCTTCGGAGGTGGCCGCTCCGTCTACATCGATTCTACCACCACCGCCGGAGCAAACGGGCGGTGGAGTGGACGTCGGCGGAGGAGCGGGCGCCGACGGTGGGACTCACGTCGTCACCAGGTCCAAAAACAAGGCCCCGCAAGCGTCGGCGACCGTGCAGACACCACACCCTTCCCAGGAGGTGCAAGGTCAACAACGCCCCGGTGCTCCTAGCACCGTGCTCGCATTGGAAGAAGGCCAAGCTGGTGGGTCGCGGGACGTTCGAAACCAGCATGCATGCCAGCATGCTGGCGCAAGTGAGGTACGGTCGCCCGGACGGGGTGTTGCTCCTCCCAATCCAGTTGGGAGTCCGAGCACATCCCGCTCCTCGCGCCGCTCCTCGCCACCACCACCTAAGACCGCAGAGGAAGCGCTGGCCCGAGCCCAGCTGCTTCTAGATTACCCTCAGGCGCCACACAAGATCGACGACTGGAGGATGACCATTTATATCCTCATCTGCTTCGCCAACGGCGACAAGCCCCGGCAACCGAGCGCGTCGAAGCCCCGGCAAGGCGCCCAGGCGCGAGCCGACGCCGACAAGACCGCTGGGGGTGCCACCTCCGTGCACTCCCAGCCCCGAAGGCCAAGATCGCCGACTCGCCGATCCAACCCCGACACCGACTCCACCGCGTCGTCGGACCCGCGAACCCACCGCGGTCAACGCCACGTTCTCCAAGAACGACGGCACGAAGATGCTCGCACTCGCATCGAGCGCAGAAGGGAAGCGCGACGTCAATCTGACCAGCGCGCTGGGCCCACTGTCGATATGCATACGCCAGGGGAACCAGGCGACTTGCCGTATGTGGCAGGTTGCCCTGCGTTCACCCGTGAGCTGCGGCAAGTGCAGTGGCCCAGTACCAAGAACTTCAAGCCCGACGTGCCCGAGAAGTATGATGGCAGGATACATCCGTCGGAGTTCCTCAGCATCTACACCATCGCGGTGCAGGCTGCCGGAGGACGCGACGAGAAGATCCTCGCCAACTACTTCCCGCTGGTGCTCAAGCCCAACGTCAGATCTTGGCTCATACACTTGCCGGACGGCTCCATCTCTTCATGGGCGGACCTGTGTCACCAGTTTGTCGGCGCCTTCACAGGCGGCCATAAACCCCATGGCCAGGAGAGCGATCTGCATCTGCTCGTCCAGAAGGAGGGAGAGCCCCTGCGCAAGTACATACAGAGATTCAGCCAGGTGCAGCGCAACATCCCAGACGTCCACCCTGCCGTGGTTATCAGCGCGTTCCACAAGAACGTGCGTAACCGCAGGATGAGGGAGGAGATGGTGATGTGCAAAATCAGAGATGTCAGCGAGCTTTATGCTCTGGCCGACAAGTGTGCACGGGCTGAGGAGGGGAGGAAAATCCCCGGAGAGACTGCAGGAGCAGAAGGATCTGACAGTGAGGATGCCGCCCCGGCAAGGAAGAACCGGAGGCGGAACAACAGGAAGAGAAAGGCTAAGGATGTGCTAGCTGTCGAGCATTCCGGCAACGGAGGCGGCTCCGACAAGGCCAAAGCTGATGACTCCGGCAAGGCTGTGGTAGCCGCCGACAAGCAGGATGGCTCCCGCAAGCGGTATTGCAAGATCCACCGCACCAAGGGCCATGATCTCCAATCCTGCAAGAAAGTTGAGCAGATGGCGGAGCTACAGAAAGCTGAGTACGAGCGCCGCAACAAGGAGGGTGCCCAAGGAGGTGGCGGAGGATCCGGCAAGAAGCTTCCCGCCCGGGGAGGGCACCGCGGCAAGGCCAAGCCGCGGCAAGGAGACAGGCCTCCCCGTGGCCGCGACAAGGACGAAGATGAAGATGAGGATGATGACATGGAGGAAGATGAGACTGATGACCAAGAGTTTCAGAAGGCAACGAAAGTGTTGTGCGTCGACGGCGGTGCCTCTCTGCACAACTCGCACCGCCAACTCAAGCAGTGGGTGCGGGAAGTGAACGGAGCGGAACCGTCCGTCGAGTCGCGCAAGCCTCTGAAGTGGTCCAGCACGCCCATCGTCTTTGATGTTGAGGATCACCCTGATCGCATCACTGTGGTCGGGTGCTTGACAATGTTGGTCTCACCAACAATCCGCAACCTCAAGGTCACGAAGATGTTGGTTGACGGTGGGGCCGGCCTGAACCTGATTTCCTCCGCAGTGCTTAAGAAGCTCCAGATCCCCGACAGCGAGCTCGAAGAAACTGGTACCTTTTAAGGGATAAATCCGGGAAGGAGCAAGCCGAAGGGGAAGGTCACATTGCTAGTGACGTTTGGCAGCGAGCTGAACTTCAGGACAGAGAGGGTCACGTTTGATGTTGCTGATTTCCCATTACCCTACAATGGGATACTAGGCCGTCAAGCGCTCGCCAAGTTCATGGCAGCCTCTCACTACGCCTACAATGTGCTCAAGGTGCCTGGTCCGATAAGTGTCATTTCTGTCCAAGGTGACAAGAAGGACGCACTTATCTGCACCGACAAGATCTACCGGGAAGCAGCAGCCGCAGTTGAGCGCAAGCCACTTGCCGATGAAGCTCCCCGGAGGAAGAAGAATGCCCAGCCCGGCAAAAGCAGCTCTGATGCCCACTCCGGCAAGCGCGCCTCTCCGGAGTACTGCGCTGCCGTCGAGGACGCACCATCGAGCTCCACCGGCAAGTGCAAAAAGGCAAAAGCAGTTTCACCAAAGACTAAGTCCGGCAGCAATAGCTCTGGTGCCTACTCCGGCAAGCACACCTCTCCGGAGTGCAGCGCTGCCGTCGAGGACGTGCCATCGAGCTCTACCGACAAGTAAAGCAAAGAAAGCGCTCAGCCCCAAACTTTTGAGTCACATTCCTTGAAGGACCGTACCTTGTATGAAAAACCTGCGCGCAAAGGGGGTCGAATCGTGGCTAAGTTGCGCCCTTAATCTGTTTCGAGTCCGCTCAACGATGAAAGCGCGCTGCAACTAGCCCGACGAGTTTTTCCTGCCGGAGGCAACACCGCCAGCGGGCTGCTGATGTTCTGCACTCAGCAAGTGTGTTTGCACCGGCGGGTTCCCTGAAAGCGTGAGGGTGAAAACGTGCAAGGGAGGGAATCAAGGGAGAAGTGCGGCCCCGCCGAAGCGCAAAAGACGGAAAAGCTAAGTTGCCCAAGTTTGAGTATAGAACACTATCAGTTTTAAAATTCCGTGTTATATTCCTTGAACGTTCGTCCTTTGTATGGAAAACCTGTGCGCAGAGGGGCCGACTCGTGGCTAAGTTGCGCCTTTGATTTGTTTCGAGTCCGCTCAACAATGAAAGTGCGCTGCAACTAGCCCGACAAGGTTTCTTGCCGGAGACAGCACCGCCAGCGGGCTACTGATGTCCCGCACTCAGCAAGCGTGTTAGCGCCGGCAAGTTTCCTAAAAGCGTAGGGTAAAAACATACAAGGGATGTGATGGGGTAAAGGATGTAACGTTGCAAGCCTTGCCGTGGGGCGCCCTTTGTATGGGAAACTTGAGCGTGGAGGAGCCGACTCGTGGCTAAGTTACACCCTTGATTTGTTTTCGAGTCCGCTCAACAATACAAGTGCGCTGCAACTAACCCGACAAGGTTTCTTGCCAGAAACAGCACCGCCAGCGGGCTGCTGATGTTCCGCACTCAGCAAGTGTGCTTGCGCCGGCAAGTTCCCTCATAGCGTAGGGTGGAAACATACAAGGCACAGAATCAAGTAAAGGATATAACCCGGCAAGCATTCCGCTCTTTTCATTAAAAAAACATCCGATTCCAGTACAAGTCCATAGAGGATGAAAAACATGAAAGAGAGGATTACAAGTTTTAAATGCAGCTAGGGCCCGAAGGCTTACAAAAAAAATATAAGATGCCCGTAATCCCTCTCCTGTTTCTCTCTTCAGGAGGTAGGTCAAGGAGGCCCCGGCAAGAGAAGCTTGCCGGGAAGGGCAAAAGGGGCGCCTAGGTGAGCTACGGGTGCCAGAAGACACCAAGAGAACATCCCGGGGGCCGGCCAGGGGCTTAGCGGAGACGGAGGCGCCGGAAGCAGAGCTCGAAGACGGGGCGGCAGGACGTCAGCACGCTGTCGAGGGCACCACGCCCTCGTACTCCGACTTGACGGCCTTGCCGCCACCCCTCTTCCTCTTCCGCAGCCTCCCTACGCCAGCCGCCCAAGGAGACGGCCCCGGGGAGTTTAGCAGGCCGGCCACCCGGATGATCGGGTCGCCGGTGGCGCGCGAGGCGACGGCCGACGCCTAGTCGGACCCACCGCCGTCCTCGTCGTCACTGTCGGTCTCCTCCTCGTCACTCTCGCTCGAGGGGGAGTCTTCGCTATCGGAGGAGCTGTCCACGCAACATCTCGCCCGGGTACCGGAGTCCCAGAAGACCTTGACGGCGAGAAGGTCGCCCTCCATTAACTTAAAATGGAGGGTGAACCCCGCCGTCAAGATGTGGATGCGGGCGAACGTCTTCCACCCTCGATCGAAATACATCACGCCGGGGGCTGGGGATACGACGCTAACTCGCATGCCGCTGATCCCACAGCCCCTCATGCGCAATTCCAGCATCTCGGGCGGGTCCGGCTCCATCGCGCTCGCAAACGGAGCTGGAAGCCGGAGGCGACGATGAGGTGCCCGGCGCAGCTTGACGAAGAACTCCCAGGGATCGTCCCTGGTGTGGACCACCTCGAGGAGAGGAGCTGCCGGCAGAGGCGGGGGTGGCGCACCGCCCCGGCCGCCTCTTCCCCGAGCGCTCCGACCACGTCCTCGACCTCGTCCACGACCTCGCCCCCTCCCTCTTCCCCTCGTGGCTGGCTCCGCCACCACCGGCGCGGGATAGGGAGAGGAGCGCTGCCTGGTGGCGACCCTCGCAGCCACCGATGAAGGACCAGGATTCCCTTCCTCCATGGCGGGTGAGAGGAAGAGAAGAAGAAGTTGGAGAAAGGAGAAGAGGAGGAAGTGCGGGATTTTTGCGTTCCCCTTCCGCCCCTTTTTAAGGAGCGAGGTGGGGGCTCAGCCGCCCCGCTCAGCCAATCAGAGCACGGGGAGAGCAGAGGAACGGGGCCGACCCACCACCTCCGCCCGTGACGGCTCGGTTTCCCACCTTCACCGCCCACGACCCCACGCGCATGGGAGCCGCATGGCGGGGAGGCGAAGCCGGGGCGACAGGTGAAGTGGCCTCACCCTGCCCCGTGATCACAGGGGTGGACGCCTCGAAGATCGCGCACCCTACCCACGCCTCCCACGACGCCGCAATCGACGCGTGCCGTTGCGGGAGGACGCGGTGGGAGCGGAGTCCGATTTTGTGTGGACCCAGGCCGCGCATGCCCGTGCACTGTTTTGGGCCTGGCCCAACAGTGCTCGGCACCGTGTATGGCCCAGGCCCGGGGGCTGCTGTCGGTGTACTAAAGTAGGGGTACCTTAGTACCCCGAACTTGTGCACGGGCAGTCGCAACGCCCCACGGCAAGGCTTGCCGGGCACCCGCCAAGACCCTCCGTCATTTCCTATTACTGCCATTCAAGAACAAAGTATCAACCGAGAAGACAAAGATCCCGACAAGAGAGGCTTGCCGGGGAGGACAAACGCCCCGTCAAGAGGAGCTTGCCGGGAAGGCCAACCAAGGCGCTTCCAGAAGACTTGCCGCGACACCCCACGCGTCCCGGCAAGGCCCGACGACCGGCAAGCTTGCCGGTGCAACGAGAGAAGGGCCGCGGCAAGGCGCTTGCCGCGGCAAGGCTGCCACCCTGCACCCAAACTCCAGCGCGTCCAGCAACGTGTCACCCCAGGGCCATCCCAGGAGCACGTGGCGAGGCGCTGCACAGCCATGCGGAGTGAGGTGGCAAGCGGAGCTGACAAGGAGGTCATCGTGGCAACCGGTTGCTCACCTAACGGTCGTTTCTTTGCACTGTTGGGGCGACCGGACGGGCATTAAATGCCCTTGTCCCCTGCTGTCAGAGTTAGGTAGGGGACACTGTTGGACACTGTTGTACCAACCTGCGTTTTTACTCTTTTACCCCCTCTTCCTACGCTGCCACCTGTGGGTGCCCCCTTCAGACTATAAAAGGGAGGCCCATGCGCACGTAGAAGGGGTTCGGCGGCTCGGAACTTTCCCACACTAGGGTTCCGCCGTTCGTAGATCCAACACCACCATAAGCTCGCGCTCTTGAGCAAGAACGAATACAAACACAAAGCAGCAGTAGGGGTTTTATCTCTCCGGAGAGCCCCGAAGCTGGGTAAAAATCGCCCGTCTCACCCGCGCGCCCGACCTCGATCCGCTCTGCGCACGCCCTCCGCTCCCTTGCCGGACTAGAAAGGGGCCCCCTGCCCCATAGGTGCTCGTGGCCACAGAGAGATGCCCCGACACTTAGCCTTGGCTGCCTCGGTAGCGCAAGTGTCCTTGAACTTTTCGAACTCCTCTTCCGTAAGTGTCGGATATTCCTCCAGAATCATGGACAGGGGTTCATCAGCCTCAATAGCTCGTTTCACCCTCCCTTTCCAGGAGGCCAAATCATTTCTGAACATGCCCATGGCGTGATTGTTAATCTATTTCATCTTCGGATCATCCCACGGTTGTTCTATGTTATCATCCCGGTCGGGGAACTTGAATCTCTTGTGCAACTTCGTTAGGAGCAACTGCGTCAAATGTTCTTTACTCCTTAAGTCATCGTCGTTGATGCTCCCGCATTCCCGTAGGATGCATCCTACTTGGTTCCCATAGCACTTGAGAGGTTCTTCAGGCTCTAACGGCTCAAACTTGCCAGGTGCCATCTTTGTGATCACAAGTCGTCCAATCCCTAGTTTGTTAGGTTTCCGTATCCTCTGGTTCTTATGCTTCCTCTTTTCGGTAGCAGCATCGGGGCCGGTACCTTCCCCGCTGGTACCTTCCCCGCCGGTCTCGGTGCCGCCATCGGTGCCGGCGCCGTTGGTGTCGATGTCGGCGTCGGTACCATCATCGAGGCCGACCTGCAAACCTTGCTTAGCAGTCAAATAGTCGAGGTACTCTTGTTCACCCTCATAATCCATCTCGTCTGCCTCTTGGTCAGAAGGCCCAGTTTCTTCGTTGTTCGACATGTTTCCTATGATTAAGTGGCCTCATTTATTTCTAAAAGTATGAATAAATGAGAAATGACATAAAAAGAAATGTATTTGCCAGCACTCGATATGCCAACTATGTAGCACAAATCGTGCCTTTATTCACGGGAAATTTCGGCATGACCTTTGCTAAAAAATGGACATATCGAGCGCCTGAAATTCACCGAAACGGAAATGAATCAACATTCTGGCGTAACATGGGCCACTCGGATCATTTTCCAAACATGACATGTACAAAACATGACATATGCACATATCACATGTCTAGTTCAAATTTGCATATAAATTCAGCCAATTTTGAAACCTAGCTAAATTCATAACTAAATAGATAACCTAATTAATTAACATGAAGAACCCTCGCAGAGAGGGGGGGGGGTTTACAGAGAGTGCAGGGGCGAGGAGGCAGGCCCGACGACAGCCGACAGGGGAGAGGAGGGAGGCGAGGGCCGATGGGTC
>NC_041385.1:238599966-238662528 GCF_002162155.2 Triticum dicoccoides
GGAGAGAGAGAGTGGGGATTTGGGGGGAAATGGCGGGATGAAGCAGGGCGAGTCAGAATTTTGATTTAAGTGGACGTAGCAGTAGCGCGTTATGTCAAACCGCACTACTACTAAATTCAGTAGCTGCAGCGGTTTAGGTGAAACTCGCTACTACTAAGATCTGTAGCTGCAGCGGTTTAGGAGGAACGCGCTACTACTAAGATCTATAGCTACAGCGGTTTAGGAGAAACGCGCTGCTACTACCATCGCTACTGCCAGTTTTCCTTTTTCTTTTCCTTTATTTTATCCCACTTTTATTTCCCGAGGGCAGTGAACGAAGGGAGGGCGATATATATTGCATCATTTGACGGTTAAATATGTATGCAAAATAGGAACATATATATTACACAACATTGGACCCATGCAAAATAATGGCTAAGTGTGTATACAAAATAGGAATATATATATATATATTACACATCATTGAACCCATAACATACGTTTCCTAAGTGCTGACGTTTTTGTTTTTGAGTCAGCTTCTTTCCCTTCTTGTTCGTCGAAGAATAATTGAGCCCCTCATTGTGACTTTGCCTTTCCCATGGAGTATGATTTTTCTTAGGTAATGTAGTATTGATTCTTCTTTTGACGTATACTTCATCATCATCGTCATCTTCCCTCATTGGGTTGCCGTACTGATCATAGTCTTCCTCGTTGGCGACTCCATCCATTCCAATGATGTTCCTTTTGCCTCTCCTCACGACAACACGGTTGGGATTGCGCGGGTCAGTTATGAAGAAGCATTGTGTCACGTGCTTAGCGTGTACCCATGGCTTGTTTTTTGCGATAGCGTTCACGGTAGCGCTCTTGGCGTCGGGTATAGTCATGGTAGTGAACATCCGGCTTTCTCTTTCGACATTCTTAGCCCATCTGACACGGAACATCGTCGTGTTATGCAGTCCAGAGTAGTCAAGCTCTCAGATCTCCTCGACCCTTCCATAAAATCATTCAGTTGTGCCGTTGTCGTTGCCGGTCATGCATTCCATCGTCACCCCTGAGTTTTGATCATCACTGTCCATATCTTTTGCCTCCATGTAGAACGTGTATCCGTTGATATCATATGCCTGATAGGTTACGAGGTTGGGCGAGGGGCCATGTGCTAAGGTGTATATGAGCAATCCGTCCTTAGAGCCCTTCTCCGGGGGATTAGCAATAATATGCTCTTTGAACCAATGCAGGAAAGTGGAGTTGTGCTCTCTAGTAACTTCGGCGTCCGTCCTGCATACCCCCCGGTCACGATACTTCTTTGCGATAATTTCTTTGTGCAGTGCCACGAAAGGATCTACCTCGTCTAGGTGTTGTAGCACTACCAAGTTTGCTCTGTCAAAGTCGCTGCGTCGATCTGAGTATGCCATGTGCAGTTCCTTGCGACCGTTGCAGTGACCATCTCCTTTGAGCCTCCCATAGTGCTTGTTAACGGGCAAACCAACACTAACACCACGCGGCTGGTCTGCGTCATATAGAAAATTCTCATAGAAAGAGATGCACTCTTGTGCCAAATAGCCCTGGACGATGCTTCCATCCGGACGGGACATGTTACGAACGAATCCTTTGATGATCCCATTCATCCTCTCAAACGGCATCATGTTGTGTAGGAATGACGGCCCCAGGTCTATTATGCCATCCACAATATGGACACACAGATGCACCATCACGTCGAAGAACACGGGCGGGAAGTACATCTCAAGCTCATTCAGTATCACAACAATCTCTTCCTGTAGCCTTTGGAGCTGCTTCACACTGATCGACTTTCGAGAGATGACATCGAAAAAGTTACAGAGACCAATAAGCGTGTCACTGACGTGCTTGTCCATTATCCCTCTAAGGGCAACAGGTATTATCTGCGTCATCTTCACATGACAGTCATGAGACTTCATCCCGCTGAACCTTTTCTTGTCCGTGTCTAGATATCTGCTTATCTTGCCACAGTAACCGGAACTAACTTTCACTCCGGTAAGGCACTTAAAGAATTGATTGATCTCAGCCTGACTTAAGGTTAAGCAAGAAGGGGGGCAATAATCCTCTTTCTTTATTTTCTTGCCCTTCTTCTCCCGTGCCTCTGTCTCCGACTCTGTCTCGTCTGACATTTTACAGGGCGGCATGTGCAGATCTTCCCTGATTTTCAAATCTTGCAAGTCTTTTCTTGCCTTCGGCCCATCCTTGGTCTTATCCGGCATGTTCATCAGTCTTGCGAGCAAGCTCTCAAGAACATTCTTACAGATATGCATTTGATCAAGGCAATGAGGTGTATCGAGTTTGTGCCAGTACTCCAAGTCCCAGAACACAGACCTCGTCTTCCATACCTTCAGCAGCGGCTCCGGCGCCTTTCTCATCGTCTTTCCCGGCGCGGGGCACTCCTACCAGTTTTTCAACAGCTCATCGATTTCGGCACCGCTCCGCTTACGTGGAGGTCCTCGATGCTCAGCGTGACCATTGAATAGATCTCCACGGTTTCTCCACGGGTCGTCCTGTTCAAGCCATCTTCGATGCCCCATGTACACGATTTTCCCAGACCCGCCATCTTTCCTTGACGTTAGCTGCTGAGACGTTGTATCATCCATGCACCGCGTGCATCCGCAATATCCATGGCACACCTGGCCTGCCACATATCCGTAACCGAGATAGTCCTGCACTGTCATGATCAGCGCGGCTCTCATGTTGAAATACTCACCTTTGCTGGTGTCCCATGTCTTGGCCGGTGTTTTCCATAACGTGTCTAACTCCTCTTGAAGTAGCCCCAGATACAAATTAATATTATTTCCTGGTTGTTTTGGCCCTTGAATAAGCATGCTCATGTGAATGTACTTAGATTTCATGCACAACCAGGGGGGAGGTTGTACATCCATACAAACACGGGCCATGTACTATGGTTCGTGTTCTGGTTGCCAAACGAATTCATGCCATCGGTACACGCGCCGAGCACGATGTTCCTTGCATCACATTCAAAATACCGATAGAAGCTGTTCAACGCTCTCCACTGGCTTCCATCGTTCACGTGTCTCAGCTTCGGATCATCTCCATCGTTGGGCTTCTTCCTCTCCGCGTGCCAGCGCATTAGCTTTGCTTCCTTGGGATCTACAAAATACCTCTGGAGATGGGGAGTGATCGGTAAGTACCATACAACTTTCTGGGGACATTTCTTCCTGGCCTTCTTGTATCGAGAAGCATTGCACACCAGACAACTTGTTTTTTCCGCGTGCTCCTTCCGATAAATTATGCAATCGTTGATGCATGCATGGTATCTAATGTGTGGTAGATCAAGAGGGCACACGATCTTCTTGGCCTCATCAATACTAGTAGGACATAGATTACCCGCGGGAAGAACATCCTTTAGGTACTTGAGATGCTCATCGAGGCTAGTGTCGGTCCATTTGTTTTTAGCCTTCGTCTTCAGGAGTTGGAGCGTGAAACTCAACCGGGTCACCTCAAGATTGCAACCATCATACAATTGAGTGTTCGAGTCTACCACCAGTTGCTCTAGCTTAGTCTCCTCTCTAGAAGCAGCTCTCTCAGTACTCGTCTCCTTGTGAAGCAATGCTTGAACATGAGGGTCCCGCACAATTGAACTTAGTACCGACGAACTCTGCTGCGTGGAGTCCATGTCGTTCTCTCCGCCGCCATGTCCGGCCCCTTCTCCTCCGCCATGTCCAGCCCCTTCTCCGTCGCCATGTCCGGCCTCTTCCCCGCCGCCATTATCGATCATCTCTTCGTCTTGCCCCGTGTCATCATTGCCTGCCCCGTCGGCATCCTCAACATCGTCATCCTCATCTTCAATTATCCATCGAGTATAGCCATCCATGAAACCAGTCATGAGCAGGTGCGCTTCGACACGACCATCTTCATGGGGGTCGAGCCAAAATATTCCTTTGCATTTTCGACATGGACATAAAACCTCTGTCCGGTTATTTTCTTTCATGTCCTGCACCGCTGACCGCAACCACCTGTCCACCATCGTTCCACTGACCATCGTCAACTCTGCACGGTAATAATGAAAAACTGATTATAAAAATGCATGCATGCATCAAAGTCATAAAAAATTTTGGCATGACCTTCCCTAAAAATAGGACATATATGGATCTAGAGTTTGCCCGAAATTCGCTGAAACGGAAATAAATCGACATTTCGGCAAAACATAGGCAACTCAAAAGCACAATTTGGCGGCGTCAACTCATGCCACACACACAATTTCCACAAACATATCACACACACATAAACACATTTCCATTTTGCAAAAGCATGAAATTTTCATCACCTCTATCTCGATCGAGATCGAGCACACGATGGAGATGATGTTGTAGGGAGATCAAAAGTGCACAAAGCTCTTCTTGACAAAGATAGATCTAGTTAGGGGGCAAATAGATCACTTAACTAAATCCTACATCTACCTAGCTTCCTAATTTGGGAGGAGACAACTTCAACTAGTGGAGGGGGAAGGAAAAAGAGAAAGGAGATGCATTAATGGAGTTGGTGTAGTTATGTGGGAGTAATGAAGAGAGAGAAAGGTGGATAGAAGAGAGAGAGTAATGGGGGAGAAGTATTGAGGAGAAGAAGAAGAGTTAGAGTGGGAGAATGTGGTGGAGGTAGGGGGAAGGGAAGAGAGGGGGAGGTAGGGGGAAGGGAAAAGAGGAGGGGGAGGGGAGGGACGGGTGGGGAAAGGTGTTGGGTTGGTGTGGGTTAGCAGTAGCGCGGGACGGCGCTACTGCTAACTGGGACAAAAAATTGTGGCAATTTGAAACTTACCAGGAGCGATCTCGAAGAAAGCGCGCTACTACTACATACTTAGCAGTAGCGTTGTTCTTGCGACTGCGCTACTGCTTCTTAGATTTAGGTGGCCACCGCCGGTCAATATTTGTAGCAGCGCGTTTCTGGCCGAGCGCGCTACTGCTAAATCCTTATTAGAAGCGAGTTTACATAACACGCGCTACAACTAGTTAGCAGCAGCGCCCCATTTTGAACCGCGCTGCTGCTAAGATTCTGTGTATAGGCTTTTCCCTAGTAGTGTTTGACTGCGGATGTGCAACGGATGCTAAGTCCAGTCGGATGCCTTGTGTCGCGCAGAAACAGGCCAGGGCGCCTTTGGCGAAATTTATGCCGTTGTCGGTGATGATGCTGTGCGGTATGCCGTACCACACCATGATGTCGGCGATGAAAGTCACTGCAGTCGGACCGTTCAATTTCTTGATGGGTTTTGCTTCTATCCACTTGGTGAACTTGTCCACCGCGACAAGCAGGTGAGTTAGGCCTCCTCGGGCCGTCTTGAATGGTCCCACCATGTCCAGGCCCCAAACTGCAAAGGGCGAGGCAATGGGGATTGTCTTCAGCGCGGAAGCCGGCCGAAGTGGCTTGGAGCGGAACTTCTGGCACCCCTTGCATTATTGGACTAACTCTTTAGCCTCTTCCAGGGCAGTCGGCCAGAAGAAACCGTGCCGAAAGGCTTTGGCGACGAGTGCTCTTGAAGCTGCATGGTGGCCGCACTCGCCCTGATGAATGTCTCTGAGAATTGCTTGGCCTTGTTCTGGCTCTACGCAGCGCTGGTAGACACTAGTGACACTGCGCCTGACCAGCTCTATGTTGACTATGGTGTATGCTGCCGCTCGGCGTTGCACTTGCCGAGCCAATATCTCATCAGTTGGCAGCTCTCTGTTCACTAGAAACTTGAGGATGGGCTGCGCCCAGGAGGGTGCTGCTATTTCTTCAACCACCACCATAGCGACTTGGACAAGGGCGGCTGGGTTGGGAGGCGGCGGGCTGGCATCCGCGGCCGCTTGCTGGATTGACGAAGTCCCTGGGCCGACTGGTGCAGTCCCCGAGCCGACTGGCGCAGTCCCTGGTCCGACTGGCGCAGTCCCCGGGCCGAGTTCTGAAGTCCCCGAGCTGGCCTCGACTGTAATTTCCTTGGGGCCGCCTGCTAGGGCTCTTGAGTTGGATGCGACTTCTTCGAGAGGAGCCGGCACAAAGATGGAGTCTGATTCTGGTGAAGGCTTGATGGACGGCTTAAGGAGGCGCTGAAGAGTGACGCCGGACGGTATTGCTTGGCGGGTGGAGCCGATTCGTGCCAAGGCGTCTGCTTCATCGTTGTCGTTTCTTGGCACGTCAAGGAACTCGCACCCCTCGAAGTATCCACTGAGTTGTTGCACCAGGAAACGGTAGCTCGCCATGTTTGCATCCTTGGCGTCGCAGCCGCCAGACGACTGCTGGACCACCAAATCGGAGTCCGTGAATGAGCGCCTCATATTTGGCAACGTTGTTGGAGGCGGCGAAGTGGATCTGCAGCACATACTTGAGCTTGTCGCCTTTGGGGGAGGTGAGGACGACGCCGGCTCCCAGGCCGGTACGCATCTTGGAGCCGTCGAAATGCATCCACCAATGGGTGGAGTCGGGCGCTGGCGGCAGGTACTGGGTCTCGGCCCAGTCGACGAGGAAGTCGGCCAGTGCTTGCGACTTGATGGTGGTGCGGGGCTGGTAGTAGATGGTGTAGGGAGCCAAATCTATGGCCCATTTTGCTACTCGGCCAGAAGCGTCTCTGCTCCCTATGATCTCGGCCAGCGGGGCCGTGCAAACCACAGTGATTGGATGCTCTTGAAAGTAAGGCTTCAGCTTCTTTGCGGCAAAATGCACACTGTAGCACATCTTCTGGTAGTGGGGGTAGTTCTGCTTGGAGGTCGACAGTACCTCGCTCAGGAAATATACCGGTCTCTGGACAGGAGCGCCTTGCCTTCCTCTTTTCGTTCGACTACTCGGTGGTGGCGGCGATGTACAGGAGCATGGGCTCTTTAGGAGCCGGAGCCGCCAACACAGGGGGAGTAGTCAACATCTTCTTTAGCTGGAGAAATGCTTCATCCGCCTTGTGATTCCACTCGAAAAAGGTGGTCTTCTTCATCAATTGATACAATGGGAGAGCCTTCTCGCCCAGCCGACTAATGAATCGACTGATGGACGCCAAGCAGCCAGTGAACTTCTGCACATCTAACAGTCGGCTGGGTACTTCCATTCTCTCGACGGCCTTGATCTTCACGGGGTTGCACTCTATGCCGCGTTCAGAGACCAGGAAGCCAAGGAGTTGGCCGGCTGGTACTCCCAAAATGCACTTCTCAGGGTTGAGCTTGATCTGGAATCGGCGCAGGTTCTCAAAGGTTTCCTTGAGGTCTTCTAGCAGCGTGCCACGCTTCTCCGTCTTCACCACCACATCATCCACGTAGACATGGGCATTCCTGCCGAGTTGCTTGAGGAGGCACTTCTGCATGCAACGCTGAAAGGTGGTGCCGGCATTCCTCAAGCCGAACGTCATGGTCAGGTAGCAGAAGGCTCCGAACAGAGTGATGAAGGCGGTCTTCAGTCTGTCTGCCGGGTTCAGCTTGATCTGGTGATACCCTGAATATGCATCTAAGAAACTCAACAGCTCGCATCCGGCTATGGAGTCTATCACCTGATCGATTCTTGGCAGAGCAAACGGATCCTTTGGGCAGGCTTTGTTGAGGCTTGTGTAATCAATGCACATCCGCCACTGCTTCTTTTTCTTCAGTACCAAACCGGGTTCTCCAGCCACTCTGGAAAAAACACTTCCATGCTGAAGCCGGCTGAAAGAAGCCGGGCTATCTCTTCTCCAACAACTCTTCTCGTCTCTTCTGACAGGCGGCGCAAGGGCTGCCTGACGGGTTTCACATCCGGCTTTACATGTAGCTTGTGCTCGGCGAATTCCGTCGGTACACCTGGCATGTCTTTGGGGGACCATGCAAAGATGTCTCGATTCTCACGGAGGAAATCGACGAGCTCGCCTTCCTATTTACTGTCAAGTTTTGTACCCATGACAGCGTACCTCTCTGGGTGCTCCGAGTCCAAGGGTATCTTCTTGGTCTCTGGCTGCTTTCCGGCCATTGCCACAACCCGATCAAGGAGCCGCTTCTCAGCTGCAATCACTAGGGACACGGCCAGCCGGCTGCTCTCGGTCGCGCAGGCAGACGACTTCCTGTAGTCGCCGGCTATGGTCAGAATTCCCTTGGAACTCGGCATCTTCATCTTGAGGTAAGTGTAGTGAGGAACCGCCATGAACTTGGCCAATGTAGGTCGGCCAAGAAGTGCGTGGTATGGGCTTTCCAGCTCCACTACTTCAAACCAGACTGGCTCTCGGCGGAAATGATCTTTGTCTCCGAAGAGGACGTCTATCAGGATCTTGCCGATTGGTGAGCAGGAAAGGCCGGGTACAATACCATGGAACAGAGTTCGGCTGCTCTGCAGCTGTCTTTGCTTGATTCCTAGCTTCTCCATAGTATCTTTGTACAGGATGTTGATGCTACTGCCTCCGTCTATCAGCACTCTCGAAAAGCGGGCGGCCCGCCTATCAGTGGCCAAGGTGGCACCTAGGACCAGGGCATAGGAGCCCGGATTCGCATCACCTCTGGGTGATCCGCTCTGCTCCAACTGATAGGCCTCTCGGACCAATGCATGAACTCTGGAGTATCTGTCGCCACTGCATTTACTTCTTGCTGTTACTACCGTCTGCTGCGTCGATCATTAGCCACACCGGTGAACATCACATAAGCTCCATGCTCTTCAGGGTACTCGTCCTGTACTGCGCCGACTGGCCGAGCGGCCGGCTACTGGGGCGGCGGTGGAGGCTGCGGCCCAGCAGGCGGCGGAGGAAGGAGGCCGTCTCCCTTGGCGATTCGGGTGAGCCAGTGGCACATTCGGGTGGTATGATTTGATGGCTTCACGCCACTGGGGAACTTGCAGGGACCATCCAGAGTCTGCTCATAGGAAAAGGCCGGCAACCAATTGGATTTGCCGCCTTTCTGCCGTTTGGCCGGAGGCTGCCCCTCCGGCTGTTGATCTTCGACTGTTGCAACCTGCCGACTACTGGAAGTCGGCTGTTGGGCCTTGCGTTTGTTGTCGCTCTATTGTTGTCGCTGACTGGTGTCTCCAGCTGGAGTTCTGGGAGCCTGAGGGGCCACTTTGCCAGCCGCATTGACTTGAATCTATGTCTTCATGGATGAGTCGGCTGTGGCGTACTTGTCTGCTATGACCAGTAGTTCGTCGAGGGTTTTTGGCTCATCACAGAGGAGCCTGTGCTTGAGGAGGGTGCCTTCTCGGCACCCGGCAGTGAAGTACTCGATAGCCTGCACCTCGTGCACGCCCTCGCAGGAGTTCCAAAGCTCGCCCCAGCGCGTGAGGTAGTCGCGCGTTGACTCATCAGGGCCTCGCACGCACAAGGAAAGCTGGCGCGGCTTGGGAGGTCGCTTGTACGTGCTCGTGAAGTTGCGGATGAAGGCTTCGGTGAATTCGACCCAGCTGTTGATGCTGCGGGGCTTCAGACTGTTCAACCATGTCCGGGCCATGCCCTGGAGCATGAGCGGAACGTACTTTACGGCGACTCACTTGTTGCCGTTCGCTATGCTGACAACCGTCGAGTAATCAATTAGCCAGTCTTCTGGCTTCATGGAGCCGGTGTACTTGGGTGTGTCTCGGGGGAGCGTGAACCCTTCGGGGAAGGGCTCGTCTCGGATGCGGGGTCCAAAGCAAGGCGGACCCATCTCGTCTTCTTCTTCCAGCGCCAGGGATCGGTGGAGTCGGTCGATCCGATGGCGGGCGTCATTCTCTCCGACTCCCTCTTGGCGGCCAAGGTGTCCACCGAGAGTCGGATGCTCAACAGGCGGCGGGGAAACTCGCCGTTCTCTTCTTGGTGGGGGAGGCAGGTAGTCGTCCTGCCGCTCCACTACTCTCGGACGGCCGTCTTGGTCGCGCTCAATGGTGATGCGAGTCCGACTGTGACTGATAGCCGGCTCTTTTTCTTTCCTTCCGCGGACTCCGCTAGTCGGCGTCCGAGATGTCGCGCCTTGATCTCGGCGGGGAGGCAAGTCGTCATTCGGTTGCTGCGGCACATCTGTGCGGCCGCCGGCCGCGTTCTGCGCAGCAACCGCGTCGAGGAGCTGCTGGACTCGCTCCGTCATCATGCGGCGCTCTTCGCCCTCGAAGTTCTTTAGCTCGTCAGTCGCCGCTTGGGTGGCGTATACGGGGCGTTGGTCGCGCCGCGTTGCCGGACCGCGCCTAGGCGGCTTGGCCCAGTCGAAGCCGGCGAGCCGCCCACGGCGCGATCCATTTCGCGCTGGTAGGCTTCTGACAAGCGCCTCATGCTCGCCAGCCTCTTGGCGCCTTTGATGATCTGAAGGCGGCGTGTCTCCAGCGTCTCAGCGTCTGCGTCCTCTGGAATGGGCGCAGTTAGGTCTTGCAGGGCCGCGGCGAGCAGGTCCTGAGCTTCTTCACCAGAGCGCTCGTCGTGACTGATGACGAGCACCTCTGTGACGGCGCTTCCGCCACTCTCCTCGTGAGGAAGCGGCTCGTCGTAGACCACCACGTTGGTGGGGAAAGTGTCAAGCGACACGGCGTCGGAGTCGACCAGCATCGGGTCGGTGGAGCCTATGGACTCCAAGTCCACGGCAGGCTTGCCGGTGACGTGGAGTTTGTCAAGGAGGCCCGCGAGGAGACTCTTGGGGCCACCCGTGCCTGCGTCAGATGCAGGCTCGTCGGAAAGTCGAACCTCGCCGACAAGTTCGGCGAGGCTGTTCGCTGCACAGGCGGCCTCAGCGCCACGCAGCGCGTCGATGCAGACTCTGTCTGGCGAGCCTGGCTGGCTGCGCTCGCCAGGGAGGAAGTGGGTTCCCGTCCAGAATAGATCTCCGGACGACGGTGCACCAGGCCCCACGGTGGGCGCCAAATGTCGGGGGTTGGGTGCGACATATGCCAAAGGATGGCTTATCATGGTGGGGGCGAGTAGAACGTCGCCGGTGCCTAGAAACGGGATGAGGCGAAGACATGCACGCCAGCGGATCTTACCCAGCTTCAGGGCTGTCCGAGGAGATAACACCCCTACTGCTGCTCTGCGGGGTCTCCGCATGATCACTAAGGCAAAGTGAATACAAGGGTGCTCCTAGAGCTGTTTCTGGAGGAAGGAGAAGGCAAGGCTAGCTCTCTCCCTCCGGTGTGTTCTGTCTAATGCTACTAGATGCCAACCCTTTGCATGTGTGCCCTGGGGGTTTCTATAGGCCTACCCCCAGGGGTACAATGGTAAAACCGGTTGGGCGTGGGTCCCAGCCGTCTGTCTCTCAGGCGCCGTCTTCTCCGCCGACTCCTGGGGCCCGCCGTCTGGTGGGTCCTGCCGACTGGCCTGGTACGAGGGCGTCAGCCCACGTCCGCAGCGGGCGGGTCTTGCCGGCTGCGGATTACTGTAGCCGTGCTTCTAATGACGCAGGCTTGGTCATGGAGTTATGGCAACAGCGCCGCCGCCGGTCGGGCAATCACTGTTGTCGTTCCCCTGTCATGTCTGGTTAATGGCTGGTGGGACCTGTGGGAGAGGTCGGCCAACTCCCAATGGGCCGACTCCCAATGGGTCCGACTCTCGGCGCTCTCGCCGTCTTCAATAATCTCACTGACTGGTAGGCCCTGTCGTCTCCGGGCCCTACAGATAGGAGGTCATGGGTGCAGGGCCCCGCCCCAAGGGCTGATGTCAGAGCTGGCATGGCAACAGTGCCGCGCCGGGCGGAGATCTCCGCGAGTATGGCGCACTGCGGCCATGCTCGTCTTTAATTACCAGGTGTTTGGGAGTCGCGGGCCGACTCCCCATAGTCGGCTTCTTCGGAGTCGCCTCTGGGACTCGGCCTGGACGCGAGTCGCCTCGGGGACTCGGCTTATCTTGGAGTCGCCTTTTGGGACACGGCTTATCTTGGAGTCGTCTTCTGGGACATGGCTTATCTTGGAGTCGCCTTCTGGGACTCGGCTTATCTTGGAGTCGCCGCAGGTACTTGAGGGGCACAGTCTGCCCCGATGTCTTGAAAGGTTCTGGGACTCGGGTTAGCCTACCCGTGGCCCATTACTCCAACAATGTACGTACACGTTCGTGACCAGAATGACAACGCTACATACGCTTCGACCAGGTGGGTCCCGACTATCAGGCACTTCCTTGCCTGTGAAGATGTAGCTGGTGGGTCCCAGCAGTTAGGGGGGCGAATCGTTTTTTTGCCCAGACGCACTTCCTTGCGTGCGAAGATGTAGTTGGTGGGTCCCTGCAGGGGGGCGAGTCGTTTGTTTGTTTTTGCCCGGACGCACGTCCTTGGGTGCGAAGATGTAGCTGGTGGGTCCCAGCAGTCAGGGGGAAACGTTTTTTTCGCGAAATACGGTGGCCCGTCCGGTGGGTCCCCGCTGTCAGGTGGAGGAATAATTATTTTGCGCGTAATAAAGAGGCACTTCCTTGCGGCCGCCGGGGACCCAGCTGTCAGCCTCTCCACGCACAGTACTCTTTCGATGGAAGTCGGTCGTTGACCACATTGACCACGCCGCACCGAGAGAACCACGGCGGTGGACGACGGCGAGGCCTAGGAAGGGGACGACACGGAGGCAGGGAAGACTCGGCAGTTGTTTCCCACACGGAGGGGAGTACGACTGTATGAGGGTTTACTGGTTCGTCTGCCGTCGCCGGAGAATAACTGCAGGTGTGGGTGAGTAGAGGGATGGCTCGGCCAGCGCTGGGAGTATGATGGGGTGGTGAGGCCTACGCGGCAGCACAGCCGGTCGCGGGGAGGAGGGAGCAGGCAGTCCCGTCGGTGCTTGTTTGAGCGGCTGGAGCAGGAAGAGTAGAGATTGAAGAAGCACGACTGTCGTTCGATGGACATCAAATCATCATTGCTTGTGCGTCAACCTTTTTTTAGGAAAGCCTTAAATCCATGGAAAACAGCATATAGCCCATCTGCCATTATTTCTAATAATTTACAGCCCATTTGCTAATTCTTAAGGTTTTTTTTGGAGCCCATATTCTTTTTGTTAGCATTGCCGCCCATATTGTGGCCACGATTAAAAGATTATACGAAATTTTGCATATTTCGGTGCTGTCCGAACTATTTTTAATCCCGAAATTTCAACTCACATTCAAACTGATTTTAAAAATAAATGTATATCAATATAAAATCCAACAAATTCTCCACGCATAAAAATTAATGTAATTTAAAATCCTGAAATGAAAAAAAAGTATTTGAAACTAATTGCCGGTTTCATGTGTTTTAAAAATGTACATCCCATTTCTCATTACTGATGGGCCATTTTCTCGGCCAGCCAAATGAAAGCTCTCCTCATCTTGAAAGATTTGCAGCCCAACAGGCCTCACAAAGCGACTTACTTGGCAAATCACAAAAAAAACTAGGCTGTGGCCATGGACCCAGCTGTCAGCCTCTCCACGTACAGTACTCTTCCGATGGAAGTTGTTCCTTGACCACGTTGACCACGCCGCGCGGAGAGCACCACGGCGGTGGACGACGCCGAGGCCTAGGAAGGGGACGACGTGGAGCCGGGGAAGACGCGGTAGTGGAAGCCTGCGCGGGGAGGAGTACGAGGGTTCACTGGTTTGGCTGCGGTGTGAGGCTGCCGTCGCCGCAGGGCCTGGGCAGCGGTGGGAATAGTAGGGGGCGGTGAGGCCTCCGCGGCAGCATAGCCGGCCACGGGAGGTAGGAGCATGCGGCACAACCGGTGCTGCTTTGGGCGGCTAGAGCAAGAAGACCAGAGGTTGAAGAAGCACTACGGCCGTTGGATGGACATCGTACGATCACTGGAGCTAGAATCGTTCATAATGACTAAGTTGAGAAAGCCCTTCGTCCCCGTCAGCTTAGTAGGCCCACAAGACAGCCTCCCACCAAGGTGGGTCCCAGCTAGCCGAGGGAGTATTCATTTTTTTGTGTGTAATAAGGAGGCACTTCCGGTGGGTCCGAGCTGATAGCGGGGGGAACGTTTTTTCGCGAAATACGGTGGCCCGTCTGGTGGGTCCCAGCAGTCAGGGGGAAATGATTTTTTTTCGCAAAATACTGGTGGCCCGTCCGGTGGGTCCCCGCTGTTAGGTGGAGGAATAATTATTTTCCGTGTAATAAGGAGGCACTTCCTTGCAGCTGTCGTGGACCCAGCTGTCAGCCTCTCCACGTACTGTACTCTTCTGATGGAAGTCGGTCGCTGACCACATTGACGACGCCGCACCGAGAGCACCACGGCGGTGGACGACTGCGAGGCCTAGGAAGGGGACGATGCGGAGCCGGGCCACGGGAGGCAGGAGCAGGCGGTAGCACAGCCGGCCACAGGAGGCAGGAGCAGGCGGCACGACCGGCGCTGTTTGGGCGGCTGGAGCAAGAAGACCCGAGGTTGAAGAAGCACTATGGCCGTTGGATGGACATCATACGGTCAGTGGAGTATTGACTAAGTTGACAAAGCCCTCCGTCCCCATCAACTTAGTAGGCCCACAAGTCAGCCCAGCAATATGGTGGGTCCCAGCTAGCAGGGGGTATTCATTTTTTTGGCGTAATAAGGAGGCACTTCCTTGCGTGCGAAGATATAGCTGGTGGGTCTGACCTATCAGCGGTTGGAACATTTTTTTCGCGAAATATAGAGGCCCTTCCTGTGGGTCCTAGCTGTCAGGTGGAGGAATCATTATTTTGCGCGTAATAAGGAGGCATTTCCTTGCGTGCGGCCGTGGACCTAGCTGTCAGCCTCTCCATGTACAGTCCACTTCCGATGGATGTCGTTCATTGACCACGTTGACCAGGCCGCGCCGAGAGCACCAGGGCGGTGGACAACGGCGAGGCCTAGGAAGGGAATGAAACGAAGCCAGGGAATACTCGGCAGTTGTTTCCCACGTGGAGGAGTACGAGGGTTTACTGGTTCGTCTGCCGTCGCCTGAGAATAACAGCATGTGTGGGTGAGTAGAGGGATGGCTAGGCCAGCGATGGGAGTACGGTGGGGCTGTGAGGCCTGCGCGGCAGCACAGCCGGCCACGGGAGGAGGGAGCAGGCAGTCCCGCTGGTGCTTGTTTGAGTGGCTGGAGCATGAAGAGCAGAGATTGAAGAAGCACGACAGCCCTTGGATGGACATCCAACAGTCACTGCTCTCACGTGTCGAGTAAGTTGACAGGGCGTTGCGTGTGCGCCAACCTTTTTTTTATGAAAGCATACGCGTCAACCTATAGTAGGCGCACAAGTCAGCCTCAAATCTGTGGAAAACAACATACAGCCCATCTGCCATTATTTCTAATAAGGTACAACCCATTTGCTAATTCTTAAGATTTTTTTGGAGCCCATCTTCTTTTTGTTAGCATTACAACCCATATTGTGGACACAGTTAAAAAGTATACGAAATTTTGCATATTTCGGTGTGGTCAACTATTTTTAATCCAGAAATATCGATTCACATTCAAACTATTTTGAAAAATAATTTATATAAATATAAAATCCAAATAATTGTCCACGCATAAAAATCAATGGAATTTAAGATCTTGTAATGAAAAAATTGAAACCAATTCCCGGTTTGATGTGTTTTAAAAAATGTACAGGCCATTTCTGGGCAAACCGAATGAAACTCTCATCGTCTTGATAGATTTGCAGCCCAGCAGGGGCGATAAAAGCAAGTAGGCCTTGTTTGGGTATTTCTTAAAAAAAATAGAACTCGGCTAGCCATTTTCAGCAAGAAAAAAACACAACTGGGCTCCTGATTTGGTAAACATAAATAAAACCCTGGCTAGAGGGGACACAGCCCCCGCATAGCCCCGTTGTTACCCTGATCCGTCGCTAAAACTAGTATAAATAACAACTGCTTGTTCCTCAAAAAAAAACTGCGCGACTTGCTGGGTCCCTGGTGTCAGCCACTCGTAGTGTAATTCTCTCGTTTATTGACTACGTTGACAATGGCATGAGCCCAGATGTCCAACCATTAGGAGGAACCATATTTTTGGGCTTGTACTATAGAGGCACTTGCTTGCGTACTGCCATGATGCTGGTGGGTCCCTACTGTCATCCTCTCCACATACAGTCATCTCCTTGTTCCTCTTGGTTGTGCGCGACGTTGACGACGCAAGAGGGCGGCGCACCGTGCAAGGCGAGCGAACCAAGGCCGCAAGGCTGAGGACGACGGCGAGGCCTCGGACGGAACGAACAGGAGCCGTTGAAGATGCGCCGGTCTAGTCGCAGGCAGAGGGGAGTATGAGGGTTGACTGGTTCGGGCACGGGTGCGTGTCGGGGCTGACGTCGTCGGAGAATAACAGGACATGTGGGGGAATAGAGGGAGGGTCTGGCCAACGTTGGAGGGTATGTACGGTAGGGCCGCGGAGGCGCAGCCAGCCATGGGAGGCGCAAGCAGGCGGAGCCGACGGGGTGATTTGGTTTGGGCGGCTAGAGGAAGAAGAAGACAAGAGATAGAAGATACATGACAGATGTTGGATGTCAATCCAACGGCTGGTAGGCAGAATCGTTTGTTGACTGGCCAGTAAGTCGACACCACCTTGGATAGGCTATTTCCTCGCGGGTCCTGAGGGAGTCCTGGACTAGGGGGTGTCCGGTCAGCTGGACTATCATCGTCCGCCGGACTCCAAGACTACGAAGATACAAGATTGAAGACTCCGTCCCATGTCCGGATGGGACTTTCCTTGGCGTGGATGTCAGGACCCCGACTCAATGCCACATCGATCTAGCATGTAACACCTCATATCACTTTGCGGCCTCACGCACGGTATTCCCACGGGTGTCGCCTTACCTTTGCCCGGGACCGTTTGCGCCTTTTGGCACACGTATATGATAGCGTCGCTAGCATCCATATGATAAGGAGCCCGGGCTGACATGGCTAGTCGTAAACCCAAAGTGGCACAGACTTACAGGGACAGGCATCCATGACCCAGCATCGAACGTGTCGGTCATCAGCGAGTGAATCCAGGCTGTAGCACTGGGCTAGCAGGACTCCGGTAAACCGGGCTGTAGCGGGCTAACAGGACTCCGGTATTCATCGCGTGACATTTCCCCGAAGGGACAGACACAGGAACGAAGAAGGACACATGCCGGCCAGCCTAAGTGTTCCGGAGCAGTAGCAAGCTACCATGGCTCGGTGGAAACACTAGGAGACATTTCCCGGTAAGAGAGGCTACCAAGGATAAACAACTAGGTTGTCAGATCCCACACATACCAAGCATTTCAATAACATACACACAATATGCTCGATATGTGCAACTACAACATGGCATCACAACATGACTCTACGACTCAAATATTTTAATCAATAGGCTCCAAGGAGCGAGATATTACAAACAGGGGTCTCATGACCCAACAATCAGAACATACAAGTCAAAGCACAAGCGGAAGCTATCATGTCTGAGTACATACATCTATAAATGAAAAGGGCTGAGAAGCCTGACTATTTATCAGATCCTGCCGAGGGCACAAGATCGTAGCTGAGGTATCAAGCTAAACGTCGAAGTCCACGCGGAACTACTAGTCAGACTGAAGTCTCTCTGCAAAACATAAAATGGGCAAACGTGAGTACAAATGTACCCAGCAAGACTTACATCAGATCTATCTACATATGCCTCATTATCAACAAAGGGGATGGTGGAGTTTAACTGCAGCAAGCCAGCTTTGACTCGGTGGCTATCCTGAACTACGACTGCAAGTAACTCTTTGAGGTGGCGCACACGAGTCCACATATTCACCATATCAATACACCACTATGGATCCGCTCCCGTCTCCCTACGAGAACGCCATCCATAGCACTCACGCTTATCTTGCGTATTTTAGAGTATCCACTTTCACTTGTCTATGAACTGTACAAGGGGTCCACGTTTCCATATCCGAGGAATCCGGCTATTCGAATAGATGATGTTAACCCTGCAGGGGTGTACTTCTTCACACACGCTTTCGCCACTTATCGCCCTGTACACGTCATGTACCTCGGCAACCTTCAAGCGGAAGCCGGGCGAGGGAGTCGGCCACGACCTGACTAACCGAACAAGTCTCTAGTCCAGGTTTATCGCCTATTCGGGTTCCATCCGCAAGGAGATCCGGCCGGGGTGTCGCTCACGGCCCCAAACGATGTGTGCAGGGTTCCCAAGCCCACCAACCGGGTGCCACTTGGTACACCGTGCCACTGTGCCTAGTCTGTCCCAAGCCCACCTGTACCGGGTGCCACTTGGTAGACTACTAACACTACCTACAAACACCAGAAACTAGTTGCAACTCCTGGACAGAGATCATGTTGATTAATAAGTCGAGAGGGGCACTAAAGCATTCCAATGTGTGGTAGTAGCTGGTCATGGATCACAAACACAGAACTCAGTTCCTGAGGACGGCTGCAATGAGACAACCCACCATGTACTCCTACATGGCCTCTCACCGCTACCTTTACCAAATCGTGTTCACACACTTAGCTCACACACAGTAGGACATGTTCACACGCCTCTGATTCATCCCCGATGAATCAGACCTGACTCAACTCTAAGCAGTAGCAGGCATGACAAACAAGCATGAATGAGTAGGCACATTAGGGCTCAAACAACTCCTACTCATGCTAGTGGGTTTCATCTATTTACTGTGGCAATGACAGGTCATGCAAAGGATAAAGGGGTTCAGCTACCGCAGCAAGTATCAAATATGTCGTTGTTGTCCTAATGCAGTAAAAGAGAGCAGGAGCGAGAGAGTGGGATTTTATCGGAATGAACAAGGGGGTTTTGCTTGCCTGGCACTTCTGAAGATAACATTGAGTCTTCATCAGTGTCAACGATCACATCCTCGGTATCTCGTCTATCGAGAGGGGACAAATACCGGCAACACAGAAGGAAACACAATCAATGCAATGCACAATATGATGCATGATCATGACATAGCAAAATGAATGTGTTTTGGGCTAATGCATCTAGCAACAAGTTAAATGAAGTTGGTTTGAATACAAGATTCAAATTCAAACTCCATATGTGATTATTTAAATGCCCTTTAATTGATTTGTGCTAAACAGCAGCTATAAGTTGTTCTAACATGCATGAAAATGGTACAGATGGATTCCTTGAATTTTTCTGATAATTTTTCATATATAATTTATTTCATTTGGAGTTACGGTTAATTTTCTATGGTTTATTGAAGTTTTAGCTATTTTCTGGAATTTTCTGATTATTTAGAATTAAAATAATTCCAGAAAATGAATTATGGCGTCAGCATGTCATCACCTTGACGTCAGCAGGTCAATAGGGCGCCTCCAGGTCAAACCTGACCAGTGGGGTCCACTGGTCAGTGACCCAGGGCTGTTTAGTGTCAATGGCAGGTGGGGCCGGGTCAAAGGCCACGTCAGCAGAGTCAATGCTGATGGGTGGGGCCACTGGATTAGTTAAAAACTAAACAGAAACTAATCTATGATTAATTAGCAGGTGGGGCCCTGCTGTCAGTGTCACAAAGCGGTGATTAGTGGCTAATTAAGCCAGCCACGTCACTGGCCACCGGAGTTCGGCCGGCGGCGACCCGGAACGCGGCGGAAGTTCACCGGGGTTGCGCTACGGGCGACGGCTGGACGCGCGAAGGGCACCAGAAGGTAGCCCGTGCCCGTGCACACCTAGGGGGCCAACGGGAGGTGCGGGGGTGGACGGAGTCCGCCGGAGTGGAGCCCGAGGCGGCGGCCGGAGCTCGGGTGGGTGCGGGGTTAGTGCTGTGGCTTGCAAACAAGCTAGCTGCCACGCTAGCGTTGCTCCACGGGTCGTTGCGAGTGCAACGGACGCACGCGCGGGGCCGTTTGGTCACCGGGGCTTCGCCGGCGACGAGTCCGTGCGGCGGAGCGTCTCGGCTCCGGTAGAGGGGGCGGCTAGAGCTCGAAATCGAACTTGGGGTTAGGGGGAAACGGAGCAGGGACTCACGGGGATCGCGCAGGGAGGGTCAGCGAGCTCGGGGGCGCGCCGGAGTGGCCGAATTCGACGGAGAACGGCGTCGGGGCCGAAGCTTGGGGATGATGACAATGGCGGCTGCTCGGGGCCCTTCTGGTCGCGTGAGATGTTGAGGAGGTCGAGGGAGGCACTGCGGAGCTCTGGGAGGCGTCGGGGAGGCGAGAGGGGGATGGTGGCCGCGGCGAACGGCGTCGGTGGCGACGGCTCCGTTCGGGTCCGAGGTGCGGAGCGAGAGGGAGAGCAGGAGAAGGGGATGAGCACGGGAGGGAGTTGAGAGAGGCCTGAGGGAGCCGCGTGGCGTCTCCAGGGAGTAGCGGAGGCAAGCAGGGAGGCAGGAGGTGCCCGAGGCGGCATCGGCGCTCGCCACCGAGCTGCTTCGGTGCGAGGGGAGGAAGAAGACAAAGGGGAGGAGGTGGGCTGGGCCAGCGGGAGGAGCTGGGCCGGCTACAGGTAAGTGGCCCAGGTGGGCTGCAGGTAATGTTTCCCTCCCTCTCTCTGTTTTTCCTATTTTACCTCTGTTTTCTATTTTTCTGACATTTGTTTGATTTAACAAATATATTAAATCATTTAATTTTATTATGCCAATTTTTGTAGGGGCTAATGGTATTATTCCAGAGCTCTTTTATAATTGGCATAATTTTTTGGACCATATTTCATATATATAGATATATCTTTCCAATGCAAATATTTATCGAATTAATCCAAATGGCCAAATTAAATGTCCATGAGCTCCTAAAAATATTGTTTTGATTTTTATCTCTGTCCAATATTTTCAGAGGGCAACATGAGCATTTTCTTGGACCCTTTTGGGGAATTTTTTTATTTGGGTCATTTTCAACATGATTCTGAGGGTTCCACCAATCCTCATTTCAAATTTAAATGAAATTTAAACATGATGCACACATGAAGCTAGCCTAGAGCATTACCAGAAGCTAGGGATGTGACAACTCACCCCCACTAAACAAGAATCTCGTCTCGAGATTCAAGCGTAGGGTAGGATGAAGGGGAAACGCAAACTAGTACAATCTTCACGATCCAGGTTGCACTTCAAATGAACGTTGAGTTGAACACCATCTTTGTCTTGTCGTCTTGCTCTGAGAAATCCTGTCAACATGACAGGGGGGGGGGGGAAAGAAGGAGACTCTAGAAGGGTCGATCTCCTCGAAGATCGAACAACTCAAGATTAACTTACGGAATGAGACATAGAACCATCTTTCGGGTTGAGACACGGGATACACATCAAGAGGGGTGGAGAGAAACGGATGACGAAGGTTCACTAGGTAGACAACAATTCCACACCTAAGAAGGTGGTAAACGATTGTCAACGTAGCGAGGAGTTGAGTTGCCATGATACCACGAAGAAACATCCTGGAGGAGGGTGATTCATAGACTATTACCCTAAGTGGCAAAAAGAATTACCTTTGATCCAGAGATCATTGAAACTCTTTAAACCAGCCTAAGACAATTCTCGAGCGATCGTTTGGAGGGGGTCGGTAGAATGGCATACTCAAACTTGGGTGATGTGGATTACCTTGTGGAAGACAACGTAATGGATGATTTTTGCTTATCACCGGAAATGGAAGGGACCCATGGTAGAATGGCACATTGGCGGTGCAAGCTGGGAACAAAATGCAAATGCTGGGAATGATTCTGGTAACTGGGGAAGAACCCAACAATAGAGAGTAAATCCACTGTTGAGAAGTTATAGCATAACCGAGGAAGTAGAGAGCAAACCTAGCTAGTGCCAATGGTAACACCTAACGCTTGTGCGTGCTCTCAAGAACTTGAGCATTTCCATAATCATCAAGGTTTTACCAATATCCGTGTCAAGGATTCTGGCAACACAACTTACTACCATGATGAATACCGGTGGAAAATGCCGATGCAAAGGAAGATAACACCTTCTTAGATTTCACCTTGGCGAGGCCAAAGAAACAAAATCTGGATGATCGACCGAGAGACATTTAGCACTCTGCTTCTAATGTTCTCCTTGATGTGCTAGCGTAACCCATTCATAGATATGGTTTGATATCTAGAACATCAAGTAAAGGGTCGGACTTCGGGATCTCGAAATCCATAGGGCAACTAGGGAGTAAATCCTACGAAATCCCTATGGGGAGGTGGCCAACTTCCTCAATCAAGATATTATAATAACAGGTCTTCCGGCTGGGTGTGTTGGCCACGACATCCACTTTACCGGTTTTCGAGGGACCGATATTATAGTTCTTGGGAAATGTTCCAAACCATCATAACTGCCTGAGATTCAGATCTGGTTGGTGTCAGGATATTCCAGACTCATCGAGTCTAGGAAGAAAAATGAAAGTTTGCAACACAATCCGACGAGACAACGCTGCGAGATTCTCGGGGAATGAACTACGATAGTAAGCTCCAAAACATGAGCTGGTTCTGCTACAAACATGTGAACACGTTGTCCAAGACAAGCATGACCACAAAGTAGTCTTATAATAAAACACTACCGAGTTCAGGAGGGGAAACCATCAGCGAGGATATCGAAGTTTTGTACAAATCCGTCTGGTACCTTCGGGACTAGCACTTAAAACTTATTAATCTTGAACAAATCAATCAGTGGCTTGGTGTGCTAGGGACCCATATAGAATGGAGGTTGCAAGTCTCCGAACCACAGAATACTTCGCACGTATGCATGACTGATTTGGGATGATTCCAAAGGAAACAACATTGACTTTCTCGAATCCACGGCGGCAACTATCACCAAATGCACGTGTATAAGAGGAAGTCACTCCTTTCATCAAACAAATGCTTCATGAGTTAGCATGAAGAAATGCTTTCAAAAGTTTCCAACACTAGCTTAATGTTCAACAAAATCATGGAGGAGATAAGGATGTTGTCAATGGGCTCAACAACAATTCTTCCGGGTTTCCTTTTTAAAAGGAATTCCATAGTTAAGTGAACAAGTGTTAGCATTGGTCAGACCCAAAGATATAATGGTGTATGCTCGAGGGATCAACCACGAGTAAGACAACATTACGAATATCGTTGGTTCTGGTCTGATTGGATGATAGCCCATACTCAAATTATAGATGGTGTAAGACAATAGGTCCAACAACTGATCACAAGGACCAATTAATGAAGATATCATCTTTCTTCAACACACACACATACACAGAAAAATATCCCTTAACATGAACTAAGTCAGACAAGCTTTTATCTTCCAACTCTCCAAGTTGTTGTCTAGCTTAACCAACTAGCTCCGGGATATCCATCACAGATTCTTGGAGAAAGGGTGGTTCACAAGAACCCGACTTGATCACGAGCTCAACATAGCAGTCAGGTGACAACCTGGTAATACTTCCGAGAAGATATTCGGGAAATCACGAACCACCGGTATGTTACTAAGCTCGAGAACAATCTCTCTTTTGAGGGCAAGACGATATGATCAAATGAGTGAGGGCTTGACAAGATCTTAACTCATCAATCGAAGGGTGCACCGAAATAAGAACTAGGTAGCACAATCAATCTTAGGATGATGATTCAATAAACAACACGCTAAGAATGAAATTATTGTCCTTTAACTACCAAGCAACAAGGTTGCTAGGAGTATTGATTTCACACATCACGATTCACTTGTCGGCATTCCGGTTACAATAATACAGGAACCGAGGAATGAACAATGATGGCAAGAAGTATCACTGTACCAAGAGTGCATAGGATGGTGTGCAATTCCTATAACATCCCGATATAAAGATGGTAATACTCCAAGATAGAGCAGAACAAAAGCTGGATTAGCAATTTGTTCTGTGGAGCACAACTTTTTTGACCCAATCCTAGATATGGAAGAGGTACTGGAGTTTGTTTCTCCTAGTCATCCCGGAATGGAATGGCTTGACAGACCACAAGAGTCATAGGCATCGATGAACGAACGCACGCATACTCTTGACTATCAATTGATAGACGAGGGTCAGAATGCAACTAAAGAGAACATCTCAAAGGAACATATAACTTTCTGAGTTGTGGATGCATAGATTAGTATGTCGAACCAAGTTCAACATATTTCTTCCGGATAACCCATGCAGAAAGGTAGAACTGGCAGAGTCACGATTTATGAGTGGAGATCTCCTCAAGAGTACTCTAATTGTGATCTTTTAATCCAGAAGAACTCCTGCCAAGAGTGGTTCATGGTAATTGGAAGAAGGAAATACCACGGACCTCGAGGACTATCGCAAAGTTACTAATATCCTGAAGGAACTAGCAAACACTATCAACATGAAGTAAGTAGAGTGAATCTCGGGTTCAAAGCCCAAGGAATAGAATACCTACTAACCAAATGGCATCACGGGATGCTTTCGATAATGACGGCCAGAGTCATCACACTGGAGCATAAATCATGGCTAGGCTACTAGATGATCCCCTGAGACACCTAAGGTCATTATAGTAACTCCAACATAATGTCAAGGCAATAGAATACCTCAACTCAACAATTAGTGTGATTGAGCTGGCATAAAGGAACATCGAGACCAGAGGGAAAGGATTTTGCAAATGCATCAGACTATTTAGAAACCTGGGATGACTCGGACAGCATAACGGCTGTAAATGCTCAGAAAAGATTTGAGACATTCACAAAAATGGTGGCATAACCACTCAGAAGCACAATATCAAGGTTTCGAGATCAGCAATTAACATACAGAGGTAGAAACTGAACTGAGGCTTAATCCAACAATCTTTAAGTCTACGGACTAGTAACACGTGATCCTAATGGAAAGAAGAGATAGCCTAGTTCTTAATCCCCGTAGAAGAGAAGATGATGACTCAGATCAGAAGGCCATGAGGTATAAGGAGTAAAAAGAGCCTTACGTTCCATCCCACAATCAATTCCCTTATATAACTAAAGAATTTCTAGACTCAACTTCGACCAGTTTGGCTTGGTAATCCTACAGGCAGTCAAGCTCTGATACCAACGCTGTCAGGACCCCGACTCAATGCCACATCGATCTAGCATGTAACACATCATATCACTTTGCGGCCTCACGCACGGTATTCCCACGGGTGTCGCCTTACCTTTGCCCGGGACCGTTTGCGCCTTTTGGCACACGTATATGATAGCGTCGCTAGCATCCATATGATAAGGAGCCCGGGCTGACATGGCTAGTCGTAAACCCAAAGTGGCACAGACTTACAGGGACAGGCATCCATGACCCAGCATCGAACGTGTCGGTCATCAGCGAGTGAATCCAGGCTGTAGCACTGGGCTAGCAGGACTCCGGTAAACCGGGCTGTAGCGGGCTAACAGGACTCCGGTATTCATCGCGTGACATTTCCCCGAAGGGACAGACACAGGAACGAAGAAGGACACATGCCGGCCAGCCTAAGTGTTCCGGAGCAGTAGCAAGCTACCATGGCTCGGTGGAAACACTAGGAGACATTTCCCGGTAAGAGAGGCTACCAAGGATAAACAACTAGGTTGTCAGATCCCACACATACCAAGCATTTCAATAACATACACACAATATGCTCGATATGTGCAACTACAACATGGCATCACAACATGACTCTACGACTCAAATATTTTAATCAATAGGCTCCAAGGAGCGAGATATTACAAACAGGGGTCTCATGACCCAACAATCAGAACATACAAGTCAAAGCACAAGCGGAAGCTATCATGTCTGAGTACAGACATCTATAAATGAAAAGGGCTGAGAAGCCTGACTATTTATCAGATCCTGCCGAGGGCACAAGATCGTAGCTGAGGTATCAAGCTAAACGTCGAAGTCCACGCGGAACTACTAGTGAGACTGTAGTCTCTCTGCAAAACATAAAATGGGCAAACGTGAGTACAAATGTACCCAGCAAGACTTACATCAGATCTATCTACATATGCCTCATTATCAACAAAGGGGATGGTGGAGTTTAACTGCAGCAAGCCAGCTTTGACTCGGTGGCTATCCTGAACTATGACTGCAAGTAACTCTTTGAGGTGGCGCACACGAGTCCACATATTCACCATATCAATACACCACTATGGATCCGCTCCCGTCTCCCTACGAGAACGCCATCCATAGCACTCACGCTTATCTTGCGTATTTTAGAGTATCCACTTTCACTTGTCTATGAACTGTACAAGGGGTCCACGTTTCCATATCCGAGGAATCCGGCTATTCGAATAGATGATGTTAACCCTGCAGGGGTGTACTTCTTCACACACGCTTTCGCCACTTATCGCCCTGTACACGTCATGTACCTCGGCAACCTTCAAGCGGAAGCCGGGCGAGGGAGTCGGCCACGACCTGACTAACCGAACAAGTCTCTAGTCCAGGTTTATCGCCTATTCGGGTTCCATCCGCAAGGAGATCCGGCCGGGGTGTCGCTCACGACCCCAAACGATGTGTGCAGGGTTCCCAAGCCCACCAACCGGGTGCCACTTGGTACACCGTGCCACTGTACCTAGTCTGTCCCAAGCCCACCTGTACCGGGTGCCACTTGGTAGACTACTAACACTACCTACAAACACCAGAAACTAGTTGCAACTCCTGGACAGAGATCATGTTGATTAATAAGTCGAGAGGGGCACTTAAGCATTCCAATGTGTGGTAGTAGCTGGTCATGGATCACAAACACAGAACTCAGTTCCTGAGGACGGCTGCAATGAGACAACCCACCATGTACTCCTACATGGCCTCTCACCGCTACCTTTACCAAATCGTGTTCACACACTTAGCTCACACACAGTAGGACATGTTCACACGCCTCTGATTCATCCCCGATGAATCAGACCTGACTCAACTCTAAGCAGTAGCAGCCATGACAAACAAGCATGAATGAGTAGGCACATCAGGGCTCAAACAACTCCTACTCATGCTAGTGGGTTTCATCTATTTACTGTGGCAATGACAGGTCATGCAAAGGATAAAGGGGTTCAGCTACCGCAGCAAGTATCAAATATGTCGTTGTTGTCCTAATGCAGTAAAAGAGAGCAGGAGCGAGAGAGTGGGATTTTATCAGAATGAACAAGGGGGTTTTGCTTGCCTGGCACTTCTGAAGATAACATTGAGTCTTCATCAGTGTCAACGATCACATCCTCGGTATCACGTCTATCGAGAGGGGACAAATACCGGCAACACAGAAGGAAACACAATCAATGCAATGCACAATATGATGCATGATCATGACATAGCAAAATGAATGTGTTTTGGGCTAATGCATCTAGCAACAAGTTAAATGAAGTTGGTTTGAATACAAGATTCAAATTCAAACTCCATATGTGATTATTTAAATGCCCTTTAATTGATTTGTGCTAAACAGCAGCTATAAGTTGTTCTAACATGCATGAAAATGGTACAGATGGATTCCTTGAATTTTTCTGATAATTTTTCATATATAATTTATTTCATTTGGAGTTACGGTTAATTTTCTATGATTTATTGAAGTTTTAGCTATTTTCTGGAATTTTCTAATTATTTAGAATTAAAATAATTCCAGAAAATGAATTATGGCGTCAGCATGTCATCACCTTGACGTCAGCAGGTCAACAGGGCGCCTCCAGGTCAAACCTGACCAGTGGGGTCCACTGGTCAGTGACCCAGGGCTGTTTAGTGTCAATGGCAGGTGGGCCCGGGTCAAAGGCCACGTCAGCAGAGTCAATGCTGACGGGTGGGGCCACTGGATTAGTTAAAAACTAAACAGAAACTAATCTATGATTAATTAGCAGGTGGGGCCCTGCTGTCAGTGTCACAAAGCGGTGATTAGTGGCTAATTAAGCCAGCCACGTCACTGGCCACCGGAGTTCGGCCGGCGGCGACCCGGAACGCGGCGGAAGTTCACCGGGGTTGCGCTACGGGCGACGGCTGGACGCGCGAAGGGCACCAGAAGGTAGCCCGTGCCCGTGCGCACCTAGGGGGGCCAACGGGAGGTGCGGGGGTGGACGGAGTCCGCCGGAGTGGAGCCCGAGGCGGCGGCCGGAGCTCGGGTGGGTGCGGGGTTAGTGCTGTGGCTTGCAAACAAGCTAGCTGCCACGCTAGCGTTGCTCCACGGGTCGTTGCGAGTGCAACGGACGCACGCGCGGGGCCGTTTGGTCACCGGGGCTTCGCCGGCAACGAGTCTGTGCGGCGGAGCATCTCGGCTCTGGTAGAGGGGGCGGCTAGAGCTCGAAATCGAACTTGGGGTTAGGGGGAAACGGAGCAGGGACTCACGGGGATCGCGCAGGGAGGGTCAGCGAGCTCGGGGGCGCGCCGGAGTGGCCGAATTCGACGGAGAACGGCGCCGGGGCCGAAGCTTGGGGATGATGACGATGGCGGCTGCTCGGGGCCCTTCTGGTCGCGTGAGACGTCGAGGAGGTCGAGGGAGGCACTGCGGAGCTCTGGGAGGCGTCGGGGAGGCGAGAGGGGGATGGTGGCCGCGGCGAACGATGTCGGTGGCGACGGCTCCGTTCGGGTCCGAGGTGCGGAGCGAGAGGGAGAGCAGGAGAAGGGGATGAGCACGGGAGGGAGTTGAGAGAGGCCTGAGGGAGCCGCGTGGCGTCTCCAGGGAGTAGCGGAGGCAAGCAGGGAGGCAGGAGGTGGCCGAGGCGGCATCGGCGCTCGCCACCGAGCTGCTTCGGTGCGAGGGGAGGAAGAAGACAAAGGGGAGGAGGTGGGCTGGGCCAGCGGGAGGAGCTGGGCCGGCTACAGGTAAGTGGCCCAGGTGGGCTGCAGGTAATGTTTCCCTCCCTCTCTCTGTTTTTCCTATTTTACCTCTATTTTCTATTTTTCTGACATTTGTTTGATTTAACAAATATATTAAATCATTTAATTTTATTATGCCAATTTTTGTAGGGGCTAATGGTATTATTCCAGAGCTCTTTTATAATTGGCATAATTTTTAGACCATATTTCATATATATAGAAATATCTTTCCAATGCAAATATTTATCGAATTAATCCAAATGGCCAAATTAAATGTCCATGAGCTCCTAAAAATATTGTTTTGATTTTTATCTCTGTCCAATATTTTCAGAGGGCAACATGAGCATTTTCTTGGACCCTTTTGGGGAATTTTTTTATTTGGGTCATTTTCAACATGATTCTGAGGGTTCCACCAATCCTCATTTCAAATTTAAATGAAATTTAAACATGATGCACACATGAAGCTAGCCTAGAGCATTACCAGAAGCTAGGGATGTGACAGTGGAAGTCAAGCTTGGCAATATGGATATGTAGATCTCCTGCCATTGTAACCGACTCTCTGTAACCCTAGCCCTCTCCGGTGTCTATATAAACTAGAGGGCTTTAGTCCGTAGGACGTAACCTCCATTACAACAATCATACCATAGGCTAGCTTCTAGGGTTTAGCGTCCTTGATCTCGTGGTAGATCCACTCTTGTAATATACATCATCAATATTAATCAAGCAGGACGTAGGGTTTTAACTCCATCAAGAGGGCCCGAACCTGGGTAAAACATCGTGTCCCTTGTCTCCTGTTACCATCCGCCTAGACGCACAGTTCGGGACCCCCTACCCGAGATCCGCCGGTTTTTACACCGACATTGGTGCTTTCATTGAGAGTTCCTCAGTGTTGTCACCGATAGGCTCAATGGCTTCTTCAATCAGCAATGCCGTCCAGGGTGAGACTTTTCTCCCCGGACAGATCTTCGTATTCGGCGGCTTCGCACTGCGGGCCAACTCACTTGGCCATCTGGGGCAGATCGAAACCTACGCCCCTAGCCATCAGGTCAGGTTCGGAAACCTAAACTTCACGACCGACATCCGCGGGGACTTGATCTTCAACGGACTCGAGCCACAGCCGAGTGTGCCGCGCGGTCACGATGGGCATGATTTAGCTCTGTCGCCGGACAGTGCCTTCATGGCCGCACACGAATCCGCTCCGGCCTTCAGTCCGGAGCTGATTGCCCAGATCGAGGACCGGTGGCTGGACACCGCCTCGGGGGCTGCAACTTCCGCGGCGATGGATCCGAACTCTGACCTTGTCCCCCATAAAGCTCGTGACTCCGAGTTGCCGGACTCCGAACCTCCGGCGCCTCTGCCAATCGAATTCGATTGGGCACCGATCATGGAGTTCACCGCGGCGGACATCTTTCAGCACTCGCCTTTTGGCGACATCCTAAATTCGCTAAAGCACCTCTCGCTATCCGGAGAGACCTGGCCGGACTATGGCCAGGATGGTTGGAATGCGGACAACAAGAAATTCAGAGCCCACCCACCACCCACTTTGTAGCCACTGTCGACGATCTAACCGACATGCTAAACTACGACTCCGAAGACATCGACGGTATGGACGACGATGCCGGAGACGAACAGGAACTAGCGCCTACAGGGCACTGGAAGGCCACCTCGTCATATGACATATACATGGTGGACACCCCAAAAGATGGGGACGGCGAAGAAGCAGCGAAGGCAGATTCCTTAAAGCAATAGCCCAAGCGCCGGCGTCAGCGGCGCCGCTCTAAATCCCGCCACAGCAAGAATGGAGATTCCGGCACAGGAGATAATAACACTCCAGACAGTGCCGAAGACAATCCCCTCCAGCAAGATTCAGCGCAGGAGGATGCACAAGCAAGCCCTCGCGAGAGAGTGGCAGACGAAGAGGTCGAGGATGATAATTACATGCCTCCCTCCGGAGACGAAGCAAGCCTCGGCGACGACGAATTCATCGTGCCAGAGGATCCCGTCGAACAAGAGCGTTTCAAACGCAGGCTAATGGCCACGGCAAATAGCCTAAAGAAAAAGCAGCAGTAGCTTCAAGCTGATCAAGACCTGCTGGCCAATCGATGGACCGAGGTCCTCGCGGCCGAAGAGTATGAACTCGAACGCCCCTCCAAGAGCTACCCAAAATGCAAGTTGCTCCCCTGATTAGAGGAGGAAGCATACATACCTTCATCACCAGCGCACAATACGGCCGACCGACCACCCCGTGGTCGCGACAGAGAGGCATCTAGGCCCTCCACAAAGACCGTACCCCGGCATCGCTCCAAGAGTACGAAGCCAAGAGGGAACGCGCCGGACTTGCGAGATATATTGGAGGACAAAGCAAGGCAATCCAGATCCATCTACGGATCACGTGGGCGCCCCACCACCCACGACGAATACCGTCGCGCCGGATACAACAACTCCGGCCGGGCCGAACACAGCAGACAATGCTCACTCGAGCTACGTCGTGATATTGCTCAATACAGACGCGCCGCACACCCGTTATGCTTCACTGATGAAGTAATGGATCATCACATCCCTGAAGGGTTTAAACCCGTAAACATTGAATCCTATGATGGCACAACAGACCCCGCGGTTTGGATTGAAGATTATCTCTTTCACATCCATATGGCCCGCGGCGACGATCTCCATGCCATCAAATACCTCCCACTCAAGCTTAAAGGACCAGCTCGGCATTGGCTTAACAGCTTGCCCGCAGAGTCAATTGGGTGTTGGGAAGACCTGGAAGCCGCATTCCTCTACAACTTCCAGGGCACATATGTGCGACCACCAGACGCCGATGACCTAAGCCACATAATTCAGCAGCCAGACGAATCGGCCAGACAGTTCTGGACACGGTTCTTGACAAGGAAAACCAAATCGTCAACTGTCCGCATGCAGAGGCCCTCGCAGCCTTCAAACATAACATCCGCAACGAGTGGCTAGCCAGGCACCTAGGACAGGAAAAGCCGAAATCCATGGCAGCCCTCACATCATTAATGACCCGCTTTTGTGCAGGAGAGGATAGCTGGCTATCTCGCAGCAACAACCTCAGTAAAAATTCTGGCAGTCCGGATACTAAGGACCACAATGGCAGGTCGAGTCGAAGCAAAAATAAACGCCGTATTAAATGCGACGACAAGGAGGATACGGCGGTCAACGCCGGATTCCGAGACTCCAAACCCGGTCAGCGGAAGAAGCCATTCAAAAGAACCACTCCGGGTCCGTCCAATTTGGACCGAATCCTCGACCGCTTATGCCAGATACATGGCACCCCCGAAAAGCCAGCTAACCACACCAACAGAAACTGTTGGGTATTCAAGCAGGCAGGCAAGTTAATTGCCGAGAACAATGACAAGGGGTTGCATAGCGATGACAAGGAAGAAACCCAGCCGCCGAACAGTAGAGGACAGAAGGGTTTCCCCCCACAAGTGCAGACGGTGAACATGATATACGCAACCCATATACCCAAGAGGGAGCGGAAGCATGCACTGAGGGACGTATATGCGATGGAGCCAGTCGCCCCTAAGTTCAATCCATGGTCCTCTTGCCCGATCACTTTCGATTGAAGAGACCATCCGACCAGTATCCGCCATGGCAGATTTGCCGCATTGGTTTTAGACCCAATCATCGATGGATTTCACCTCACGAGAGTCCTGATGGACGGCGGCAGTAGCCTGAACCTGCTTTATCAGGATACAATGCGCAAGATGGGCATAGACCCCTCAAGGATTAAACCTACAAAGACGACCTTTAAAGGCGTCATACCAGGTGTTGAAGCCAATTGTACAGGCTCAATCACACTGGAAGTGGTCTTCGGATCCCTGGACAATTTCTGGAGCGAGGAGTTAATCTTCGACATAGTCCCGTTCCGTAGCGGCTATCACACTCCGCTCGGACGAACCGCGTTTGCAAAGTTCAACGTGGTGCCCCATTATGCATACCTCAAGCTCAAGATGCCAGGCCCTCGTGGAGTCATCACGGTCAACGGAAATACAGAACGCTCCCTCCGAACGGAGGAACATACAGCGGCTCTCGCGGCAGAAGTACAGAGCAGCCTTTTAAGGCAATTTTCGAGTCCGGCCGTTAAACGGCCGGATACGGCCAAACGCGCTCGGAGCAACATCAACCAAGACCACCTGGCACGATCCGAGCACGCGTAGCAATGCGGCCCTGACCCCAGCCCTCGCATGATTGCAAAACCAACCCTCTGCGTACATCATTACGCTCTGGAGATACCATGGGCCTGGGGGGAGGGGCACGACCAGAATAGCCCCAGAGTGCGGCTCGACCACACCAGGGGCTCACAAGTGTGTCGCCTTTTTTTATTATTATTTTCCTTTTTTGTACACAGGACTCCGTTCACCAGAGGTTCTGTCCGGTGTCAAACCCGCCGAACTCACGATGCAACAACCAGGGAGGGAAGAAGGCTGCGACGAACACTCAGGTGGTCTCCATTACAAGCATTACATTCGATTATATACACCAGTCTGTAGCCCACCCCTGGAGGGGGACATGTTTATTTAGTCCTATCCCTTGCTTACCGCACTATTTGTATCCTTCCGCACTCATAGCAGAACTCCTTGAATAAATAATGCAACATCTTTTTCCTGTTATTGCATTACTTTACACATATGTTCATTAATGACATCTTGCACCCGTATATTTTGGTACGGCCGAATACACCAGTGGCTTACGTTCCCCGCATGATGTGATAAGTCCGAACACTTTCACAAGTGCGGCACCCTGAACTTATAGCATTATATGAATCGGCTCCGAATCATGTCTTGGGTCAATAGTTGGGTTTGCCCGGCTCCCACGTTTTGGTGCCTTACGTTCCGTTCTGTCAGCTAAGGTGGCACTGGGAGAACCACTGCGATTGCACCCCGGTTGAGCTGGGCGAGCGCCTCAGTGGAGAAAGCTAAAACTGATTGGCATGATAAGGCGAGAGACCGGTCGCTGTTCGAGAGGTCTTTTAGGGTCCTTAAAGACTTATGCCGCTTCGAGCGAAGTACCGGATAATGTCCAACGAAGGCGTGGATAGCCCCGAATTCGGTCTTCCGAATACTCGGGGCTTCGCTGAAATTTAAAATTATAGAATTCTATGGCTAAGTGAGAGTTTTCAAGCATTATAAGTCCGGTTGCCTTGTTCGTTGTGTTGAGTGCCTCCCTCGATGGACCCAAAAATGGGAACAAGAGTGCTCAAGTTTATCCCGAACACCCCAACACTCGCGGCTTGGGGGTTGAAGCCAACGACTTGCCATCTCTCAGATCTTATAAACGGCCGCACAGAAGGTAATATTTTAAATTAAACAAGTGTTGCTTAGCGCATATGAAGAAAGTTTTCAGCACACCGGATAATACATAGCGAGTTTACTCAAAAATTACATCTCTGGGGCACTCATCCGCAATATTGCGGGCACCCTTCAGGATAGTCTTATAGTACATTTTGGGCGTATGATACTCCTTGCCCGCTGACGGCGGGTCAGTAAGAAGCTTCTCCGCATCCAGCCTGCCCCAGTGCACCTTTGTGCGGGCAAGGGCCCGACGAGCACCTTCAATATAGGCGGAGCACTTGATGACCTCCACCCAGGGGCACGCATCCACCAGCCACCGCACGAGGCCGAAATAGCTCCCAGGCATGGCCTGTCCAGGCCACAGCCGGACTATGAGGCCCTTCATGGCCTCCTCAGCTGCCTTGTGGAGCTCGACCAGTTGTTTCAGCTGGTCGCTAGGGGGCACCGGATGGCCGGCCTCAGCATACTGAGACCAGAAGACCTTCTCCGTCGAGCTCCCCTCCTGGCCACGGTAGAATGCGGCGGCATCGGATACACTGCGCGGCAGATCTGCAAACGCCCCTGGAGAGCTCCGAATGCGGGTAAGTGTGAGGTAGTTTACATTAACATGCTTGCTTTGCATGAAAATGCCTTACCCGCCGCTATCTTCTTCACATCTTCAACCTCCTGAAGGGCCTTATGGGCCTCGGCCGTGGCGGACTTGGCACTTTCAAGAGCCGAGGCGAGCTCGGACTCTCGAGTCTTTGAGTCGCGCTCCAAACTCTCATGCTTCTCCATGAGAGCCTGAAGCTCTTGCCGCACTTCCGCCACCCGCGCCTCCTGCTTTTCTCGCTCTGCCTGTTCCGCGGCCGCATTACATTCGGCCACGGACACAGCCTCCTTCAGGGTCGCCACCTCGTTAGTGGCCCCTGCAGTACCCACGTTATCCTCGTCATTTTTATTGCAACCTAAATCCTTTTCGGTAAGGTAAATCTTTAAAGTGGTGTTACTCACCTTCTTTGTCCTCGAGCTGCTTCTTGGCATGGCCGAGCTCTTGCTCGGACCGCTCGAGATCCTGCTTCAATGCACCGACCTCCGCAGTCAGTGCGGTAGAGGTCAGCAGCGCAGCCTGCAAACCCATATTGACATATTTTTTAAGCAACCCTGCGTATATCTTTTTAGATCCTCAGTCCGGCTTTTCTTTCCAAACGCCAAACTGAGCATCAGGGGCTACTGTCTATGCGGTATTACATTACATAATTTTAACTTCTTACCTCAAAGCTTGTTAGAAGGCTGTTGCAGGCTTCGGTCAGCCCGCTCTTGGCGAGCTTAACCTTCTGAATCACCGCACTCATGATAATGCGGTGTTCTTCCTCGATGGAAGCGCCTTTGAGCGCCTCCAACAAGTTGTTCGGCGCCTCCGGTTGGATGGGGGCCGCCGGTGTCACGGTCTTGCCCTTCTTGCGAAGGGGCCGCCCGCCAGACTCTGGAACGACTGCAGGTTCCAGCGTAGAGTCCGGCGCAAAGTCCGGGCGGCTGCCTTGCGGCGCCTCCGGAGCCTCCTCCTGATGGGTCCCTTTTAGGGATCCCACCTCGGCGTCCTCATCGGCGCGAGGGGTGGAGGCAATCGAGATGGAATCCACATCCGACGGAGCCAACGACCCGCTCGATGAAGCGGGGAGGTCGTGATCGGCCGGACTACAGGTAGTATGCGGCATTAGAAGGACACTGTGTGACACGAAAGGAATTGCAGATTATTCAGGGATCCGGACACTTACAATCTCGCCGGAGGCCTGGCCCTTGAGGGCCACTCTTCTTCGCCAACGTTGGTGTTGGCGGAGCTGTCCGGGGGAATAGTTCTTCCCCTCTTGGACCCTTCGGCCTCCCCTGTTGGGGAGGCCTTCCTCTTTCTCTCTCCCCCCTCTGGGAGAGAGTTTTCTTCCTCCTCCTCATCTTTGGGGGAGGAATCCGCCTCGGAGTCGTCGGACAACTGAAAACGGGAACTCTTTCGAGTGCCCGTGGCCACCTTCTTGGCCTTCTTCTCCGGCACCACGTGTGGTGCCGGGACTAGCAGCCCCGCTAGGCGGGCGTCCACTGGGTCTTCTGGCATGGGGACCGGGCAGATGAGCTGCTCCGCCTTCTTCATCCATTCCTGTCAAAGGAAAAGGGAGATTAAAACCCGCTTAGGGTCGAATTATTAACAACAAGTGTCCCGTAAAGGGGTAGTGTCGGTGTCAAAACCGGCGGATCTCGGGTAGGGGGTCCCGAACTGTGCGTCTAGGCGGATGGTAACAGGAGACGAGGGACACGATGTTTTTACCCAGGTTCGGGCCCTCTCGATGGAGGTAAAACCCTACGTCCTGCTTGAGTAATATTGATGATATGGGTAGTACAAGAGTGGATCTACCACGAGATCAAGGAGGCTAAACCCTAGAAGCTAGCCTATGGTATGATTGTTGTAATGTATGTTGTCCTACGGACTAAAGCCCTCCGGTTTATATAGACACCAGAGAGGCCTAGGGTTACACAGAGTCGGTTACAATGGTAGGAAATCTACATATCCGTATCGCCAAGATTGCCTTCCACGCCAAGGAAAGTCCCATCCGGACTCGGGACGGAGTCTTCAATCTTGTATCTTCGTAGTCTTGGATTCCGGCGGATAATGATAGTCCGGCTGTCCGGACACCCCCTAGTCCAGGACTCCCTGAGTAGCCCCCGAACCAGGCTTCAATGACGATAAGTCCAGCGCGTTCATAGTCTTCGGCGTTGCAAGGCGGGTTCTCCCTTCAAATTCCATGTATCTGCCGAACAGTGTCCGGCTTCATCTTGAATACTGTGTTCCTCGGCTTCTACGCCAAATAATGGCCCTCTTCCACGCGTCGCACGAATGCGAAAAGCCAGGGTGTCTTTTACGTTTCACCCCCTAGTTGTGCGAGTCGTCCGCCTACAAAAGAGGCAAGAATCCAGATCCAAACCACACCGTCTTCCTCCCGTGAATACTTCATCGAAGCGCCTTTGACCTAAAAAATCCATTCCATCATGGACCGTCGACGCGACTCTTCTTCTCGCGCTCCCAGCCCACCGCCGGGGAATTGGAGGAGGTGCTCTGTTTCGCACAACGAGCTAGTGAAGCTCCAAATGGGGGGATTTCTCCCTCCGGCCTTCATGGTCCCAGTCCGGGCCGGACTGGTTACTTATCAAGGTGGGAGGCAAGCGGAGGCTGCCCCAAGCCCCAATAAGGGGGAGCGAGTATGCTTCATCCCCTATCTGGTAAGGGGACTCAGATTCCCAATACATCCGTTCCTCCGCGGGCTCCTGGAGTTCTACGGACTCCAGCTCCACCACCTCACGCCCGCCTCTGTCCTGCATATCGCGGGCTACATAGCTCTTTGTGAGCTATTCCTGGGCATTGAGGAAGAGGTTGTTTGTGAGATCTTTGTGAGCTATTTGTGAGCTATTCTTCGTGAGCTATTCCCATTTTGCATTGTGGAAGAGGTTGTTTTGCCTCGTACCCCGTTCTCACGAGGGGTCCATATATCAAGTGGGCGGCGCCGAAATATGGCGCATCGCCGGGACCGGATACCCATCCGGTACTCCCAAGAAGGCGTCCGAAGACTAGCCCTCGGAGTGGTTTTATATAGGAGACGCTCCGCTGCCGGACCCAGTCCGGATCGGCCTCCCGGAGATTAGTGCTGCTCCTTTGAAGAAGCGCCTCAGCTGGCGCCCACGGAGCCCCCGATTGGAGGTAGACAAGAACGTCCATTACTTGATGGGCCGAATAAGATTAATGGCCCATTCTGGCTTGACCATGATCGGAGTCATGGCGACATGCATCAAGCGGGGGGTACAGCCATTGCAATATAGAGGCCACCCCATGTCACATCCCTAGCTTCTGGCATTGCTCTAGCCTAGCTTCATGTGTGCATCATGTCTATATTTTTGAAACTTGAATTGAGGAATATTGGAAGCCTCAAAACCCTAAATAAAAGAGGGGCAAAAACCCTAGAAATCTCATTCATTGCTCCAAAAGGCTCTTCTTAAATGTTTGATAATTTTTGGTAAGGGTTCTGGTCCCAACCAAAATATCGAACATTTTTAAGGATTTATTTTTGGGACTTTGAATTTAAATCATTAGCTATTTGAATTTGAATTATATTCATATAATTAGAATATAATTTCAAATACCCCTGAAATATTTTATGAGCTTTTGGAAAAGTCCATCTAGCCAAATAAAATTATTCAGAGGAGTTTTTGGCATTGTTTGAATTTGTTTAAAATTCAAAACAGTGGCAAAACGAAATTAAATAAAACAAAACAGAAGAAAAAAATAAAAGGGAAAGAAGAGAAACATTACCTGCAGCCCACGTGGGCCACTTACCTGCTTACCAGAGCCGGCCCAGTTCCCCCAGCCGGCCCAGCCCACCTCCTCCTCCTTTGTCCTCTTCCTCCTCTGCCAGGAGGACGAGCAGAGGCGAGGCATGGCGCTCGCCGACGCTGCCCCGGCCACCTCCTGCTTCCCCCCCCCTAGCCACCTCCTGCTTCCTCCCTGGCCTCCCCAGCGACGCGCCCGAGCACCACCGAACACCATCGCCGCCAAAGCTCGTCGCCGGCATGAGTTCCGGCGACCCCACGACCTCCCACTCGGTCCTCTGGATGCGCGGGAGCAAGGGCCATCCCCTGGTGCCCTCAGCGCGCCAAACTGACGCCTCTAGTGCAAGTCCGGCGTGCCCCGCCGTGTTCTGTGGTCGCCGTCGGCTGGTCTCCGGCGTGCTGACGTGGCGTCGTCGTTAGGGGCTAATGACCCTGCTAACTAACCCTGTGACACTGACAACGGGCCCCGTAGCGGGTCAAAGCCCGAGTCAACGCGGGATTAGCCCCTGTGTCACTGACGTGTGGACCCCACACGTCAGGTTTGACCCGAGCCGGCCCCTGTTGACTTGCTGACGTCATGCCAACGTCATGCTGACGCAGTAATGTTTTCTGGATTTAATTTAATTCTGAAATTCCAGAAAATGAATATAAACTTCTAAAATTCATAGAAAATTAACCGTAACTCCAAATTTAATAAATTATATATGAAAAATTATCAGAAAAATTCAAGGAATCCATCTGTACCATTTTCATGCATGTTAGAGCAACTTATAGGTGCTGTTTAGCACAAATCAATTAAAGGGCATTTATTTAATCACACATGGAGTTTGAATTTGAATTTTATATTCAAACCAACTCCATTTAACATGCTGCTAGTTGCATTAGCTCAAAACACATTCATATTGCCATGTCATAGCATGCATCATACTGTGCATTGCATTGATCGTGTTTCTTCTGTGTTTGCCGGTGCTGTTCCCCCTCGGTAGACGTTGTACCGATGATGTGATCGTTGACACTGATGAAGACTCAATGTTATCTTCAAAAGTGCCAGGCAAGCAAAACCCCCTTGTTCATTCCGATACAATCCTACTCTCTCGCTCCTGCTCTCTTTTACTGCATTAGGACAACACCGATTCATCTGTTACTTGCTGCGGTAGCTGAACCCCTTTGTCCTTTGCATGACCTATCATTGCCACAGTAAATAGATGAAACCCACTAGCATGAGTAGGAGTTGTTTGAGCCCTGATGTGCCTACTCATTCATGTTTGTTTGTCATGCCTGCTATTGCTTAGAGTTGAGTCAGGTCTGATTCATCGGGGATGAATCAGAGGCGTGTGAACCTGTCCTACTGTGTGTGAGCTAAGTGTGTGAACACGATTTGGTAAAGGTAGCGGTGAGAGGCCATGTAGGAGTACATGGTGGGTTGTCTCATTGCAGCCGTCCTCAGGAACTGAGTTCTGTGTTTGTGATCCATGATTCAGCTACTACCACGCATTGGGCCCGAAACCAATGGACCCTCTCGGCTTCTTGATCATCCTTGTCCTCTGTCCAGGAGTTGCAAGTAGTTTCTGGTGTTTGTAGTATGCTGGAGGCCGTGGGCAGCGCTGACCGTAGGGGTGGGCTGTGATGCGGTAGGCACGTGGCACGGTGTACCGGGCGCCCGTTTGGTGTCTCGGGAACCCTGTTCACATCGTTTGGGGCTGTGAGCGAAACTCCGGCCGGATCTCCTCATGGATGGAACCCGAATAGGCGATAAACCTGGACTAGAGACTTAGGTGATTAGGTAGGTCGTGGCCGACACCCACGTTGGGCTTCCGCTTGAAGGTTGCCGAGTACATGTCGTGTAAACGGCGGTAAGTGGTGAGAGCGTGTGTGAAGAAGTACACCCCTGCAGGGTTAACCTAATCTATTCGAATAGCCGTGTCCGCGGAAAAGGACTTCTGGGTTGCTTATATCAGTTCATAGACAAGTGAAAGTGGATACTCTAAAATACGCAAGATAAGCGTGAGTGCTATGGATGGCGTTCTCGTAGGGAGACGGGAGCGGATCCATAGTGGTGTATTGATATGGTGAATATGTCGACTCGTGTGCGCCACCTCAAAAAAGTTACTCGCAGTCGTAGTTCAGGATAGCCACCGAGTCAAAGCTGGCTTGCTGCAGTTAAACCCCACCATCCCTTTGTTGATAATGATGCATATGTAGATAGTTCTGATGTAAGTCTTGCTGGGTACATTTGTACTCACGTTTGCCTATTTTATGTTTTTGCAGAGAGACTTCAGTCTCACTAGTATTTCCGCGTGGTCTTCGACGTTTAGCTTGTTACCTCAGCTACGATCTTGTGCCTCGGCAGGATTTGGTAGATAGTCAGGCTTCTCAGCCTTTTTCATTTATAGATGTCTGTACTCAGACATGATAGCTTCCGGTTGTGCTTGATTTGTATGCTCTGAATGTTGGGTCATGAGACCCATGTTTGTAATATCTCGCTCCTCGGAGCCTATTGAATAGATTACTTGAGTCATAGAGTCATGTTGTGATGCCATGTTGTATTTGCACATATCTAGCATATTGTGTGTATGTTATTGAAATGCTTGGTATGTGTGGGATCTGACCATCTAGTTGTTTATCTTTAGTAGCCTCTCTTACGGGGAAATGTCTCCTAGTGTTTCCACCGAGCCATGGTAGCTTGCTACTGCTCCAGAACACTTAGGCTGGCCGGCATGTGTCCTTCTTCGTTCCTGTGTCTGTCCCTTCGGGGAAATGTCACGCGGTGAATACCGGAGTCCTGTTAGCCCGCTACAGCCCGGTTCACCGGAGTCCTGCTAGCCCAGTGCTACAGCCTGGATTCACTCGCTGATGACCGACACGTTCGATGCTGGGTCATGGATGCCTGTCCCTGTAAGTCTATGCCGCTTTGGGTTTACGACTAGCCATGTCAGCCCGGGCTCCTTATCATATGGATGCTAGCGACACTGTCATATACATGTGCCAAAAGGCGCAAACGGTCCCGGGCAAAGGTAAGGCGACACCCGTGGGAATACCGTGCGTGAGGCCGCAAAGTGATATGAGGTGTTACATGCTAGATCGATGTGGCATTGAGTCCGGGTCCTGACACCCCATGTGGGATTTCAACGGGGAAGATGATGCCACCCGTCATGGCCGCAAAGGGCCGGATTCGACCGAGGATCTGGTGGAGATCCTGTCCAGCCTGTACAAGGGGGAGAAGGAGGACTTCCTTCGAACGAACCCTTTGAATGGGTTTTCCATGATCAACCCTAGAGGATGGGTAAGTGAACACCTTTAAGGGCTCAACCCATGCTTTCGAAGTTTAAGCTTCTTACATTATGTCTTCGGTGCAGGATCTACGCCGGACTGTGGAGGACATGGTGAGTCCTGCTCCGCAACCCGAGGATCCAGAAAGATCCTTGGATCCAGCCTCCAAAGAGGACCCGGACATCGAGGTGGAGCTGATCGACGGGGTGTTTCACCAGCTCAGCATAGACAATGCTTTGGTCGCCATTACGGCGGACTACCCCGGACTATGTCCGGCTTCCCTGGTGACCGCAACCGAAGTCCGGACACCATTATCTCTTCCCTGCCCATTTCTAACTTTCGCGAACGATGGTATTTTGCAGGAAGCACCTTCACAGCGGGAAGCCGAGCCCGCGGCGGCTGGCCAACAGAGGCCAGCCCGGACCAGCAGGCGGAAAAGGAGCGCGGTGCGGGCGGAAACGTCGCCGCAAAGGTATAACTCGTATTTGAATTTTCAGAGCAACGTTCCTAGGAAACGCCTGAGTGCTCATGATCTTTCTAGGAGAAAAAGCGCTCGCCGGACTGCGGGCGCAGAAGTTGCTGATCCAACCTACACCGGCCAGGCTCCTGCGCCCGACCTGGAGGGGGAGGCAAGCGCAAGACGTGGGCCGGGTCCTTCTCTAACGGAGGACACCGACAGACTGTCTGCACCAAGTCTGTGGTGGAGAGTGCCATGAACCATAGGCGCCGCCGGACAGTATTTCGTGAAGCGTGCTTCTCCCCTGAGGCATTGGATGCCTTTAACGCAGGGGACGCGCATCTCCGTGCCGCTCAAGATGGTTTTACCAGAGCCACGGAGCAGTATGTGAAAGACATACGTGTCGTGGCTGTGGGAGCATGAGCACCTATGGGGCAGGGGGCCCCTTCTGGTCCGGCAAGGGAGCGGAGGGCACGCACAGAGCAGATCGAGGCGGGAGCGCGCGGGGGATTTTACACAGCTTCGGAGCTCTCTGGAGAGATAAAACTCCTACTGCTGCTTTGTGTTTCTATTCTGTTCTTGCTCGAGAGCGTAGGTGTGTTGTGGTGTTGAATGCGTCGGATGAACCGAACCAACTGCGGAACCCCTTCTACGTGCGCATGGGCCTTCCTTTTATAGTTTAAAGGGGTCACCGACAGGTGGCAGCATAGAGAGAGGGGTAAAAAGGTAAAAACGTGGGTTGGTACAACCACTATCAACAGTGCCCCCTACCTAACTCTGACGGCAGGGGACAAGGGCATTTAATGCCCGTCCGGTCGCCCCAACAGTGCAAGGAAACGACCGTTAGGGGCGCCACCGATCGCCACGATGGCCTCCTTGTCAGCTTCGCTTGCCACCTCGCACCGCATGGCTGCACAGCGCCTCGCCATGTGCTCCTGGGATAGTCCTGGGGTGACACATCGTTGGATGCGCTGGAGCTCGGGTGCAGAGTGGCAGCCTTCTGTCGGTGTACTAAAGTAGGGGGTACCTTAGTACCCCGAACTTGTGCACGGGCAGTCGCAGCGCCCCGCGGCAAGGCTTGCCGGGCGCCCGCCAAGACCCTCCATCATTTCCTATTACTGCCATTCAAGAACAAAGTATCAACTGAGAAGACAAAGGTCCCGGCAAGAGGAGCTTGCCGGGAAGGCCAACCAAGGCGCTTCCAGAAGACTTACCGCGACACCCTGCGCGTCCCGGCAAGGCCCGGCGGCCGGCAAGCTTGCCGGCGCAACAAGAGAAGGGCCACGGCAAAGTGCTTGCCGCGGCAAGGCTGCCACCCTACACCCAAACTCCAGCGCATCCAGCAAACGTGTCACCCCAGGGCCGTCCCAGGAGCACGTGGCGAGGCGCTGTGCAGCCATGCGGAGCAAGGTGGCAAGCGGAGCTGACAAGGAGGCCATCGTGGCAACCGATGGCGCACCTAACGGTCGTTTCTTTGCACCGTTGGGGCGACCGGACGGGCATTAAATGTCCTTGTCCCCCGCCGTCAGAGTTAGGTAGGGGACACTGTTGGTCACTGTTGTACCAACCTGCGTTTTTACTCTTTTACCCCCTCTTCCTACGCTGCCACCTGTGGGTGCCCCCTTCAGACTATAAAAGGGAGGCCCATGCGCACGTAGAAGGGGTTCGGTTCATTCGACACATCCAACACCACCACACGCTCGCGCTCTCGAGCAAGAACAAATACAAAACACAAAGCAGCAGTAGGAGTTTTATCTCTCCGGAGAGCTCCGAAGCTGGGTAAAAATGGCTCGTCTCCCCCGCGCGCCCGACCTCGATCGGCTCTGCGCACGCCCTCCGCTCCCTTGCCAGACTAGAAGGGCCCCCCTTCCTGGAGTCAAGTATTGACAACATTCTCTCCCACGACGCCGCAACCGACGCGTGCCGCTGCAAGAGGACGCGGTGGACACGGAGTCTGATTTTGTGTGGACCCAGGCCGCGCGTGCCCGTGCACTGTTCTGGGCCTGGACCAACAACACTCGGCACCGTGTATGGCCCAGGCCCGGGGGCTCCTGTCGGTGTACTAAAGTAGGGGGTACCTTAGTACCCCGAACTTGTGCACGGGCAGTCGCAGCGCCCCGCGGCAAGGCTTGCCGGGCGCCCGCCAAGACCCTCCGTCATTTCCTATTACTGCCATTCAACAACAAAGTATCAACTGAGAAGACAAAGGTCCCGGCAAGAGGAGCTTGCCGGGAAGGCCAACCAAGGCGCTTCCAGAAGACTTACCGCGATGCCCTGCGCGTCCCGGCAAGGCCCAGCGGCCGGCAAGCTTGCCGGCGCAACAAGAGAAGGGCCGCGGCAAAGCGCTTGCCGCGGCAAGGCTGCCACCCTACACCCAAACTCCAGCGCATCCAGCAAACGTGTCACCCCAGGGCCGTCCCAGGAGGACGTGGCGAGGCGCTGCGCAGCCATGCGGAGCGAGGTGGCAAGCGGAGCTGACAAGGAGGCCATCATGGCAACCGATGGCGCACCTAACGGTCGTTTCTTTGCAATGTTGGGGCGACCGGACGGGCATTAAATGCCCTTGTTCCCCGCCGTCAGAGTTAGGTAGGGGACACTGTTGGTCACTGTTGTACCAACGTGCGTTTTTACTCTTTTACCCCCTCTTCCTACGCTGCCACCTGTGGGTGCCCCCTTCAGACTATAAAAGGGAGGCCCATGCGCACGTAGAAGGGGTTCGGTTCATTCGACACATCCAACACCACCACACGCTCGCGCTCTTGAGCAAGAAAAAATACAAAACACAAAGCAGCAGTAGGAGTTTTATCTCTCCGGAGAGCTCCGAAGCTGGGTAAAAATCGCTTGTCTCCCCCGCGCGCCCGACCTCGATCTGCTCTGCGCACGCCCTCCGCTCCCTTGCCGGACTAGAAGGGGCCCCCTGCCCCATAGGTGCTCGTGGCCACAGAGAGATGCCCCGACACCTTGCCGTGGCAAGCGCCTTGCCGCGGCCGTTGTCTTGTCGCACCAGCGAGCTTGCCGCCCGCCGGGCCTTGCAGGGACGCGCCGGGCGTCGCGGCAAGTTTCTTGAAGTGCCTTGGTTGACCTTCCCGGCAAGCTCCTCTTGCCGGGGTCTATGTCCTTCCCGGCAAGCTCCTCTTGCCGGGGTCTTGCCCTTCCCGGAAAGCTCCTCTTGCCGGGGCCTTGTCTTCTTAGTTAACACTTTGTTCTTGAATGGCAGTAATGGGAATGGCGGAGGATCTTGGCGGGCGCCCGGCAAGCCTTTCCGCGGGGCGCTACGACTGCCCGTGCACAAGTTCGGGGTACTAAGGTACCCCTACTTTAGTACACCGACAGGAGCCCCCGGGCCTAGGCCATACACGGTGCCGAGCGCTGTTGGGCCAGGCCCAAAATAGGGCACGGGCACGCGCAGCCTGGGTCCACACAAAACCTGACTCCGTACCCGCCGCGCTCCCCCGCAACGGCACGCGTCAATCGCGGGGTCGCGGGAGAGATCGTGGGCAATACTTAAATCCAGGAAATGCGTAACGTCCGCCTCGGTTCCGCATCCCCGCCACGCGGCTCCCATGCACTCGGGGTCGTGGACGGTGGAAGTGGGAAACTGGCCGTCACGAGCGGAGGCAGCGGGTCGGCCCCGACTCCCTGCTCCTCCCGTGCTCTGATTCGCTGAGCGGGGCGGCCGAGCCCCCACCTCGCTCCTTTCAGAAGAGCGGGAGGGGAGCGCAGAAGCCCGCACTCTCTCATCTTCTCCTTTCTTGTCACTGTTATTTCAGTCATGAGAACAACTTAGTCAGTGCCGTAACAAGTTACTTTCGTAATATAACTTTATCCTAGGCAATGCTTGCTATGTTATATCCTTTACTCTGTCACATCTCTTGTATGTTTTTACCCTACGCTTTGAGGGAACCTGCCGGCGCAAGCACACTTGCTGAGTGCGGAATATCAGCAGCCTGCTGGCGGTGTTGCCTCCGGCAAGACACCTTGTCGGGGCTAGTTGCAGCGCACTTGTATTGTTGAGCGGACTCGAAACAAATCAAGGGCGCAACTTAGCCACGAGTCGATTCCTCCGCGCAAAGGTTTTCCATACAAGGCACGGACGTTCAAGGAATATAACTTAAAAATTTAAAACTGACTGTGCTCAAACTTTGGCAACTTAGCTTCTCTGTCTCCTGCGTCCCGGCAAGGCTACGCTTCTTTGAACGACGCCATATCCACTTCATTATCTTCCCCTTCTCGAAGCTTCTGGCGTTAACTTTGCGGCTATAGTAGCAGCGCAAAGCTTGCTGGTAGCGAGCAGCTCGTACCGCAGCCTGAAGACGATCTTCCCCGAGGAGCAGCGCGTCATCTTGCCGCAGCTACTCTTGCTCTAGCTCATCATAAGCGAGCACTCGAGGCGATCCGTATGCGAGGGGAAAGGGGCCGAGAATGTCGAGCCCCCATACCGAGAATGGCCAGGATGAAGGGATTGTTCGGAGAGCTTGAGCTGGTTGATGTATCTGTTTGGAGTGGAACTGGCACGCTTCACACTTGGTTACTTGTGCAGTTGCATCCTGGAGGGCTGTCGGCCAGAAGAAACCTTGCCGGGAGGCCTTGCCGGCAAGCGCTCTTGCGCCAATGTGGTGACCACATATGCCTCCGTGTATCTCCGCCAACAGCTCCTGTCCTTCTTCCCGGGAGATGCACTTGAATTTCACTCCGTTGAATCATCTTCTGTACAGTATGTCATCGACAAACTGGTACATACTTGATTGCTGTCGGTGTACTAAAGTAGGGGTACCTTAGTACCCCGAACTTGTGCACGGGCAGTCGTAGCACCCCGCGGCAAGGCTTGCCGGGCGCCCGCCAAGACCCTCCGTCATTTTCCTATTACTGCCATCCAAGAACAAAGTGTCAACCAAGTAGACGAGGCCCCGGCAAGAGGAGCTTGCCGGGAAGGACAAAGACCCCGGCAAGAGGAGCTTGCCGGGAAGGCCAACCAAGGCGCTTACAGAAGACTTGCCACGACGCCCCGCGTGTCCCGGCAAGGCCCGGCGACCGGCAAGCTTGCCGGTGCGACAAGAGAAGGGCCGCGGCAAGGCGCTTGCCGCGGCAAGGCTGCGACCCTGCACCCAAGCTCCAGCGCATCCAGCGACGTGTCACCCCAGGGCCATCCCAAGAGCACGTGGCGAGGCGCTGTGCAGCCATGCGGAGCGAGGTGGCAAGTGGAGCTGACAAGGAGGCCATCGTGGCGAACGGTGGCGCCCCTAACGGTCGTTTCCTCGCACTGTTGGGCGACCGGACGGGCATTAAATGCCCTTGTCCCCTGCCGTCAGAGTTAGGTAGGGGACACTGTTGAACACTGTTGTACCAACCTGCGTTTTTACTCTTTTACCCCCTCTTCCTACGCTGCCACCTGTTGGTGCCCCCTTCAGACTATAAAAGGGGGGCCCCTGCGCACGTAGAAGGGGTTCGGTTCATTCGACACATCCAGCACCACCACCCGCTCGCGCTCTCGAGCAAGAACAAATACAAACACAAAGCAGCAGTACGAGTTTTATCTCTCTGGAGAGCTTCGAAGCTGGGTAAAAATCGCCCGTCTCCCCCGCGCGCTCGACCTCGATCTGCTCTGCGCGCGCCCTCCGCTCCCTTGCCGGACTAGAAGGGGCCCCCTGCCCCATAGGTGCTCGTGCCCTGCAGAACCGCACGACATCTTTGGCGCGCCAGGTAGGGGGGCGTCGAGGTCGTGAGCATCTGATCCGGTCTCCGCGCACGCTACGTCAACGCCTTCATCAACATGCCACCAAAGAAGAAGCCTTCGAAGGTGGCCGCTCCGTCTACATCGATTCTACCACCACCGCAGGAGCAAACGGGCGGTGGAGTGGACGCCAGCGGAGGAGCGGGCGCCGACGGTGGGACTCACGTCGTCACCAGGTCCAAAAACAAGGCCCCACAAGCGTCGGCGACCGTGCAGACACCACGCCCTTCCCAGGAGGTGCAAGGTCGACAACACCCCGGTGCTCCTAGCACCATGCTCGCATTGGAGCAAGGCCAAGCTGGTGGGTCGCGGGACGTTCGAGACCAGCATGCACGCCAGCATGCTGGCGCGAGTGAGGTACGGTCGCCCGGACGGGGTGTCGCTCCTTCCAATCCAGTTGGGAGTCCAAGCACATCCCGCTCCTCGCGCCGCTCGTCGCCACCACCACCCAAGACTGCAGAGGAAGCGCTGGCCCGAGCCCAGATGCTTCTAGATTACCCCCCGGCGCCACACAAGATTGACGACTGGAGGATGACCATTTATAGCCTCATCGGCTTCCCCAACGGCGACAAGCCCCGGCAACCGAGCGCATCGAAGCCCCGGCAAGGCGCCCCGGTGCAAGCCGACGCCGACAAGACCGCTGGGGGTGCCACTACCATGCACTCCCCGCCCCAAAGGCCGAGGTCGCCGGCTCGTCGGGCAAACCTTGACACCGACTCCACCGCGTCGTCGGACCCGCGAACCCGCCGCGATCAACGCCACGTCCTCCAAGAACGACGTCACGAAGATGCTCGTACTCGCATCGAGCGTAGAAGGGAAGCGCAACGTCAATCTGACCAGCGCGTTGGGCCCACTGTCGATATGCATGCACCAGGGGAACCAGGCGACTTGCCGTATGCGGCAGGTTGCCCTGCGTTCACCCGTGAGCTGCGGCAAGTTCAGTGGCCCTGTACCAAGAACTTCAAGCCCGACGTGCCCGAGAAGTACGATGGCAGGATACATCCATCGGAGTTCCTCAGCATCTACACCATCGCGGTGCAGGCTGCCGGAGGGCGCGACGAGAAGATCCTCGCCAACTACTTCCCGCTGGTGCTCAAGCCTAACGTCAGATCTTGGCTCATGCAGTTGCCGGAGAACTCCATTTCTTCGTGGGCGGACCTGTGCCATCAGTTTGTCGGCGCCTTCACAGGCGGCCACAACCCTTATGGCCAGGAGAGCGACCTTCACTTGCTCGTCTAGAAGGAGGGAGAACCCCTGCGCAAGTACATACAGAGATTCAGCCAAGTGCAGCGCAACATCCCTGATGTCCACCCTGCCGCAGTTATCAGCGCGTTCCATCAGAACGTGCGTAACCGTAGGATGAGGGAGGAGATGGCGATGTGCAAGATTAGAGATGTTAGCGAGTTGTACACTCTGGCCGACAAGTGTGCACGGGCTGAGGAGGGGAGGAAAATCCCCGGAGAGATTGCGGGAGCAGAAGGATCTGACAGTGAGGAGGCCGCCCCGGCACGGAAGAACCGGAGGCGGAACAACAGAAAAAGAAAGGCTAAGGATGTGCTAGTTGTCGAGCATTCCGGCGACGGAGGCGGCTCCGACAAGGCCAAAGCTAGTGAGTCCGGCGAGGCCGTGGTGGCCGCCGACAAGCAGGATGGCTCCGGCAAGCAATATTGCAACATCCATCCCACCAAGGGCCATGACCTCCAAGCCTGCAAGAAAGTTGAGCAGATGGCGGAGCTACAAAAAGCTGAGTACAAGCGCCGCGACAAGGAGAAGCCCCAGAAAGGTGGCGGGGGGTCCGGCAAGAAGCTTCCCGCCCGGGGAGGGCGCCACGGCAAACCCAAGCAGCGGCAAGGTGACAGACCTCCCCGGGGCCGCGACAAGGACGAAGAAGAAGATGAGGATGATGAGATGGATGAGGATGAGACTGATGACCAAGAATTTCAGAAGGCAACGGAGGTGTTGTGCATCGACAGCGGTGCCTCTCTGCACACCTCGCACCGCCAACTCAAGCAGTGGGCGCAAGATGTGAGCGCAGCAGAACTGTCCATTGAATCGCGCAAGCCCTTGAAGTGGTCCAGCACGCCCATCATCTTCGATGTTGAGGATCACCCTGATCGCATCACTGCGGTCGGGTGGTTGCCGATGTTGGTCTCGCCAACAATCCGCAACCTCAAGGTCACGAAGATGTTGGTTGATGGCGGGGCCGGCCCGAATCTGATCTCTTCAGCAGTGCTCAAGAAACTCCAGATCCCCGACAGCAAGCTCGAAGAGACTGGTACCTTTCAAGGAATAAATCCAGGAAGGAGCAAGCCGAAGGGGAAGATCACACTGCCAGTGACGTTTGGCAGCAAGCTGAATTTCAGGACAGAGAGGGTCACGTTTGATGTTGCTGATTTCCCATTGCCCTACAATGGGATACTAGGCCGTCCAGCGCTCGCCAAGTTCATGGCAGCCTCTCACTGCGCCTACAATGTGCTCAAGATGCCTGGTCTGATAAGTGTCATTTCTGTCCAAGGGGACAAGAAGGACGCACTTATCTGCACCGACAAGATCTACCGGGAAGCAGCAGCCGCAGCAGAGCACAAACCACTTGCCGCTGAAGCTCCCGGGGGGAAAAAGAAGGCCAAGTCCGGCAAGTGCAGCTCTGATGCCCACTTCGGCAAGCGCACCTCTTCGGAGTGCTGCGCTACCGTCGAGGACGCACCATCGAGCTCCACCAGCAAGTGCAAGAAGGCAAAGGCAGCTTCACCACAGACTAAGAAAGTGGCCGCCAAGGAGGACGGCACTGGTGGTACCTTCACCATCAGTGCCACACTTGATCCTAAATAGGAAAGCGCGCTCGTTGCTTTCCTGCGGGCGAATGTCGATGTGTTTGCATGGCAACCATCTGACATCCCCGGTGTTCCCAGGGAAGTAATTGAGCACCACCTTGCCGTCTGCCCTCATGCGCGGCCCGTCAAGCAGAGAGTCAGAAAACAAGCAATGGAGAGACAAGAGTTCATTGCAGAAGAGATCAAGAAGTTGGAAGCAGCAGGCCTGGTCTGAGGAGTGCTCCATCCGACGTGGTTAGCCAATCCAGTGGTCGTGCGCAAGGCAAACGGGAAGTGGAGGCTTTGTATTGACTTCACTGATGTCAATAAAGCTTGTACTAAGGATCCATTTCCCTTGCCGCGCATTGACCAGATTGTCGACTCCACAGCAGGATGCGATCTGCTTTCATTCCTGGATGCATACTCAGGATATCATCAGATCTTCATGGCAGAAGAGGTGCTCTCCGGTGGGTGTGACAAGTAGTACGCCCGCACCGGCGCCTTGCAGCGAGAAGGCACCATCAAAGTACATGATCCAATGAAAGCAGATCTGATGATATCCTGAGTATGCATCAAGGAATGAAAGCAGATCACATCCTGCCGTGGAGTCGACAATCTGGTCAATGCGCGGCAAGGGAAATGGATCCTTGGGACAAGCTTTATTAACATCAGTGAAGTCAATACAAAGCCTCCACTTCCCGTTTGCTTTGCGCACGACTACTGGATTGGCTAACCACGTAGGATGGAGCACTCCTCGGACCAGGCCTGCTGCTTCCAATTTCTTGATCTCCTCTACAATGAACTCTTGACGCTCCACCTCTTGCTTCCTAACTCTCTGCTTGATGGGCCGCGCGTGAGGGCAGACGGCAAGGTGGTGCTCAATTACTTTCCTGGGAACACCGGGGATGTCAGATGGTTGCCATGCGAACACATCGACATTCGCCCGCAGGAAAGCAACAAGCGCGCTTTCCTATTTAGGATCAAGCGTGGCATTGATGGTGAAGGTACCACCAGTGCCGTCCTCCTTGGCGGCCACTTTCTTGGTCTCTGGTGAAGCTGTCTTTGCCTTCTTGCACTTGCCGGCGGAGCTCGATGGTGCGTCCTCGACGGTAGCGCGGCACTCCGAAGAGGTGCGCTTGCCGGAGTAGGCATCAGAGCTGCTCTTGCCGGACTTGGTCTTCTTCTTCCCCCCGGGAGCTTCAGTGGCAAGTGGTTTGCATTCTGCCGTGGCTGCTGCTTCCCGGTAGATCTTGTCGGTACAGATAAGTGCACCCTTCTAGTCGCCTTGGACAGAAATGACACTTATCGGACCAGGCATCTTGAGCACATTGTAGGCGTAGTGAGAGGCTGCCATGAACTTGGCAAGCGCTGGACGGCCTAGTATCCCATTGTAGGGCAAAGGGAAATCAGCAACATCAAATGTGACTCTCTCTGTCCTGAAATTCAAACGTCACTGGCAGTGTGATCTTCCCCTTGGGCTTGCTCCTTCCCGGTTGATTCCTTGGAAAGTACCGGTCTCTTCAAGCTCGTTGTCGGGGATCTGGAGCTTCTTGAGCACCGCTGAAGAGATCAGATTCAGGCCGGCCCCGCCGTCAACCAACATCTTCGTGACCTTGAGGTTACGGATTGTTGGCGAAACCAACATCGGCAAGCACCCGGCCGCAGTGATGCGATCAGGGTGATCCTCAACATCGAAGATGATGGGCGTGCTCGACCACTTCAGGGGCTTGCGCGATTCAACGGACGGTTCTGCTGCGCTCACTTCTCGCACCCATTGTTTGAGTTGGCGGTGCGAGGTGTGCAGAGAAGCACCGCCGTCGATGCACAACGCCTCTGTCGCCTTCTGAAACTCTTGCTCGTCGGTCTCATCTTCCTCCATCTCATCATCTTCATCTTTGTCCTCGTCCCTGTCGCGGCCACGGGGAGGCCTATCTCCTTGCCGCTGCTTGGGCTTGCCGCGGCGCCCTCCCCGGGCAGGACGCTTGTTGCCGGATCCTCCGCCACCTTCCCGGGCCTTCTCCTTGTCGCGGCGCTCGTATTCAGCTTTCTGTAGCTCCGCCATCTGCTCAACTTTCTTGCAGGCTTGGAGGTCATGGCCCTTGGTGCGGTGGATCTTGCAATACTGCTTGCCGGAGCTATCCTGCTTGTCGGCGGCCACCATAGCCTCGCCGGAGTCACCAGCTTTGGCCTTGTCGGAGCCGCCTCCGCTGCCGGACTGCTCGACAACTAGCACATCCTTAGCCTTTCTCTTTTTGTTATTCCGCCTCCGGTTCTTCTTTGCCGGAGGGGCGTCCTCACTGTCAGATCCTTCTGCTCCTGCAGTCTCTCCGGGGATTTTCCTCCCCTCAGCCCGTGCACACTTTTCGGCCAGAGCATATAGCTCGCTGACATCTCTGATCTTGCACATCGCCATCTCCTCCCTCATCCTGCGGTTACGCACGTTCTGATGGAACACGCTAATAACCGCGGCAGGGTGGACGTCTGGGATGTTGCGCTGCACCTGGCTGAATCTCTGTATGTACTTGCGCAGGGGTTCTCCCTCCTTCTGGATGAGCAGATGAAGATCGCTCTCCTGGCCATGGGATTTGTGGCCGCCTGTGAAGGCACCGACAAACTGATGACACAGGTCCGCCCATGAAGAGATGGAGTTGTCCGGCAAGTGCATGAGCCAAGACCTGACATTGGGCTTGAGCACCAGCGGGAAGTAGTTGGCGAGGATCTTCTCGTCACGCCCCCCGGCAGCCTGCACCGGGATGGTGTAGACACTGAGAAACTCCGACGGATGTATCCTGCCATCGTACTTCTCGGGAACATCTGGCTTGAAGTTCTTGGTACTGGGCCACTGGACCTGCCGCAGCTCATGGGTGAACACAGGACAACCTACCGCATACGGCAGGTCGCCAGGTTCCCCTGGCGCATGCATATCGACAGTGGGCCCAGCGCGCTGGTCTGATTGACGCCGCGCTTCTCTTCGGCACTCAATGCGAGTGCGAGCGTCTTCGTGTCGTCGTTCTTGGAGAATTTGGCGTTGATCACGGCGAGCTCGCGGGTCCGATGACGCGGTGGAGTCGGCGTCGAGGTTGGCCCGGCGAGTCGGCGATCTTGGCCTTCGGGGCGGGGAGTGCACGGTAGTGGCACCCACAGCGGTCTTGTCGGCGTCGGCTTGCGCCTGGGCGTCTTGCCGGGGCTTCGATGTGCTCGGTTGCCGGGGCTTGTCGCCGTTGGCGAAGCCAATGAGGCTATAAATGGCGGCCCTCCAGTCGTCGATCTTGTCTGGCGCTGGAGGGTAATCTAGAAGCAGCTGGGCTCGAGCCAGCGCTTCTTCTGGAGTCTTGGGTGGCGGCAGTGAGCGACGCGAGGTGCGGGACATGCTCAAACTCCTAACAGTGTTAGAAGGAGCAACATCTCGTCCAGGCGACCGCACTGCGCTCGTGCCAGCGTTTTGACGTGTATGTTGGCCTTGAGCGTCCCGCGACCCACCAGCTTGGCCTTGTTCCAACGCGAGTATGGTGCTAGGAGCACCGTGGCATTGTTGATCCTGCACCTCCTGGGAGGGGTGCGGTGGATGTGCAGACGCTGAACCTTGCGGGGCCTTGTCCTTGGACCGGGTGACGATGTGAGTCCCACCGTCGGCACCCGCTCCTCCGTCGGCGTCCACCCCACCGCCCGTTTGCTCCGGTGGCGGTAGGATAGTCGCGGACGGAGCGGCCACCTCCGAAGTCTTCTTCTTCGGTGGCATGTCGATGAAGATGTTGATGTAGTGCGCGCAGACGCCGGATCAGATACGCACGACCTCGACGCCCCCCTACCTGGCGCGCCAAAGATGTCGTGGCTGTGGGAGCACGAGCACCTATGGGGCAGGGGGCCCCTTCTGGTCCGGCAAGGGAGCGGAGGGCGCGCGCAGAGGAGATCGAGGCGGGAGCGCGCGGGGGATTTTACCCAGCTTCGGAGCTCTCCGGAGAGATAAAACTCCTACTGCTGCTTTTTGTTTCTATTCTGTTCTTGCTCGAGAGCGTAGGTGTGTTGTGGTGTTGAATGTGTCGGATGAACCGAACCAACTGCGGAACCCCTTCTACGTGCGCATGGGCCTCCCTTTTATAGTCTAAAGGGGTCACCGACACGTGGCAGCGTAGAGAGAGGGGTAAAAAGGTAAAAACATGGGTTGGTACAACCACTATCAACAGTGCCCCCTACCTAACTCTGACGGCAGGGGACAAGGGCATTTAATGCCCGTCCGGTCACCCCAACAATGCAAGGAAACGACCGTTAGGGGCGCAACCGATCGCCACGATGGCCTCCTTGTCAGCTTCGCTTGCCACCTCGCACCGCATGGCTGCACAGCACCTCGCCACGTGCTCCTGGGATAGTCCTGGGGTGACACGTCGTTGGATGCGCTGGTGCTCGGGTGCAGAGTGGCAGCCTTGCCGCGGCAAGCGCCTTGCCGCAGCCGTTGTCTTGTCGCACCAGCGAGCTTGCCGCCCGCCGGGCCTTGCCGGGACGCGCGGGGCGTCGCGGCAAGTTTCTTGAAGTGCCTTGGTTGTCCTTCCCGGCAAGCTCCTCTTGCCGGGGTCTTTGTCCTTCCCGGCAAGCTCCTCTTGCCGGGGTCTTGTCCTTCCCGGCAAGCTCCTCTTGCCGGGGCCTTGTCTTCTTAGTTAACACTTTGTTCTAGAATGGCAGTAATGGGAATGGCGGAGGATCTTGGTGGGCGCCCGGCAAGCCTTGCCGCGGGGCGCTGCGACTGCCCGTGCACAAGTTCGGGGTACTAAGGTACCCCTACTTTAGTACACCGACAATACGGGTAAGGGAATTTAAATGGGTGTACATACCAGTAGCCCCCGAGACTTAAAGTAGTTATGTTAACTGATTTAAGGATCATTTGAAAACGCAGGCTCTTACCGAGAAGAATGCCCAGCTGTCTCGGGAGCTGCAAGATTGCAAGGCCCAACTTGAGGCCGCACTTGCTGCCGCAGGAGGAGACGCAGAGACCCCTCCTGGTAACACATTGTTATTAATAAATATAAGCGGTGTGCGGCGTGCGCGCAAGTCCAATAATGACATTGCAGGTGCCGCCGGACAAGATCCGGACAGGCAAGCATTGCTGCGCCAGCTGAAGGTCGGCGAGAGTGTGCTGAATAGGGTGCAGCAAGAAAGGAACAAGCTCTAGGATGCCAACGCCAAGCTCGGAGAGGTGCTGAAAGGCGCTTGGGCCGAGCTGTCCGGCTCCGTTAAGGAGAATCAGCTGCTTCGTCGCGGCATTTATAGTAAGTGCTTGAGCGAACTCCTTTGAAAAGATGAGTTTGGCGAAGTAGCAAATTGACATAGTATGTCTTGTAGGTATACTCACAGGTCGCCCTGCGGAGGAGATGCCCGTATCAACGGGCGATCAACTTCTCGAGCTGCTGCAACTGCTCGAATGAGTTTGGCAGGCAATGAGCGGCGTCGTTCAGGCTTTATGGCCAGCCCTCACCCTATCTGAGGGCCTCGGGGAGCTTGCGGAGAAGCTGCAGGGAGTGCGGCAGCGCTTCCGTTTGTGGAAGATTTCGGCTTGCCGTCAAGGTGCGAGGGAGGCTTGGGCCATGGTGAAGACGCGGTACAAGAAGGCGGATCCCAACCACATGGCCGAAGTTGGACCGGTGGGGCCCGATGGGAAGGAGATCCCTGTGAGTTCAGTATACAGCCAAGTAGAGTTGGCTGCTAAATTTTCCCAACGGGACTGTAAGTTAGACAGCCTGTTAGACGGGATTGAGGAGGAATACAATCAATAAATTTGACAATGTATGTTTTCCTTTGAAGTGACATGTGAAATGCCTTCTAGCCGGATTGTAGATCGTTTGTCTTTGCCGACCTTTTCGCTTCAGCCTCGGGACCCTAGAGTCCGGAGTGTGTCCGAATACCTTTTTGGTTAAGAAACAACCGTGGTATGCATGGAGACCAGGCGTAGGGGTCATTGGTGCTTTATCAGACAAGTGCCCAGCTAGTTATGTTATATTACATGGTTAGTAAGAAACATCTTCCAGGGAGAATAGTTCCGTTAAGAGTTCCTTTCCCTAGGAGGCATGCCCTAAAGTGCATGTCCGGACTGCAAAGAAAGTAGTAAAACATCTGGGGGCAGATAGATAAATAGGTAAAAAGTCATCTTTTAAGTCACCGACCGAATATTCCCTTAAGAACGCTAGCTTTCGGCTTCACCCAGTCTGAGGTACACATCTGGCTGACCTGGCAGTAACAATCGCAGAGGTGCTCCCTTTACCTCCTAGCCGAACAATCGGGAACGTAGGGGTAAGCACAGGAGCCAGGCAACCCAGCTTGGCCAAAACTTAAGTCATATCGATGAATATAATGGCGAGTAAAAGGTACATGTGGAAGCTTGACACATGTGCTTGGTATGAAACCCGTGTAATTGAGATTCTGTAAAAGAAGCCCCCAGGAATAATGAGTGCGAATGGCACATCATGCGTATGCAAAAAATGCGAAAATAGGCCCGTAAGGGCTTTTAAATAAAAAGGCATAAAAAAAGAGAAACAAAAGACAGCCGAAGTGTCAAAGTTTGGACTGGGGAAGGGGACGAACTCTTAGTCCGGCGCTAGGCATAGAATCGTCGGAGGCGAGCTGCGTTCCATGGGTTCGGCTCGAGTCGGTTATCCGACGCATTTCGTAGACGGTATGCTCCGCCGGTCAGGACTTGATCGATAATGAAGGGGCCCTCCCATTTGGGCTTGAGCTTGTCCTTTTTCTTGTCCGGCAGGCGTAGAACTAGTTCACCAACGTTATAAGTCTTGGCCCGTACTTCTCTGCTTTGATATCTTCGGGCCTGCTGCTGATAAAATGCGGAACGAGCCTTCGCGACGTCACGTTCTTCCTCCAATGTGTCCAAGCTGTCCTGCCAATCAAGCTCGGCCTCTCTTTCCTCATACATGCGCACTCGAGGTGAGTCATGAATAATGTCACAGGGCAAAACTGCCTCTGCGCCGTATACCATAAAAATGGTGTGAATCCGGTAGTACGGTTAGGCGTTGTCCGCAGCCCCCAGAGTACGGAGTCGAGCTCCTCGACCCGTTGTGTGTCGGATTTAGTAAGTGACCTCACTAGTCTGGGTTTAATGCCGCTCATTATTAGACCATTTGCTCTTTCCACTTGACCGTTGGTTTGAGGGTGATAAACTGAAGCGTAGTCGAGCTTGATGCTCATATTTTTGCACCATGACTTAACCTCGTCGGCTGTGAAGTTCGTGCCGTTGTCGGTGATGATGCTGTGGGGGAATCCGTAACGGTGTACTACCCCTGATATAAAGTCTATCACTGGTCCGGACTCTGCTGTTTTAACCGGTTTGGCCTCTATCCATTTGGTAAATTTATCCACCATGACCAATAGGTACCTTTGCTTGTGGGTTCCCCCTTTAAGGGGTCCAACCATGTCAAGCCCCCAGACCGCGAACGCCCAGGTAATGGGTATGATTTTGAGGGCGGTGGGCGGCATATGGCTCTGATTAGGAAAGAGCTGACAACCAACGCATCGCTGGACTATGTCCTGCGCGTCTGCCCAGGCCGTCGGCCAATAAAATCCTGTACGGAATGCCTTTCCTACAAGGGCCCGGGCTGCTGCGTGGTGTCCGCCTAGTCCGGCATGAATTTCAGCTAGGAGGTTTCGCCCTTCCTCTTCGGAGATACACCTCTGAAGGACTCCGGTTGTACTTTTCTTATAAAGTTCTCCCTCATGGACCTTGTAGGCTTTCGATCGCCGGACTATGCAGCGGGCCTCGTTTTGGTCTTTGGGAAGTTCCTGCCTCAGTAAGTAGGCTAGGAAAGGTTCTGTCCACGCGGCGATTACTGCCATTATGACGTGGGCTGAAGGTGTTATGTCATCTGCTGAATCACCGATTGGTGCGGCTTTTTCCGGTTTGTCACTACCGGGCTCCTCTTCCCATAGTACGGATGGCTTGAAAAGCCGTTCCAGGAAGATATTTGGAGGGACAGCATCACATTTCGCACCGATGCGTGCCCGTACGTCGGCCGCTTGGTTATTGTCTCGGGCTATGTGATGGAATTCAAGTCCTTCAAACCGAGCTGACATTTTTAGGACAGCGTTGCGATATGCTGCCATTTTCGGATCCTTGGCGTCAAAGTCTCCGTTTATTTGGGATATTGCAAGGTTTGAATCCCCACGCACCTCTAGGCGTTGAATGCCCATGGAGACTGCCATCCGGAGACCATGTAACAGGGCCTCATATTCGGCTGCATTGTTGGAGTCCGTGTACATTATTTGAAGTACATACCGGACTGTATCTCCGGTTGGGGACGTCAATACGATGCCAGCCCCCAGTCCGGCCAACATTTTGGAGCCGTCGAAATGCATAGTCCAGTTGGAGTATGCGCCGTACTCTTTAGGGAGTTCGGCTTCGGTCCATTCGGCGACGAAGTCGGCCAAAACTTGTGACTTTACAGCTCGCCGAGGTTTGTAAGTTATATGGAATGGTAAGAGCTCAATGGCCCATTTTGCAATCCTGCCCATTGCGTCGCGGTTGTTTATAATGTCATTGAGTGGTACTTCAGAGGCCACTTTTATCGAACACTCTTGAAAGTAGTGCCGGAGTTTTCGGGACGCCATGAACACCGCATATGCTATCTTCTGATAGTGCGGGTAACGGGATTTGCAGGGGGTTAACACAGTGGATACATAATACACTGGTTTTTGAAGAGGGAATTTATGCCCTTCTGTCTCTTGTTCCACGACGAGTACCGCGCTTACAACTTGATGTGTTGCCGCGATGTATAACAACATTGGTTCGCCTAGATTGGGCGTGGCCAGGACCGGATTGGTTGCCAATATGGCCTTTATTTCTTCGAGTCCGGCAGTGGCAGCATCCGTCCACTCAAAGTGTTCGGTGCGCCTGAGGAGGCGATAAAGGGGCAATGCCTTTTCTCCTAGACGGGAGATAAAGCGGCTTAGAGCTGCCATGCATCCTGTTAATTTTTGTATTTTTTTGAGGTCTTTTGGAATATCCAATTGTGACAGAGCTCGGATTTTAGCCGGGTTTGCTTCGATTCCTCTACCGGATACAATGAAGCCCAGCAGCTTTCCGGCTGGTACGCCGAAAACGCATTTTTCCGGATTCAGCTTGATGTCATATGCTCTGAGGTTGTCGAATGTGAGGCTCAAATCGTCTACTAGAGTTTCGACGTGTTTTGTTTTGACGACTACGTCGTCTACGTATGCCTTGACTGTTTTGCCGATCTGGGTGGCCAGACATGTTTGGATCATGCGCTGATATGTTGCGCCGGCGTTTTTAAGTCTGAAGGGCATCGTGTTGAAGCAGAATGGTCCGTAAGGGGTGATGAATGCCGTGGTGGCTTGGTCTGCTTCTGCCATCTTGATTTGATGGTAGCCAGAGTATGCATCGAGGAAACACAACGAATCGTGCCCCGCGGTAGCATCGATAATTTGGTCGATGCGGGGGAGAGGGAAGGGATCCTTTGGGCAAGCCTTATTGAGGTCTTTAAAATTGACACAGAGGCGCCAGGATTTGTCCTTCTGTGGTACCATTACCAGATTTGCTAGCCAGTCCGGATGTTTGATATCTCTGATGAATCCAGCTTCCAATAGTTTGGCTAGCTCTTCTCCCATTGCCTGTCTTTTGGGTTTGGAAAATCGTCGAAGAGCCTGTTTGACTAGCTTAAATCCTTTGAGGATGTTTAGGCTGTGTTCTGCCAACCTGCGTGGGATTCCGGGCATATCCGAAGGATGCCAGGCAAAGATGTCCCAATTTTCCCGAAGGAATTCACGCAGTGCGGCGTCTACTTCGGGGTTCAATTGTGCCCCAATGGAGGCCGTCTTTGTTGGGTCCGTTGGATGGACCTGGAATTTTGTTATTTCATCTGCTGGTTTGAAGGAGGTGGACTTGGATCTTTTATCGAGTATCACATCGTCCCTGTTCACCGTGGAGGGCAGCGTGGTGAGTTCTTCTGCCGCTAAGGCTTCGGATAGTGCCTCGAGGGCTAGTGCGGCTGTCTTGTTTTCGGCGCGGAGTGCTATGTCCGGATCACTAACGAGAGTGATTATTCCGCTGGGCCCAGGCATTTTGAGCTTCATGTACCCGTAGTGAGGTACTGCTTGAAAAATTGTGAATGCCTCTCGTCCTAATATGGCGTGATATCCGCTGCTGAACGGGGCCACTTGGAACGTGACTTCTTCGGACCTGTAGTTGTCCGGCGAGCCGAACACCACGTCGAGTGTGATTTTTCCGGTGCAGCGCGCTTCCCGGCTAGGGATTATACCTCTAAAGGTTGTGCTGCTTCGCTCAATACGGCTCCAATTGATTTCCATTTTTCGCAGAGTTTCCTCGTAAATGAGGTTTAGTCCGCTGCCGCCATCCATGAGGACTTTTGTCAGTCGAAAGCCGTCCACTATGGGACTAAGTACCAGTGCGGCTGGCGCTCTGGCTGTTCGGAATTTAGGCTCGTCGCTGGCGTTGAAGGTAATAGTTGTGTCGCTCCATGGATTTGCTGTTGCTACTTGGTAGACTTCGGCGAGTCCACGGAGTGTTCGCTTTCGCATGTTGTTTGATGCGAAGGTCTCGAAGACTGTTGATACCGTACTGGTATTGTTGGAGTGGTTTCCCGGAGCTAGGAGCTCCTCGCCACTTTTGGCCACATGCCGTAATATCCAGCATGCTCGAAGGCTATGTGTTGGGACGGCTCCCTCTGTGCTATGAAGCTTACAGGGTCCATTGAGCCATCCCTCCAGTACGGTTCCGTTTCCCTTATTGGGTTTTTGTTTTTTCGTTTTTGCATCTGGGGCCTGAGTGTAAGGCGCCCTTTTGCTACGGACTGGGTTTGGGGCCGGATTATCCCAAAATTGATTTTCGGTTTTCTGGAAACACTCCATCGCACAGTACTTTCGCACTATGGATGCCAGATCGGTGAATCGCATAATTTTGCGACGATCAATGGCGTTTAGTATTCCCTTGTCCGTGCAGTTATTGCAGAAGATTGAGATTGCGTTTTCCTCTCGGCAGTCCTTTATCCTGTCCATAACCAGGAGGAATCTGGCCCAGTAGTGATGTACTGTTTCAGCGGGCTCTTGCCGTATTAGAGATAGATCGCATATGTCTGGGCGGGTGGGTGGACTAAAATCCGGACCCCTGCCCATCTTGGGGCTCAAAGGCCGAGGGGTTTCCGAATTTGGAAGCTTGGTTTGATGGACACAATCCAGCGAGTCCGAAGCGATGCATGATTTTAGGTTCAATGCTCGATCGAAGTCCGCCCCTCCGCGGAAATCCGGCATGGAGGGTTCGGGAATCCGGACATGAATAGTTTTTAATACAGGCAAAGAGTTGTCGTATTGCTCCTCTACCACTGCGACGTGGTGGGTGGCCTGGGGAGAGTTAATTTCTCTCAGATCGGTTTTAAGCCCAATCTGGTTGTAGTCCGTAGCGTCTCCCAGGGCGGCGATGCGATCCAAGAGCTCGTTAACAGACGAGAGCTCTATTGGATCCAACTGTTCGGCAGCTTTCGGGCTGACGCGAAGATTGCTTCTGACGAATTGAGAAGTCATTGTCGAAGCGGCGGCCGGACAGGCGGTCATAAGAAAACCACCTAGCCGGATAGTTTGGCCGGCGGCCAAGGCCCCATCGGCGAAAACACCATCTTTGAAGATGGTTGGAGGCATCCACTCTATCGGTGACGACACAGAGGAACTCTCAATGAAAGCACCAATGTCGGTGTCAAAACCGGCGGATCTCGGGTAGGGGGTCCCGAACTGTGCGTCTAGGTGGATGGTAACAGGAGACGAGGGACACGATGTTTTTACCCAGGTTCGGGCCCTCTTGATGGAGGTAAAACCCTACGTCCTGCTCGATTAATATTGATGATATGGGTAGTACAAGAGTGGATCTACCATGAGATCAAGGAGGCTAAACCCTAGAAGCTAGCCTATGGTATGATTGTTGTAATGTATGTTGTCCTACGGACTAAAGCCCTCCGGTTTATATAGACACCGGAGAGGGCTAGGGTTACACAGAGTCGGTTACAATGGTAGGAGATCTACATATCCGTATCACCAAGCTTGCCTTCCACGCCAAGGAAAGTCCCATCCGGACTCGGGACGGAGTCTTCATTCTTGTATCTTTGTAGTCTTGGAGTCCGGCGGATAACGATAGTCCGGCTGTCCGGACACCCCCTAGTCCACGACTCCCTCAGGTAGAATCACTTACCTCGTCAGCTGGACGCTGCGAGTGGACTACCTGAGGGAGTCCTG
>NC_041385.1:238662830-238667559 GCF_002162155.2 Triticum dicoccoides
GTGTCCGGACAGCCGGACTATCATTATCCACCGGACTCCAAGACTACGAAGATACAAGATTGAAGACTCCGTCCCGTGTCCGGATGGGACTTTCCTTGGCGTGGAAGGCAAGCTTGGCGATACGGATATGTAGATCTCCTGCCATTGTAACCGACTCTGTGTAACCCTAGCCTCCTCCAGTGTCTATATAAACCGGAGGGCTTTAGTCCGTAGGACAACATACATTACAACAATCGGACCATAGGCTAGCTTCTAGGGTTTAGCCTCCTTGATCTCGTGGTAGATCCACTCTTGTACTACCCATATCATCAATATTAATCAAGCAGGACGTAGCGTTTTACCTCCATCGAGAGGGCCCGAACCTGGGTAAAAACATTGTGTCCCTCGTCTCCTGTTACCATCCGCCTAGACGCACAGTTCGGGACCCCCTACCCGAGATCCGCCGGTTTTGACACCGACATTGGTGCTTTCATTGAGAGTTCCTCTGTGTCATCGCCGATAGGCTTGATGGCGTCTTCAACCAACAACGCTGTCCAGGGTGAGACTTTTCTCCCCGGACAGATCTTCGTATTCGGCGGCTTCGCACTGCGGGCTAATTCGGTTGGCCATCTGGAGCAGATCGAGAACTACGCCCCTGGCCGTCAGGTCAGATTCGAAAGCCTAAACTTCACGGCCGATGTCCATGGAGACTTGATCTTTGACGGACCCGAGCCACAGCCAAGCGCGCCGCACTGTTGCGATGGGCATGATCTAGCTCTGCCGCCGAACAGTGCCTTGGTGGCTGCACACAAATCCGTTCCGGCCATTAGTCCGGAGCCGATCGCCCAGATCGTGGGCCGGCGGATAGACGCCGCCCTAGGGGCTTCAACATCCACGGCGATGGAGCCGAACACTAATCTTGTCCCCTGCGAAACTCGTGATTTCGAGGCGCCGGACTCCTAGCCAGACTCCGAACCTCCCGCGCCCCTACCAATCAATCCGGATTGGGCGCCGGTTATGGAATTCACTGCCGCGGACATCTTCCAATACTCGCCTTTTGGCGATATCCTGAATTCACTAAAGCATCTCTCGTTATCAAGGGAGTCCTGGACTAGGGGGTGTCCGGACAGCCGGACTATCATTATCCGCCGGACTCCAAGACTACGAAGATACAAGATTGAAGACTCCGCCCCGTGTCCGGATGGGACTTTCCTTGGCGTGGAAGGCAAGCTTGGTGATACGGATATGTAGATCTCCTACCATTGTAACCGACTCTGTGTAACCCTAGCCTCCTCCGGTGTCTATATAAACCGGAGGGCTTTAGTCCGTAGGACAACATACATTACAACAATCAGACCATAGGCTAGCTTCTAGGGTTTAGCCTCCTTGATCTCGTGGTAGATCCACTCTTGTACTACCCATATCATCAATATTAATCAAGCAGGACGTAGGGTTTTACCTCCATCGAGAGGCCCGAACCTGGGTAAAAACATTGTGTCCCTTGTCTCCTGTTACCATCTGCCTAGACGCACAATTCGGGACCCCCTACCCGAGATCCGCCGGTTTTGACACCAACACTAGCCCTCTCCGGTGTCTATATAAACCGGAGGGCTTTAGTCCGTAGGACGTAACCTCCATTACAACAATCATACCATAGGCTAGCTTCTAGGGTTTAGCTTCCTTGATCTCGTGGTAGATCCACTCTTGTAATACACATCATCAATATTAATCAAGCAGGACGTAGAGTTTTACCTCCATCAAGAGGTCCCGAACCTGGGTAAAACATCGTGTCCCTTGTCTCCTGTTACCATCCGCCTAGACGCACAGTTCGGGACCCCCTACCCGAGATCCGCCGGTTTTGACACCGACAGGTCCCAAATGTTAGAATCCTAATCTGTCACGGTCATGCAGCCTTTCCTATGAAAATTTACAGCCCATTTGATGTGTTAGTTCGAAATAAGTTTGTGGGTGCTGGTGGGGGCTAATCACTTGGCTTCTGTAATGCACAGTGAGCTCAACCAGCCGGCGTGAGTGATGTTATTTCCCTTGGTTGTGATTTGTTACAATATTTCACTCTAAATTAAACGAATGGCAAGCCATTCGCCTTGTTTCAAAGAAAATATGACAGTCACAGCCGAGTTGAAAAGGGCAGGAACGTCTAACTCCCACATACAAACTGTACAAAAGCACGAGGGTTGATTGTTCATCAGGTTTACAAAAAAACCAGATTGGAAAGGGCAACAACATCTAACTCCAGCATTGTTTTCGGCAGTCACAGTCAAATGGATCGGTCAGGTCCATAGAATGAACATCCTGGGTCGTAAAATTTACTGGATTATGACCACAATATGTTGTAAATAGCAGCCCGGCACATTCAGAAGCTCTTTTGCCCACCTGAAACTCCTTTTTTTGCTCTTCCGCATACCCATCCGTCAAAACCATGCTGCTGATAAACTTAAGCCTGATGGATAATAGTAACCTCGCATTCAGCAGGAAGAATGTGACAAATCTTGTGTTTGCACGGTTGGCTACATATCGTTCTAGCGTTATTGTCTTCAATCGAATCTCATGAGAAGTAGAAAATCCCGATGCTTATGAATCCACCGATTGGTTATAACTTTCTTACCCCGCCTGTTGCCTAAATAGACATGAAGATTGAAAACAGTTAAGGTCTAAAAGAAGAGTGTCGAAACAGCAACAGCTGAACGGTTAAGTCCAGTACACTATATGCGGGCTTGCAATGTGCGTGAAATTATCACCTTTATATACAACTTCTCCAGACATGGAAAGCATTGCAGCAAGCCAATAATCTTGTTCAGATCAAAACTATTCCTTTGGATATATAAGATCTTAATAGAATCCAACACCATTGATAGGCCATCCATGGAGAAACTCTTTATTGAGCATAGAACATAATATTAGTACAAAATGTGTACTCCAAGATGATATATAAATTATGCGCAGAAATTTAAAATGCATGTTATGGTTACAAGTGTAGATGATAATATAAAGTACCTGAAGAACTGTGGAGCCAAACAACATATTGAAATGAGCACAAAGATCATGTATTACACCCAAGGTCTCCAGTTTAGGCGCACAGAGGACGGTTATTTGCAACGGTGAATAACTAGAATCAAGGATCAACCTTTGAAGTGAAGGGGTATCTTGGAGACAACTGATTCTAAATGTGCAAACAAGCACAAAGCACTCCAGCGCATGGCAACTGGAGTGGATGATGCTATGCAATGAGGCCTCCAATATACGAACCCGCACAACTGAAAGTTTCTTGAGAAATGGGAGTCGAAGGTTTAGTACCAGATTGTCTGGTAGGTAGCACAGCGCAAAGGTGGCGGTGTGGAGAGAGGAGGAAAACTACGAGATGGACATCGGTGCTGAGGGCACAAGTCCATGGCGTTCAGTATGTGGTATGTGATTTCCACGGGAATAGTCGAACTCAAGCAGCTGTAGTTCTGTGAATTCAGGGGATTTTAGCCAGGCGTCCACCATGCAGGGCATGGTATGCTTGCTCAGTTAGCATCATGGGATGCAGAGGCTTTGAATGGAGGCCTGGTGGGAGGAGATGATGGCTCTGGATTTCAAAATCATTGAAGAGAGATAGCTGACGACTGTCGAGATTAAGGGGCACGGCGCGCCATAGAGGGCGCCACCAAATTGAGTGGACTTGGGTGCAGCAGCAATCCTTGTTGGGGAGAAGAGAGATGATCTCCCCAAGGACGGCGTCTGGGAGATCGCTGATGCAGTCCACCCGAGATTCTACAGGTTCCTGGGATCCGGTGGGGGCGGGGTCGCCACTTCTCCCCGCGCTGCTGGGTGCGGGATCTACAACAGGCATCGCCGCTAGCAGGAGCCTCATCTTCTTGGCGCTGGGGTCAGCCGACTCCATTTTCCTCGAGGGTGTCGCGTCGCGCTAACGGATTTGAGCAGAGTAACGAATGACGAGCCTAGTTGTAGTGCAAGCGAAGAAGAAGGGGAGCTGGGGGCTTTCTATAGGAGTGAGGAAGAAGGGGAGCCGGGGTTTTCTGTAGGAGTGAGGTGAGGAATTTGAAAAAATTAATACTAGTACAGTGGAGACACTCTACAACTACCCAGAAAAACAATTACTACTAGTACAGTGGAGACACTCTACTGCTTCTATCTCCTCCTAGGTCATTGAAACGTCTCCCTCTAGTGAATGTCGTTATACTTTTGTTCACCGACATGCGGGCCATGCAGCGCGCTGGCCCAAATGCCACCCACCAAATTAGAAGGCACTATGCAGGCGGAGAGTCACCCCGGTCGTAGCGCGGCAGTAACGAGCCGTCGTATGACAAAACCCCACCTCCCCGCAGTCTAAGTTTGACGAACGAAGCAACCATCATTTCACTCTTCGCTGAATCCCCTTCTCCCTCACCATCTTCAAGAAAGGCAACACTCACATCTGCGACTGTTCTTCTCTCCCAACGAAGGGAAGGTAACAGGATCCTTGATGTTGGTATATTTTTGTTCAGAGAAAAAAAAGAACTTTTGCAAAGCAGTAAATGTCCTCACTCTCTTTTTTGTTTCTTTGTCATTGTGATTGTGTTTTCCTTTCAGTGGTCTCCTAGTATTCGTTAGTTTCATGATGGACCAAGGAGAAGCAGGCAAAGATCTGCCGATATTGGAGCAGACGCGGGAGGCTGATCCCCACAAGACAGAGAGCTCCAAGAAGATGGAGGCAACCACCGAGCCGACCCCAGATACACTCACGACC
>NC_041385.1:238667986-238682230 GCF_002162155.2 Triticum dicoccoides
TCTTTGCCGATCTCGATTGTGGTTTTTCATCTAAGTATGTGGTGATTTTTTTAGAAAAGGAAGTATGTGGTGATTAATAATGCAAAATTTTATTAGCTTCGATGCCATGCTATACATAGTGGTTTAAATAACTTGTGTTTCTTATACTAAAAAGTAATTCAGAATTTTTTCTGTTTCAATTAGAGCCCTGATGCCGACAAGGATTGTGTGGTTGTGCATGTCACTCGCTATGAGGCGGACGACCTGAATATACGCACTAGGAAAACAGAGTTCTTAGGCTGTTGGATCCTGGAAGCCATTTGCGGTTATTCCAATGAAGAGGTGTATTCCAGCCTCACTGTTGTCAGGCGTGTTGTCCAGGGTGTACTGAAGCACAAGAAGTTCAAAGCTACTCCTTCGTTTGTGAGGCATACTGTTCTTGTCAAGCTCACGCAGGAAGATGACGTGGCATGCCTCCACAAACAAGTTTATCAGTGGCAAGGCCACAAGGTTGTCTTCATGAAGGTTCACAGGATTGAGCTGCTGCGGGACGTCCTCGATGATGTTCATGGCAAGGTCCGTCTTGTTCCAGCCCAAATTAGATCAAGGCATGAAATAGTTGCCCCAGCTAGTGTTTAATAGAAGTTTAGATTGTGTCTAATTATCCAAACCTTGCCTGTTATCGACCCCTCTGGGCTAGTACTCTGTTTGAATCCGTCTATGGGAACTGCTGCTACTTTTGTGTGCTTGTGAATCATGTGAGAACCATCGTAATTGTTGCCGAAACAGATGCGTCCTCACTAGTTTTTTCATGAATATGGCATGGTAAGACATAAGTTGTCACGGTTTATCATACGAGCAGTGTGTGTTTTGATTAAATAGAGCACTCGTTCGAGAACCATGCACCGACGTATACATAAGTACTTGTAAACACTGTTGGTGCTACCCCACTTGTAAGCAGTTGTGCAAAACATGGCACATTGGCTCAGCTTGCTTCAACACTAGGCTATCGACCAGCTAACAATCAACAATCTGCTGTCTGACATATAAGCAACTATGTATCTTGTTACAGTGGTTCATGCAGTTAATTGAGCCCACAATGTAATAAATTCCAAACGTTTAACGCTAGTCCAGCACTCATGTGGAACACTCACATTAAACTCGTCTTTATAAAAATCTTGAAAAGCATAAGTTAAACAGTTTTATACATCTCAATGATTATAGAACATAAGAAACTTATACTAGTTCACAGCTAAAGACAAAGTTGTGAGAAGGTTTACAAATCAGGAAAAAACAAGCAAGGCTTCTCTAAGCAAAGGGCCTCCCGGCAGGCTTAAATTTCCTGGAGTTCACTCTGGTTTTTTCTTGTTGGCACCATCCAGGGTTAGGTTCTCTCATTCCAGAATAACCAATTATAATTGTGGTCTCAGCTGGAATGCTGAACTGAACCATGCAGTGTACTGACCAGCTGAAATTCTTGTGCATTCCACTAAATTTAAGCACCGCTATTTGCAGAAATAAGTAGACCAGAATGCCACTTGTCCGCGCACCTGTCCACAAAACCGCCGTGCAGCCGTGCCAGCTAGTCCTCGGTCCATGGATGAACTAGTAGAAAGTGCATTCCGGACTAGGATGCAGTTGTTTTCGCTCGTCCCTGCACTGCAATCAGCAAGTAAAATGTACGAATCAGCTTCTTTTAGATTGCGTTGGTCATTCTACCTTAGTTACTACCAACGTAGGGATACCTTGAAGATGGGAGGTTAGACGACGGCAACGAGGGATAGCCATCTCATTTTGTGCAGTTGTACTAAAACTGAGGTGTGTGCTTTTGATTGCGCGGATAGAAGCGATACGGAGATAGACATCCCAAAACGATATGGAGACAGACATCCCTCTTTGCGCAAATACGAAATACGGTGATTTAAAAAGTGACAGATATTACTACTTCCCCCGTTTCCTCTTAGAACCAAGTGCTAGATTCATGCTATAGCTGTCCCACTTTCTTCCCTGTTTGAACCAACGCTTTGAGTTGACTGTATGAACTAGCTTTACTTCTAATAATAGTAGAAGTCTAGGTGGCTTTGGAACAGCGGACGGAAGTAGAAAAGGATACACACGAAGGGGGAAGAGCTGGGGCAGTAGAGAAAGGCAGGTTTCGAAGGAATATATACCTGAGGATCATCGGCATGTGGCAAAGACGGTGTCGGGAGGACGCATCTTGGCCACAATACCGCAGGGAGGAAGAAGGGGTCGGAGGCCCTCCCGAGCCGGCGCTCTCTCGGAGAGAACGGCACGGCCGCCGATCGGGACGTGCGGGTAGCCGTTGGTCTCCTCCCTCGCCGCCGACGACAGCGTGAACGATGCACCTACACCCACTGCCCGGGTCGAGGTTGTCAAGCCGGATTTGTGACCAGCCGTGAGCTGAGAGAGAGAGAGTGTGGCCACCTATGTCTTGCTTAGATCTGGAGAGCATGAGAGAGTGAACAAGAGGAACCCTAGTAAAGAAAGCACTAAGGCTCCTGCTTTTATATATAGTGGAGTTATTTTGTTGTACCGGCTTCAAAAAAATGCGCTCCTACGTGTACCGGTGAGTGGGTGTGAGAGAACTAGTGCGTGCGTGCACCGCTTCTCTTCGTGAATGTACAATATATACTATGCCCAAAGAACGTTCTCCGCAAGAGTAATAATATAAGTGTGTGACGTGTGAGCTAAAATAAAATGTGCGCGCCGTCTTTTGTTTTTTAGAAGTTCTAAGGGTAGGGTGTGAGGAGCACATATGTGCGTGATGTCTACCTGCAGATAGACGATGGGTGCCACGTGCGAGTCTGCGAGACGACTCGGGAGAGTTGTGACTCGTGAGGGTGCGCGTGCGTGAGAGAGAGGGGGCACGTATCAATGCAATGCATGTGTCCATAAATCATTATCCAACAAATGTTCGCCACAAGACTTTTCCTGACGAACGCCGTAAGAACCGTTAGATCGGCGTCCGATAGTGTCAGTTTTGCCATGTCATTTAACAGAACAGCCACTCCTCCTACACACAAATCTTCCACGTGAGTGTTAGCAACTGTCGTATGCTTCCTCTGTTTCGAAATGCAGTGCATATAGCTTTATTGAAAATTAGAACCTCGCAAACTTTTACCAAGTTTTCATGTACCAAATTGCACATGTAGAATACCCTGTATATATCATTCATCTTTGAGAGGTAACTATAAAGATGGGTGAGGAGTCTACAAAGAAACACCATCGTATCACCCGCAGCAATTTCAACCATCCTTTAGTGTCGAGGAATATCATAGGAACTCTATATGATATGATTTTTATAGGATTTTTTTCCTTTAGAGCCAATTGGTTCATAGGAATAGATTCATATACTCTACATTTCAAAGGAAATAAACATGATATCGTTTCTATAGCTTTAGAGCCACTTGGTTCAGATGAATGGATTCCTATACTCCCTTAATTTCAAAGGAAAATAAACATTAGCATATATTCAATAGAAAAGTTCCTATGATACGAACCAAATTACATCTCTTTACTAATTCCTCATAGGAATTGAGATACATGTCATCTCTAGATTCAATAGAAAAGTTCCTATGATGTGAACCAAATGACATCTCTTTTCCAATCCCTACTCATAGGAATTGAGATCCTCCATGTCATCTCTTTCCCTACAACTTCCATGTATATATCTTCTATTCCTAAATAGATAGTACAACCCACTAGTAGCTTTTCTCCAAAACATGCAAATATGGCACAAGAACTATATAGTGTGCCAATAACTTGGAAAGATGGTCGCTGGATGAAGCTAACCCGACAGTGCAGAGATGGGCAAATCCGAGCACTACTGGCCATTGGATATCATCAACATTCCACCAGATCTGCCACATGTACAATTTAGAAGACTCCATGGTTGAACTTAAGCATAATGCACAAACCTCAAAACACAAGCACTTCTCCTCTGTTCTAGAATCTTCTGTATCATAATTGATTGTTTTTTTTCTAAATGAATTGCCATTATTTGTTTTTTACTTTATGATTTACAATGCACAACACCATGAATCTTAACATTTTTATAAAACTAATTGATTTTGAATGAGATGAACTATAAGAACTAAACGAACATCTACATCATGCATATATGACTCAAAGCTTTACATGCTATAGTGTGTATTTATTCATAATTTGGTTTTGAAATCTCATGCATTCAATACATGTGTACCTTACTAGTTTTGAGTAGAGTAGCAAATTTCACGCGGCCCCGGTTATATCAAAATGCAGGGCCCATGCATCATTGCCTTTCGGTCGAACCGACGTCCACAATTTTTTGTACGTGTTATATCTCCACTGGTCCCCGAACCCAAAATGTTGCCTCGTTCCCGTAAAACCAAGTGGCCCACATATATTTAAGGCGTCGACTCGAACCCGTTTACTACGTCGTGGCCCCGCACACCGTACTACTCCTACAAACCCTACCGCCGCACTCATCATCGGTTTTCTTCAAGAGGATGAGGGAGAAGCCGATTTGTAGTGGAGGCGCTTTCAAAAAAAGGCTCTGTGGTGGAGACCCCTACCATAGGGTGCCCTAGGTAGCTGCCCCACGCATCATTGTTTTCTCTTTTCTTTATGCTCTTGCACGCTAGAGTGAAATGATGGTTGCTTCGTCCGTCCAGCTTAATGCGGGAAAGGTGGGGCTTTGTGATTTGACCCCTCATCGCTCATTTTCTACTACTGCGGCGCTACGACCGGGGTGCCTCCAATTCCAACCGCTGCTCCGAACTGTAATTTGGTGCATCGCACGTGGAACAAGATGGTGGATGAGCCACATGTCTGCCAAAGGGGTCCTGTTAAGTGTGTCGCCATTTCGTGTGCGGACTGACCCTGCTTGAGTTGCTACGCCAACACGGCAGGAGTAGCCTACCACTTGGTTTTGCTCCTTGGTGAATCCCGACTATATTGATCTAAAAAGATACGTGCTAAACTACCCTCTCCGTCTCGGTTTTTTATTTGTAAGCGTCTCGGTTTATAGGGCCTGCATGAGTTACTATGTCACAAAAAGTATATCACTGGATTCTTATTGGTTGATATGTGAAGAAACAAGAAACGAGGTAGAAGTTAATGCACCGCGCCTTACTATTTCGGGATTATTTGTTTTTCGTAAGATGACTTACTCACCTAGACGGAGGGAGTAGTTGTATTTAAAAGTCGAGGGCGGGGCTTTTCCTACGCGGTAGGCGGGGCAGTTCCGCCTAGTCGGTTCGACAGAGACGCGAGAAGACGAGGCAGTAGGCTACTGCAAACGTAGGGCTATGTGATTTGACAGCGAGTTACTGCTGGACAGGTGGGGGCCCGTGATTTGACTTGCCATTATCAGTTTAACTGCGGCACTACGACCGGCGTGAGTCTCCCGATTCCTGACCACCTCCATATAGGTGCCTCTCCTAATGCTCCACCATGTAGTAGTACAGGCTGGCTCTTGCATGAGAGCCCACTTATCAACTTTTTCCTTGCCTCTCTTTCCTCCACAGATGCAAAAATGCCATGTAAGGCGCACTATTGTACTTACTTGCTCCTACAGGTGCTTAAGCTTGCCACATAGGCATAAAGTCTGATGTGGCAAGTTAATCAAGAAGAGAGAGACTAGTTTGGTGACCCAAGGAAGAAACGGTGCTAAGCGCGTGTACCTAGGTGAAAAGACAATTTTGAGTCTATAGCTAATTAAATGAAGCAAACTTAGCAACACCATTTCATTGGAAGAGGTCACTCCTTGGCAAATGCAATAAATACTAGTACTCCCTTTGTCCCATTATATAAGAACGTTTTTGACACTACACTAGCTAGTGTCAAAAACGTTATTATATTATGGGATGGAGGGAGTATGAAGAAAGAGATAGAGAGGAGTAAAAAAATACACTTATAGCCAACCTTGTTGTACTATGAGTGACTAAGTGATGACTATGTATGACATGCCAACATCAGATAGCCTAACGCACCGTGTTAAATCTCCAAGGGCACGACCACGCGAGCGACGCGACGGTCATGGTAGGCGCGACCATTATACGGGCTGCTGGCAGCCCTTGGATCTGAGATCAAACAGTTGCATGCTAAGTTTCGGAAAATTTGCAAAATAACCCTCCAGGATAGGATATTCAACCATAGGTCTAAAATCACGCCATGCAACCGTTCGATCTCAGATCTAAGGGCTCTCGGAAGCCCGTATCATGGGAGAATGGAAATCCACTACCCTACCGTTCGCACGCATGATGAGGGGGTCGCTGGGCTAGATGTTGAGTACACCACAATCGTGGGACGAGAGAAGGATCTAAAGGACGAAGAGAGGAAGAAGCCCGCCGTGATCCAGGTTTGCGTACATAACGTTTGCTTGGTCTACCACATATGCCATGCCGACGTTGAGTGCCAGGATTTTAAGAACTTCCTCGAGGACAAAACAGTCAAATTCGTTACTTTAGACTTTAAGAACGACAAAGAAGTCCTGCGTCGGATAGGCCTCGTTGTAGGCAACCCCTTCGACCTCCAGAAGAATCGGCTGGTGCCCTCCCTCAATGCTGACCCCTTCGACATCCTTCGTACCGCAAACTGGAGAAACCTCATTACACGTTTCATCGTCATGCATGGCAGCGGAATGTACTAGATATAGACCACATCCAGTACGCTGCAATGGATGGCTGCCTTTGTTTCAATATCTACAAGGGTTGGATGAAGAGCAACAGCCAAGTTGTCGGTTCAAGAAAAAGTATCGGCCAATAGGAAGAGGGACAAGGACGAAGTCGAGGACGTGTACAAGGACTCCGAGTAAGGTGGCAGTGCCGTTGCTCATGGCGGTTCTAAACTTCTAATGCAGTGTCTACCAGATTAGTTGCATAGTTTAATTTCAGGTGTGGTTAGTTTAATTTGAGGGGTGTGTTGTGCTGAGCCCCCAGCAGAACTGTGTTATGTTTCTTCTCGTTACTTTAACTCTTCAGTATGTACATACTAGTACTAGTATTTCTTTAATAGAATTTAGCACCCCAATTAAGCACGTACTAGCTTTTTTAATAATACTATATGCATAATTTGGCAACGAGCGCTCTCTATAGGTACCACCTTTTTTAAAAATTTCAATTTTTGCTCCATGGCGCAATCCATCGATAGTAGAGTACTACTGTACAAAAGTATACATTTTTTTAACAGGCCAGCGTACTGTTCATTATATATATATATATATAGTTTAATTCTCAACCTAGAACGACGTGCATGCCATGTAGTAAACCGATCCGGAGGAAGTATAGTAAAAATGAGGTGATTTTACCGAGCGATCGGCGGGGGAGTATGGCTTGTCATGTGGTCCCACGTGTCATGATGTACCAGGGTGATGCGCGTGTCCCTCTCGAGGCATAAGCAATACTAGTACATGGTTTGAGATGATGTCGAACCGAAGTGTGAAATAATGGTTGCTTCGTCCGTCTAGGAAGGTGCAGCATTGTGATTTGGCGTCTCATTGCTCATTACTAATACTGGGCCGGTACGAGTGGGGTGCGTCCCCCTGCTGTTCTGCACTGTTATTTGGTGCTTGACACGTCGACCCGGTTGCTATATGTCCCACATGTCAGCGACAGGAAGTACAGAATTCATGAAAGGGAGCATCGACAAAGGAGTATACTATAGAATTCATGAAAGGGAGCGACTTAGTTTTGGAAAAATCTGTTTTTATGGAGTACGTACCCACTAGGGTTTATAGGGCTCATCTAAAAAACATTCGTTTTTCCGTTTGATAAGTCTCAATTCTACTATACTAGTAGTAGTACCATTACATGTTGGATTTCGAGGTGCGTTAGATCACCCGACGCAAGCAGTGTCAAGAGGAAACTAACCAATGCATGTACTAGTTCATGGAAATTTAGTGGTCATTTGTGCATTCATTCTAATTAATGCCTCGGTAAACATAACTTCTTGAGAAAAATGAGCATACTGTGCAAACAACGAAATTAATTCGACCACTCACCGTCTACCTTGGTTGGAGAGATTTTGAAATTGAGCCATAAATTGGAAAGGAGGGAGTAGTAACTTTTGTCTCGATTACTATTTGTGGCCTTGTATAGATTCAAAATGTATATTTTTATAGTGGCCTTGTATAAGTAAATAGAGGGAGTACTAACCAATGTACGTAGTAGGGACGAGTAGTAAATGGAGGGAGTAGTAAAATTTTCTCCCCGTGCTGCGAGCCACCGCGCGCGTTCGCGTGGGAGCGGGCGTAAAGGTGTACAGTAGTACAGTAGTAAGCTTCACCTCATCCTGCGAGCCACCGCTCCCATGGGCGGGGGAGACGGCGTACTAAGCAAGTTTCTCCTTGTTCTGCGAGTTGATGGGACACATCAAAAGTACTCCAGTGTATAGAGCCTTGCCTCTAAGGTAGGCCCCACATGGTTTGCCTATTTTTTAATTTAACATAATGCGTCAAGTCGCAATTTGATTGTTCACCCATGGTAGACGATCCTCCCTCCACCAAGTGGACAACCAGTACACATGCCAAATTACCACGTGGGCTGCCTTTTTCGTACAGAAATGAGCTCCACCGTGTACCTGTGCGGGTGTGGTTGGGAAAGAGACGGGAGTACGTGCGCCGTGCGTGCACCTCTTATCTTCATGCACGTCCCCCACCTACGTGGGTGTGTGTGAGAGAGATACAAACCTAGACATAATGCGTCGTCCATCCCCATGCCTCCGCCCAGTCCAACCACCAGTCACCACCACGGCACCACACCCCACTCCTCCTCACCTTATCTCTCATATTTCTCCCTCCATTTTTATATACAAGGGGCCACTATCAAAATTACAATTTGTAGATATATAAGGCCACTAACACTAATCGATGCAATATTAATGGTATTTGCCTCATGGTACTAGCAAAGGAGGACATTAATTATCCCTTGCATGCCTGCGGGAGTTTGTTAAAAAATGCATCTTGATGTTCCGTGCAATGCACGGGCATCTTGCTAGTCCATGAAAACAACACATGGCAAAATTCCACGGTGAACGAGGGATTTGAATCTGTTGGGAGGGGCTGTTTGGATCTTGTCCGGGGTAGCCAAAATATTGGCGACCCTTTTGTCCACCGGTGCCTTTGCCAGCGATGAACAAGGAACGGCTTGGGTGCTCATGCTGTCATGCATCCTCCAGCGCGCACGTTGGAGACGAGCTCGCACGAGGTGTGTTTTTTTGTCCACAACAACACCCGAGCCGCCCGCAGACCGACCGGTGACCCACAAATTACGCCATCCAATCGTATCCGCACACATTATGACAACAACTCAACCAACCGGACGAAATTCACGCAAACACGTAGACAAACTGATATTTCATATAAACAACGACGGAAATCATATAAAATACCGGATTTTCACACAAACATGACGGATTTCATTACATTCAAATGAACTACGCGGTGCTAGTTCTGGACAGCACAGGTATATAATACCTGGCCTAAATGGTCGCCCGCCGATCGATTTGTGTTCCTCATGTCCGGCAGCACGATCACCGGACTGCCGGGAGCCCCGGTGGTATATGCTTTAGTGCAAAGGATGGCTCGCTTCCCCACTGCCCAACTGATATCATTCACTGGTGCCGAAGATGATGGTGGCCGGCACCGGTTCGAGTTCATCACCGGCCACTACTTCGCCATGGCCGGCACCGGCTCGAGTTCATCCTAACATTCACCTCTTCCGTGGAGCCCATGCCGGGTCGACGAAGGTCCTCGCAACAAAAGGATCCAGCAAGACACCTGCTGTGTACGCCGGCGTTGCCTCCGCGGTGGCCTTCATGGGACCCAAGCGGCGGCGTCCTCCCATGTTCTACTTCTCCTTGATGATGGTGGCGGACGCGGAGGCGCTGGCCATCGACTCATCACTCTCCGCGCACCTGACTTCTGTCGCTGCTTGCATGGCGCGGCCGCCGGCATGGGAGTCTCGGCCACAGAAACGGGAGATGCGGTACGAGGCGGCAGCGTGGACGGCAGCAACGACGCCCGTGCGCCGCTCCTCGTCGAGCTGTCCTGGAGCGGCAAGTTGCTGAACCGCGCGCCGGCTTGGGGTGGCAACTAGCTCCGTCGAGCGAGGGGAGGGAGGTGGATAAGCGAGCGGCATAGCTCGTATCTGGCGGGCTACCCAGTCGGCTTGAATGCGGAATAACTACTCTTCGTAAGCCATTGTAAGAGTGGACAAAATGGTGAAGGAGATAGGGGAGCGGCAGAGGTGTGCGATTCTTGGCCGGCGTTTGGCCTCGTTTAAATAGGAGATTAAATAGACGGCGGACGGGAGGAGCTCGGCCGACGTTGCGTTTAACGCCGGCCTGGTCATGAATGGACGTGTGTCCAGAGTGGGTTTCTCGGCTTCCACACGGGCGGGTTTCATGGAGGCGTTTGAATGCGGCACGGAGGCGTGTTCAGCGGGGCGTGCCGCGAGTGGCGCCCTTGACTCTAACGTGTGGGCTCTTTGGGTGCATGGCCTGCTTGTCAGTGACCCAACGCAGGCAGCGCATAGTAGAGGAACCTTTGGTGGGCCAGGGCGGTCAGAAGCGGGCATTTCACAAACCGATGATTGTTCATTGAGTGTGATGTCATATTTTTCATGTAGTTAAGCCTACTATGTTGATAGCCCATTCGATACATTGTGATTCATAAAGAGCGATGCAAACATCAATGTTCTACTTATCACAGATAAGATTGATTAATACCCGTAACAATCCATGTCCTTAACAAAGGGTGCATGCACGTATAGGTTGAGCGTGTGTATTGCGTCGTGTGCTGTGTGCATGCAGGCGTGCGAGTGTTCCGTGCGTGCAAGGCTACGTTTCATTGTTGCATGCATGGGTGCGTACGTGCGTGTGTACGTGAGTGCATGTGTACGTGTCAGTGTTGCACGCCAGCATGCGTGCGTGTGTACGTTATCAATCCAGTAGGAGACCTCGCACAAGTCGCTCGTACCTACACAAAACGATAGCTCCTCGCAACCAAGGCAATTAGGGGTTGTCAATCCCTTCACGGTCACTTACGAGAGTGAGATCTGATAGAGATGATAAATAATATTTTTGGTATTTTTGCTTAGAGATGTAAAGCAAAAAGTAAAAGGCAAAGTAAAAACAAAGCAAGTAATAAAGTAATGGAGATTGATATGATGAGAATAGACCCGGGGGCCATAGGTTTCACTAGTGGCTTCTCTCAAGAGCATAGAAATTCTACGGTGGGTGAACAAATTACTGTTGAGCAATTGAAAGAATTGAGCATAGTTATGAGTATATCTAGGTATGATCATGTATATAGGCATCACGTCCAAGACAAGTAGATCGAAACGATTCTGCATCTACTACTATTACTCCACTCATCGACCGCTATCCAGCATGCATCTGGAGTATTATTAAGTTAAAAACAGAGTAACGCCTTAAGCAAGATGACATGATGTAGAGGGATAAATTCATGCAATATGATAAAAACCCCATCTTCTTATCCTCGATGGAAATAATACAATACGTGCGTTGCTGCCCCTTCTGTCACTGGGAAAGGACACCGCAAGATTGAACCCAAATCTAAGTACTTCTCCCCATTGCAAGAACTACAAATCTAGTTGGCCAAACCAAACGGATAATTCGAAGAGACTTGCAAAGATAACTCAATCATACATAAAAGAATTCAGAGAAGATTCAAATATTGTTCATAGATAAGCTGGATCATAAACCCACAATTCATCGGTCTCAACAAACACACCACAAAAAGAAGATTACATCAAATAGATCTCCACGAGAGAGGGGGATAACATTGTATTGAGATCCAAAAAGAGAGAAGAAGCCATCTAGCTACTAGCTATGGACCCGAAGGTCTGAATTAAACTACTCACACTTCATCGAAGGGGCTATGGTGTTGATGTAGAAGCCCTCCATGGTGGATGCCCCCTCCGGCGGAGCTCTGGAACAGGCCCCAAGATGGGATCTCGTGGATACAGAAGGTTGCGGCGGTGAAATTAGGTTTTTGGCTCTTGTTCTGATCGTTTGGGGATACGTAGGTATATATAGGAGGAAGGAGTACATTGGTGGAGCAACAGGGGGGCCACGAGGCAGGGGGGACACGCCCTAGGGGGGCACCCCCCACCCTCGTGACCGCTTCTTTTGTTCCTTGGAGCAGGGTCCAAGTCTCCTGGATCACGTTCGGTGAGAAAATCACGTTCCCGAAGGTTTCATTCCGTTTGGACTCCATTTGATATTCCGTTTCTTCGAAACACTGAAATAGGCAAAAAACAGCAATTCTCAGTTGGGCCTCCGGTTAATAGGTTAGTCCCAAAAATAATATAAAAGTGGAAAATAAAGCCCAATATAGTCCAAAACAGTAGATAAAGTAGCATGGAGCAATCAAAAATTATAGATACGTTGGAGACGTATCAGGCATCCCCAAGCTTTGGCATACTTTGGCATAATTTCAATGTAAATCTTCTTAATTGTGGCATGAATATTCAGATCTGAAAGATTCAAGACAAAAGTTCATATTGACATAAAAAATAATAATACTTCAAGGATACTAGTCAAAGCAATCATGTCTTCTCAAAATAGCATGGCAAAAGAAAGTTCATCCCTACAAAATCATATAGTTAGGCTATGCTTCATTTTCGTCACACAAAGATGTTCCCAACTTCTATACCCCCGATGACAACCAAGCAATTGTTTCATACTTAAATAATCTCAAAAAATTTCAACCTTCACGCAATATATGAGCGTGAGCCATGGATATAGCACTATGGGTGGAATAGAATATGATGATGGGGATTGTGTGGAGAAGATAAAAAGGAGAAAGTCTCACATTGACGAGGATAATCAATGGGCTATGGAGATGCCCATTAATTTATGTCAACATGAGGAGTAGGGATTGCCATGCAACGGATGCACTGGACCTATGAATGCTCAACAAAAGAAAACTAGTGGGTGTGCATCCAACTCGCTTGCTCATGAAGACCTAGGGCATTTGAGGAAGCCCTTCGTAGGAATATACAAGCCAAGTTCTATAATGAAAAATTCCCACTAGTATAAAAAGACAACTTATGAGACTCTCTATATGAAGAACAAGGTGGTACTTTGAAGCACAAGATATGAGACTCACTGCATGAAGAACAAGGTGCTACTTTGAAGCACAAGTGTGGAAAAAGAGATAGTAGCATTGCCCCTTTTTTTCTTTTTTTGGGCCTTTCTTTTTTTTCTTTTGGCCTTTCTTCTTTTTTTTTGTTTGGGCAATGCTCTAATAATGATGATCATCACACTTCTATTGATTACAACATAAGGATTACAACTCGAAACTTAGAACAAGATATGACTCTATATGAATGCCTTCGGCGGTGTACCAGGATGGTGCAATGAATCAAGAGTGACATGTATGAAAATAATGCATGGTGGCTTTGCCACAAATACGATGTCAACTACATGATCATGCAATGGCAATATGACAAAAGTAATGTATGTCATGATGATGATGATGGAAGTTGCATGGCAATATATCTCGGAATGGCTATGGAAATGCCATGATAGGTAGGTATGGTGGCTGTTTTGAGGAAGATATAAGGAGGTTTATGTGTGATAGAGCGTATCGTATCACGGGGTTTGGATGCACCGGCAAAGTTCGCACCAACTCTCAAGGTGAGAAAGGGCAATGCACGGTACCGAAGAGGCTAGCAAAGGCGGAAAGGTGAGAGTGCGTATAATCCATGGAATCAACATTAGTCAAAAGAACTCATATACCGTGGATACAGAAGGTTGCGGCGGTGGAATTAGGGTTTTGGCTCCTGTTTTGATCATTTGGGGTACGTATGTATATATAGGAGGAAGGAGTACATTGGTGGAGCAACAGGGGGGCACGAGGCAGGGGCGTGCCCTAGGGGGGGCGCCCCCCACCCTCATGACCACCTCTTTTGTTCCTTGGAGCAGGGTCCAAGTCTCATGGATCATGTTCGGTGAGAAAATCACGTTCCCCAAGGTTTCATTCCGTTTGGACTCTGTTTGATATTCTGTTTCTTCGAAACACTGAAATAGCCAAAAAACAGCAATTCTGGGCTGGGCCTCCGGTTAATAGGTTAGTCCCAAAAATAATATAAAAGTGGAAAATAAAGCCCAATATAGTCCACAACAGTAGATAAAGTAGCATGGAGCAATCAAAAATTATAGATACGTTGGAGACGTATCACCCCCCACGCCGAGATTTTTCTCCGGGGATCCCCACCTCACTGCCCAAGGAACGCC
>NC_041385.1:238682345-238773841 GCF_002162155.2 Triticum dicoccoides
GCCGGTGACTGCCAACCAGAGGTCTCATGACTTCGAATACCCACCGACCACTAGTTTATTACCATTTCTGTCCTTCATATACGCGCTGATGGGTGGGCCCTATGGTAATCTGCACTGCTGAATGTGGACCATTTGATTGGTTAATTGATCGTGTTGTCAACAAACTACGGAGCTGTATGGTGAGCCAGTGACCGTATGATCACCCTAAAATATACTCCTATTTTATTAACACAGTACAGACTCAAATTACCATTTCTTTCTTTCATATACGGGCTGACAGGTGGGCCCCACGGTTACGCGCCCCGATGGTGCAACACTAGTTGTGCCGTTTGACTGGTCAATTGATTGTGTCATCAACAAAATATGGAGTTGTACGGGTGAGCCAGTGGTAGTATAATCATGACATGTATTTGTTCAACACAGTACAGACGCAAGGGCTCATATATACACGCAAGCACTCACCACTATAAGCGCACACACGCGAACCCTACCCCTATGAGCACCTTCGAGAGAGTGGGCCAGCATATATGATCTTGAGATTTTACGAAGTCACCATAGGTGCCTCGTAGTCGAGTGGAACGTCTCCTCCCACTGAACGTACATCGCCGTAAAATACTAAAATTAACACAAAATAAATGCAAGCACCGGGACTTTAACCTTGGTGGGCTCAAGAAACCACTTCCTCTAACCATCCAACCACATGTTGGTTAGCACGACAAAATGTATGTGGTGACCATCATGAGCTTATTCTGAAGTCCAGTGACCATATCGTGCTTTCGCTTCAAATACAATGACCGTAAGTGTCGTCAACAAAATACGGAGCACGCATCAAATGCAAAGTTCGTTAGTGTCATCAACAAAATATGGAGACGTATCGTGAGCTAGATACTGTTGTACTATTGTATATGCTTATTTTCTTAGTGGCCGGTTGTGTGTGTGGTGTGGTGGGCACATCATTCCTAGTTGTGGTGGGTCAGCATGAAGACTCATGGGTCGGTTCCATCCTGCGCCACATATAGGTTGGACCGAGGCGTGTTATACGGAGACCCATGTGGAGGACTCGGTGTACAACATGAAGCTACCAGAGTCGCGGAGGACTCTATCCCCACTGGTGATAAGCCGACTATATATGATTTGTAACCCTAGGCCCTTAGTATGTTCTACAAGCTTGGGGGCTAGTTCGTCGATAGTATACACACACACACAATGCCTGGTATTCACGTGTACTTTGTACACACCCCTATCACTAATATACAGTACCAGGAGTAGGCTCTTTCTTCAACTGCAAGGGTCCAATCCGAACTAGGGTAAAACTTTGCCTTGTATTACCATCCAGCCTAACAGCCAGGGATATCCTACCGAATGATATGATGAAATCATATCTGCCAACTACTATTAGAGAGGTGTGTCGAGGGGGGGGGGGAATGTGTGCGAGAGAGGCCTAAAGATAATGTGCGTGCGGAAGACACGTAGGCACATTTATGTGCGTATAGAGGGCTAGTAGAGACCATGCATGTGTATATATGCATGTGAGAGAAATAGTGTTTTCCAACTGAGATTAGTGAAAAGAGTGGTACATAGTAGTCAGAAAGAGAGAGAGAGAGAAACAAAGAGAGCATGTGCGTGAGACACCCCGACACCCTGAGAGAGATTGTGGACATGTGTGAAAGAGAAATGCCGATGCATATAAAGTGTGTGCACTTATGCGTTAGATAGAGAGATATATAACGCGTTTGTGAGAACGGGGCAAGGCATAGTGCATCTACGTGTAAAAGGCGGTTCTACACATTAAATTAAAATATAAATGGCATTATTATTTTTGGATGAGATCATGAATTTTACAAAATTGCGTATGGACGAAAATCGGTCTATCAGACACCCATACTCTATTGAATTCTAGCATGTGCATGTGTTTATTTCATATTATCGATCCATAGAGTGAGAGCGGTTTGAAATACAGGCAATGGATGCTTATGCAATTCATATATAAACATTAATTAGTGCACTCCATGTTGTTAGTGTGAAGCACTTTATACATTTGTCACTTGCATGGATACATTCCAAATTGCTAGCTACGAAATAAAATACATGTTGAATTCAACATAAAGGGGGTTTCGAAGATTCGAGTTCATAGGAAGTGCATTCATCTATTTGAACCCGAGATAATGGCATTTGTAAATCAGATGTAAAAGGGGGCATCAATCTTTGTTGTGAGTTTGAACATGCTGTATATATTCATACGCATATCTAGCTTTTTTTTGCAACCAAGGAGATTATACCTGGAACCATGCATGAACTGAGGTAAATTGCATATTTTTTAATATATACTCATGTACAAAGTATATTAAAATGTACCCCCTCCATTCCAAAATAATCATAGCTTTAAGATTTTCAAGAGTAAAGATTTGTGAAGTTTGACAAATCCTGAAAGTTCAATTCAAGAGAACCGAAAACGTTAATGCTTCTGCTCCCAAATATTGAACGAAGCGCCAAATAGGCCTCTGGTCACCCGATACCGCGCGAGACTAATGTTTTGGTGGTAGGAAATTACTGTACTGACTCTGACCCGTGTAGCCTATCGGCCCGATGTCCAAAGGTCTAAACCGGGGTAGGTTTGTAACTTCACCAAGACGCTAGTCTCAACCGCCTCCGAGAAGCATTCATATGCCGTGGGCGCCTAAACACCCATGCACTCGGCCGAAATCTATCCCGCCCACATTTGGGACACCTAACATGACTGTCCTACCCCCAACCCGCAATATGTCCGAAATTTTAGATGGGGGCAAAGTTTGTAACTTTCCCCAAATTTCAAACAAGCAAGTCTCAAACCGAAACATTATTCCCCCTTAGTTCCCCGCCTCCCTCCGTTTCCCCATTCATACTCCGTGGGCGCGAAAACACCCTCTCCACCAGCCGCGAAACCCCAGCCTCCTCCGTCCTCCACCCCATAGCGCCCAATCCACCGCCGCCCTCCTCCATCACACTGGAGCCTGTACCCCGACGTCGTCATCCAACACAACCGCAACCGCAACGACCTCAAGGACTTAGTAGCTGAAGCCGAGGAAGAGCTGCCTCCACGATGCCGACGCCAACATGCGCTGCACCAGAACCACTCCAACCACGCCGTCCTGCGCCTCACTGTTGCGGCTCCACTCTCGCAATCGTCCACCGCACCGGAGCTGTTCCCGCTACACCGTCATTTGCCGCCTCGGATCTGCTTCCCCGCCGCCGACAGGAGGCCACCGCACCACACTCAACAACTTGGCCATGGGTTCGTCCAAGGCTGCACCGTCCTCCACAACTTCTGCTTTCCGGTGAACAACAAGATCGTGGGAAAAACAGAAGGAGAACACAGCACTGCCAGCAGAAATAGGTACTCCTCTTCGCTTATTCGTGCAAATCTTACGTCTCCGCTCACACCATATTCATCCCACGAAAGAAACTAGTTGAGCGCTTCTTACTGCATCTTCTTCGTGATACTAAATGCACAAGGTTTCCTCCCTTTTACTATTTCACCTTTGCTAGAGGTCAGTAGCCCGCCCAGATTTCAATTCAGGGTCAGTCGAACCACAATTAAAAGAAGCAGCACCCGCTTAGGCGCGTGGAGCACCTAGTCCGCCTGTTCCCCGGGGAAGCGGCGCATCGGTGTCTATCATAGGGGTGTGGGGCGCAGGAGCTGCTTGCGTCCGATCCGGAGGTTGGCGGGGCTTGAATGGATGGCCGGGGGGGCTGTTCCAAGAACGGCAGTGCGGTGAGGTCGAGGGGAGGGCGCAGGTAGGGGAGGAATACTGGGCCGGTGGTTGCTGGCGTTTCGAGGAAGATCGTCAACACTGACTGGCTGGAGGTAGATGAAGGCGATCTTCCCATTCTTTGTACATTGGACGGTGCAGAAAAAATGGACTGACCTATTTGCTTTCAATCGACTGTTATTTTCATAGAATCCTGTAGTAATTGAGTGTGCCATGCATGTTGTAGAGCTATCATATGTCTCCCGTCATTTATTTCTCACCGACCTGCTATCTGCTACCTTTACACTGTACTAATTGAGCACACACTTCTACCATACTCACACTATTGTTTTTTTATGCATGGGTATTTCAGACTCTGACGCAGTGTTGATGAATGCAGAAAAGAAAAGACAGAAGTCGCTCCAGTGTAATTTGAAGATAAGCAGTAAGCGTTTCAGCGCTCTAATGGGTGCAGTGTCAGCAGTTGGAGACAGTAAACGTAGCTCTGCAGTCGATGATCTCAATTGCCACACACAAACATCCCAGGTGCTTGCTTTAACTTCGCGCTGTCAAATGTGGTTGCATGTTGCATATGGTGTCTAGCTTGTATTGCTTCCAATTCGGTTAAATTGCATCTGCTTACTTTACACATTATTCCTTTGATAATGACATGCCTTCCTGTTTTTGATACATACTACATATGTCTATTAAGCATGTTCATACATCAAACTAATGCTCTTTTGTATCCCTCGTCAATCACTTATGATGAGACAGTCACTCGGGTGGGTTACTGTGAGACACCCTACTTGTTTAAAGAGTGCAGTGTCATCCTCCCCACATGATTCTCAAGAAACAGCAAGGCTAAATGAAGATAGTCAACGTAGCTCTCTAGTTGATCACCGCAATTCCCCCAGACCACCATCGCAGGTGGTTGCTCTTACTTGGCAGTGTGATATGTGGTTGCATGTTGCATATGGTGTCTACCTTGTAATGCTTCTAATTAGGGTAAATTGCATCTGCTTAGTTAACACATTATACCTGTGAATATGACATGCCTTTCTGTTTTTGGTACATACTACGTCTTCCTATTAACCATGTTCTTACATCAAACTACTTCTCTTGTGTATCCCTCATCAATGCTCCTAATTTGTTAAATTGCATCTCCTTAGCTTACACATTATACATGTGAATATGACATGCCTTCCTGTTTTTGGTACATACTACATCTGCCTATCACACCATGTTCTTACATCAAACTACTTTTCTTGTGTATCCTGCGTCTATCGCTTATGATGAGACAGTCACGCGCGTGGGTTAATATGAGACGGAATACTCTTATAAAGAATGCAATTTCATCCTCTCCACATGATTCTCAAGAAATAACAAGCCTAAATGAAGATATTGAACATTGCTCTGTACCTGAAGACAGCACCTCCCCTACACCACCATCACAGGTGCTTGCTCCAACTTCGCAGTGTGATATGTGGTTGCATGTTGCATACGGTGTCTAGCTTGTGATGCTTCTAATTAGGGTAAATTGCATCTGCTTAGTTTACACACTATACCTGTGAATATTACATGCCTTCCTATTTTTGGTACACACTACATCTATGTGTTAACCTTCTTCTTACATGAAACTATATCTCTTCTGTATCCCGCATCAATCACTTACGATGAGTCACCTTTATTCGTTGCATATTGCATATTATTTCTAGCCTATTGCCATATATTGCCTATAATTTGGTCAAATACATTTGTTAGGGCACCCTTTAAATTTGGCAGAGTGATATTGGCTTCATCTTTCATATGGTTTCTAGCTTGCATCGAGTCTAACAAGTTCAAGCACCTTGTGCTTAGTTTACACTTTATACATCATACATGTCAATATGTCACGCCGTCCTGTTTTTCATACATATTCCATCCTCCTATCATGCGGCTGCCTTACATGAAAGTAGTGTTCGTCAGTTTCATGCATCAATAAGTTCTGAAGAGCAAATTTTATTCCTTTTTCTTGTGGGTTTGACTTGACAAGGCAAAATCAAGAAAGAGGAAGGAAAAGTGTAAGTAAGGCGATGCTGGTGGTCCTCTGCAGCAACGTAACCGGAGCATCTGTACCGATTCTCCTTGTACTGATAGTGCATTACATGGTCCAAGTCTCCGCTCCCCTACTCCACCATTCAAGGTGCTTGCTCTAACTTGGCAGTGTGATATCTGGTTGCATGATGCATATGGTGTCTAGCTCGTATTGCTCCTAATTAGTGTAAATTGCATCTGCTTATCTTACACATGATAAATGTGAATATGACACGCTTTCCTGTTTTTGGTACATACTATATCTGTCTATCACACCATGTTCGTACATTAAACTACTCTTCTTGTGTATCCTGCATCAGTCGCCTATGATGGGACATCTTTAAGTTGGCAGTGTGATATTGGTTTGCGTCTTGAATATGATTTGTAGCATGTATTGCTTCTAGTTTGATGAACGCCACCTATGACGAGACAGTTTTAACTTGGCAGAATGATATTGATTGCACCTTCCATATGGTGTCTTGCAGTGTTTCTAATTTGTTGAAGTGTCTTCTGCTTAGTTACCACATCATAGGTGTGAATATGTCAAGCCGTCCATCTTTTTGTACATATTCCATCCTCGTATCATGACTTTGCCTTTCATCAGAGTAGTGTTCGTCAGTATCATGCATGAATGAGTTCTGAAGAGCGAATGATATTCCTTTTTCTTGTCGGTATGACCTCACAATGCAAAATCAATAAAGCTGAAGGAAATTGGACAGGCATTGGATGATGGTGGTCCTTCCGAGCAACTGAAACGGAGGTTCTCTACAGATTCTACTCCGCCATCCTCCCAACAAGATTCGCAAGACAACGCAAGGCTAGACAGTCAACGTAGTTGTGTAGATGATGAGCACATCTTCCCTACTCCATCATCACAGGTGCTTGCTCTAACTTGGCACTATTATACGTGGTTGCATGTTGCGTATGATGTCTAGCTTGTATTGCTTCTAACTTTGTTGAATTGCATCCGCTTACTTTACACATAATGCCTGTGAATATGACATGTGTTCCTGTTTCTACATCAGACTACTATTCTTGCATATCCCGCATCAGTCACTTATGATAAGGCACCTTTAAGTCGCCACTATGATAATGGTTGTGTATTGCATATGATTTCTAGCATATACTGCTTCTAATTTGTTGAAACGCCGTATAGTTTGAACTTGGTAGAGTGATATTGGTTGCTTCTTTCATATGGTGTCTAGCTTGAAGTGCTTCTAATTTGTTGAAATGCCTTCTACTTAGTTACCACATCATAGGTGTGAATATGTCACGCCATCCTATTTTTCATACATATTCCATCCTCGGATCATGGGTTTGCCTTTCGTCCGAGTAGTGTTCGTCAGTATCATGCATGAATGAGTTCTGAAGAGCGAATTTTATTCCTTTTTCTTATCGGTTTGACTTCACAATGCAAAATCATTACAGCTGAAGGAAATTAGTCCGGCAGTGGATGATGGTGGTCCTTTAGAGCAACTCAAACAGGGGGTCTCTACAGATTCTACTCCGCCATCCTCCCAACAAGATTCGCAAGACAACACAAGGCTGCACAGTCAACGTAGCTGTGTAGATGATGAGCATATCTCCCCTACTCCACCATAACAGGTGCTTGCTCTAACTTGAGACTATTATATGTGGTTGCATGTTGCGTATGATATCTAGCTTGTACTGCTTCTAACTTGAATTGCATCTGCTTACATTACACATAATGCCTGTGAATATGACACGTGTTCCTGTTTCTAGAACATACGTGTACATGATGAGCACATCTCCCCTACTCCACCATCACAGGTGCTTGCTCTTACTTGGAACTGCTATACGTATGATGTCTAGTTTGTATTGCTTCTGATTATGTAGAATTGCATCTGCATAGTTTACAACTTATACATGCAACGATCACTTACCCATAAGACACATTTAACTTGGGACTGTGATGTAGGTTGCATCTTGCATTGTCTTCTAGCTTGTACTACTTCTAATTTCTTGAAATGGCACTTACAATGAGACACTTTTTACCTGATAGAGTGATATTGGTTGCATGTTCATATGGTGCCTAGCTTTCATTTCTTCTAATTTTGTTGAAATGCCTTCCACTTACTGTTTTTTCATACATATTCCATCCTCCTATCGTACGTGTGAATATGAAACGCTGTCTTTTTTTGCATATATTCCATCCTCCCATCCTGCGCTTGCCTTACATCAAAGTAGTGTTTGTCTGTATCATGCATCAACCAGTTATGCAGAGCTAATTTTATTCATCTTCTTGTGGTTTTGACTTCATAAGGCAATATCAGAAAATAGGAAGGAAAAGAGTAAGTTAGGGGATGTTGGTGGTACTCCACACCGACGCAAATAGAGACTCTCTAGATTTGCCACTACTACTACTAATGAAGTTGAAGTCCCAAGTCTACATGATGAGTTCATCTCCCACGCTCCACCATCGCAGGTGCTTGCTCTAAGTTGACAGTGTGACAATTGGTTTCATGTTGCATATGTTGTCTAGCCTGTATTTCTTCTATTTTGATTAAATTGCACCTGCTGAGTTTATACGTTATACATGTGCATATGACATGGCTTTCTGTGTCTAGAATACACTACATCTATCTATCATACCATGTTCTTACATCAAAGTACTTTGTTGTGTATCCCGCTGTCATGGGTTTCTGTGGGAGCACGAGCACCTATGGGGCAGGGGGCCCCTTCTGGTCCGGCAAGGGAGCGGAGGGCGCACGCAGAGCAGATCGAGGCGGGAGCGCGCGGGGGATTTTTACCCAGCTTCGGAGCTCTCCGGAGAGATAAAACTCCTACTGCTGCTTTGTGTTTGTATTTGTTCTTGCTTGAGAGCGTGGGTGCGCCGTGGTGTCGAATGGGTCGAATGAACCGAACCAGCCGAACCGTGGGACCAAAATTCCGAACCCCTTCTACGTGCGCATGGGCCTCCTTTTTATAGTCTAAAGGGGTCACCGACAATTGGCAGCGTAGAAAGAGGGGTAGAAAGGTAAAAATGCAGGTTGGTACAACTGCTACCAACAGTGTCCCTACCTAACTCTGACGGCAAGGGACAAGGGCATTTAATGCCCGTCCGATCGCCCCAACAGTGCAAGGAAGCGACTGTTAGGGGCGCCACCAATCGCCACGATGGCCTCCTTGTCAGATTCGCTTGCCACCTCGCACCGCATAGCTGCATAGCGCCTTGCCACGTGCTTCTGGGATAGTCCTGGGGTGACACATCGTTGGATGCGCTAGAGCTTGGGTGCAGAGTGGAAGTCTTGCCGCGGCAAGCGTCTTGCCGCGACCGTTGTCTTGCCGCACCAGCGAGCTTGCCGCCCGCCGGGCCCTGCTGGGACGCGCGGGGCGTCGCGGCAAGTTTCTAGAAGTGCCTTGGTTGGCCTTCCCGGCAAGCTCCTCTTGTCGGGGTCTTTGTCCTTCCCGGCAAGCTCCTCTTGCCGGGGTCTTGTCCTTCCCGGCAAGCTCCTCTTGCCGGGGCCTTGTCTTCTTAGTTAATACTTTGTTCTTGAATGGCAGTAATATGAATGGCGGAGGATCTTGGCGGGCGCCCGGCAAGCCTTGCCGCGGGGCGCTGCGACTGCCCGTGCCCAAGTTCGGGGTACTAAGGTACCCCTACTTTAGTACACCGACAGGAGCCCCCGAGCCTGGGCCATACACGGTGCCGAGCGCTGTTGGGCCAGGCCCAAAACAGGGCACGGGCACGCGCGGCCTGGGTCCACACAAAATCCACTCCGTACCCGCCGCGCTCTCCCGTAACGGCACGCGTCGATTGCGGCATCGTGGGAGAGATCGTGGGCTATATTTTAATCCAGGAAAGGCGTAACGTTCACCTCCCCCGTTTATAAGCAGAGGAAATGGAACTGTTCCCCCACCTTCGCCACTTGCAGTTCCTTCCTCCGAAAGCTCCGTCGCTCCCCTCTGCTTCCCAAGTCGAAAGAGAGCAGCACTTCGCCGCCCGTCGCCGCCGTCGCTGCCGTCGCCCTCGCCTTCCCCCACCGCTTCCGCCATGGCTCCGAAGACCGGGAAGGCTGCGAAGGCGGCAAAGTCGGCCGAGGCGCTGCAGCTTGAGGCGCTGCGCAAGAAGCGAGCGCTTTTCTCCCCCGAGCTTACCCCGAAGGCGCTACGGGAGGAGTTCTACCTCTTCTGGTTGACGGAGACGCGGGCGCATCCGCGCACGCCGGTGCTTTCCGCTGAGGCTTCCAAATAAAAAAAGTGCCCCAGAGGTTACTACTTCTTTCCTGTGTTCTTCTATTGTGGGCTCTGCCCACCTTTTTCCGATTTTCTCTGCGACATCATGAACACCTACGGGTTTCATCTTCTTGATTTCACCCCCAACGCGGTTCTGACAATGGCGGTGTTCGCACACCTCTGCGAGAACTTTGTTGGCATCCTCCCAAGTGTCGCTCTTTTTCGTCATTATTTCTCCCCTCGGGCCGAGAAAGGGGAGCCACTGGCTGGTGGAATCGCCTTGACCTCCCGGATTGGCATGAAGGAGGTGTACTTGACGGGCGAGCTCCGCAGCAAGTGGGACGAGTGGAGGGCGGAGTGGTGCTGGATCTATGATGCCAATCCGCAGCCATTCACCAAACTGCGCCAGACCCGGGTGGTGCGTGGCGGCGACTGGAGTGCTCTGTCGCCGGACGACGCGAAGCTGAGGATTGCCACCACCCGAATCCTCCGGCTCAGGCATGCCGGGCTCACAGCAGGGGCGGTCGGCACGGATTTCCTTCACCGTCGCATCGCCCCTCTGCAGAAGAGGGGGAGGCCCACCTGGCTGTTTGGCGGCCCGGCGGATATCATGAGGCTGCGTCCAGGCCTCAACTTCAACTTCACCGTTCTGGAGCTTGATGAGATGCTGAGGGAGCTGTTCAAGCATGACGCCAACCACCCAGAGTGGTTCAGGTTGCCGCAGGGTGTCGTCCCCTTGTGCAACAACTCCCAGTGCGATCGCATCTGTGCAATGATGCCAGAGTGCGACTCGTACGGGATAAGTGCAACTTGGATAGAGCCCGCTGTCGGTGTCAAAACCGGCGGATCTCGGGTAGGGGGTCCCGAACTGTGTGTCTAGGCGGATGGTAACAAGAGACGAGGGACACGATGTTTTACCCAGGTTCGGGCCCTCTCGATGGAGGTAAAACCCTACGTCCTGCTTGATTAATATTGATGATATGGGTAGTACAAGAGTGGATCTACCACGAGATCAAGGAGGCTAAACCCTAGAAGCTAGCCTATGGTATGATTGTTGTAACGTATGTTGTCCTATAGACTAAAGCCCTCCGGTTTATATAGACACCGGAGAGGGCTAGGGTTACACAGAGTCGGTTACAATGGTAGGAGATCTACATATCTGTATTGCCAAGCTTGCCTTCCACGCCAAGGAAAGTCCCATCCGGACACGGGACGGAGTCTTCAATCTTGTATCTTCGTAGTCTTGGAGTCCGGCGGACATTGATAGTCCGGCTGTCCGGACACCCCCTAGTCCAGGACTCCCTCACCCGCCGCCGAAGTCGTGCAGCAATTCTTCGATAACTTGACGGAGGTAGCATTCAACTCCGACGAGCAGAAGCTCCTCACCCGCGCCACCACCGACAACGAGATGCTGTACATCGCCAGCAGGGCCGAAGAGGCGGCGGCAGCCGCTGCCGCGGGCGAGTTTGGCTTCACGCTGGCGGAGGCGGATGCAGCTAAGGCGGCAACCTTGCCGACCGGGAAGATCTTCCCGGAGAAGTCGATGGCGAAGGGGAGCCCGAGGTCGAAGCGGGCGAGCCCGCCGAGGGCGCGAGCGGCCAGCCGTCTTTGAGCAGCTTGCCGCAGGAGGAGCCCCCAGCGCAGCCCCAATTCCAACCAAGAAGGCGCCTCCGTCGAGTTGGAGATACGGCAGAGGAGCAGGCCGACCAGCAGCTGCGGCGCCGTGGGACACGCTCCACCGCGGCAAGTACCGTTGCCGCGGGAGGGTCCCAGGCTATGCCGGCAACTGAGGCGGGGTCTTCCCGGGCCGCCACGCCTGATCCTGCTGCAGCCTCCAGCAAACGCCGAAGGGAACCTACTCCTCCGCCACACCGCGCAGAGAGGGTACCAGAATTCGACCTCTCCGCGCTGAGCTCCGATGATGATGAAGAGGAGGAGGAGGAGGAGTAAGACTTTCTTCTCACTGTCCTTGATTTTCTTTGATCCTTGTTGTTGTTTTTCTTGTATCTAATTCGCTTCTCTCTGAATTCCTTTTCTATTTTAGGACCTTGGCAGAGAGAGCGGCGAAGAGGGCCAAGGTCCCTCTGGTTGACATCGAGGACGATCCTGCCGTGACAGCGGAAGATACGTCCGAGACCACCTTGACGGACCCGGTTCCTTCTCCTCGCAGCAGCCCCCAGCACAGCCCCCAGCGTAAGTGTTTGGTTCACTTCCTGTTGTGGGGCGCGCATGGGTGCTTCTTCTTTTGCTGACATCTTGATTGCTAATCCATTCGTGTAGGAGCAGAGCAGGCCCATCAGGGGCAATAAGAAACCGCCCTGGAGGTGCTGTCTGCTTCGACTATGCCGCCAAGGGGCGATTCCCCGACAAGGGAGCGCTCCCCGGCAAGGGAGGGGTCCCCAACAAGGGACGGAACCGGCGAGCCCTTGGTGGAGGAGCCCATGGTCACTGAGCCCAGCACAGGTAACCTTCCTTGTCGGAAATCTTCCCTTGGGTTCTTCTTCTGATCTTCTTTCTTCTTTTTTTTGGATATTTGCTTGACTTTTCCTTCCTCTTCCTATCCTCAGATCCCCCTCTCGCAGACCCGATGGAGATCGAGGCCACCGGCGAGGAAGGCGCACGCGGCAATACTGAAGATGCCGCCGCTGGCGAGGAAGAGGCCGGCGCTGATGAGCCTGCCGACGAGGAGGCCGCCAAGGCTACTGGCGCAGGAGCCGGTGAGGGGTCCGGCGATCATACTGACGACCCGGAGGGCACAGGAGCGCAAGGCGCTGCACCGCCCGCCGACCCCTCCGCCACTGATGCAGCGCCGGGCTCCGACGAGCCCCAGCCAGGCGCGTACTTGAAGGCCGGCGAGGGCGTGTACATCAAGATTCCCTGGGCGTCGAGCTCCAGGGCACCAGTTGAAGGAGAGGAGTTTGACAAGGAAGTGCTCACCTCTGCTGGGCTGGCAGTGGTCGATGCACCCAGCAGCAGCAGTGGCGATTCCGAGGAGGAGCGGCTGCTCCGGAAGCTGGTGTCACTCTACCGCGCCCGGCAAGCGAAGCTTGAGTCCCGGGAAGCGCTTGTCGCGCAGGCGGGAGTTGACATAGAGAAGCATGCGGAGGAGCTCAAGAGCCGCAACCAGGAGGCCCTCCGGTCCATTGCTGAGGAGAGGGCGCAGCTCGACGAGGCAAAGAAGGTGTTCATCCTGGAAAAGGCTGAAGCCGAAGAGCAGCAGAGGCTCGCCGCCGAGGAGCTGTCCAAGCGGGACGGTGAGCTGATACAGAAGAAGGTGAACTTGGACAGTCACGAAGAGGAGCTCGCCGTCCAGGAGCAATCACTTGGCGGGGCACTCAAGGAAGCAAAGGATGCCGCCGCGGCTGCCGAGGCCGCCAAGAAGGAATTAGAGGGGAAGGTGACGCAGCTGGAGGCGGACATGAAAAGGAAGAACGAAGAGCTTGCCGCACTCCAGCGCGAACGCGAGAAGGATGCACGCGCCCATGGCGATCTGCAAGTTAAGCTTGCCGAGAAGATCAAGGAGCTGAATGCCGCCAAGGACTCGGGTGCTGATCTGGAGCTGAAGCTGGCCACCTTGGCGGGGACGCTGGACGCCGCGAAGAAGCGAGAAGATGACTTGAGGAAGGAGCTCAAGGGCAACGAGGAGCTGCTGACGAGGGCCGCTAAGACCCAGAACACCTTCAAGGCCACGGTGGAGCTCTGGACGGAGGGCCTCGTCAACATTGCTACATCCATCGACGAGGAGCTGGCGGAGCTTGACTTGGCGGGCTTCGGGTACTCCACTGAAGAAAACCTCCAGCCCAGCGCCAAGCTCACGCTTTTCTTCAAGGGTGTGGTGACGGCTCTCCAGCAGCTCCGGGAAAGAATCCCGAAGAAGCTGGCCGACGAGTCGCGCGCGATCTGCGCCAGGGTCTTGGAGAAGGTGTTGGTGAAGATACTCTTTCGCAAACCGAGCATCGACCTCACCAGTGTCACCAAGAAGCTGCCGGCGGGTGCTGCTCTTGAAGAACTCAAGGCCATTGTCGCACCCATTGTGGACAAGGTGAATGAGGTCAGGAGGGTCGACGGCGAGCGCGTGGTTTAGGCCACCCTTCTTCTCCCTTTTTCTTGCCACTGCCGTTTCAGTTATGAGAACAATCTAGTCAGTGCCACAATAAGTTATTCTTGTAATATAACTTTATTCTGGGCAACGCTCGCTATGTTATATCCTTTACTCTGTTACATCCCTTGTATGTTTTTACCCTACGCTCTAAGGGAACTTGCCGGCGCAAACACACTTGCTGAGTGCGGAACATCAGCAGCCTGCTGGCGGTGTTGCCTCCGGCAAGAAATCTTGTCGGGGCCAGTTGCAGCGCACTTGCATTGTTGAGCGGACTCAAAACAAATCAAGGGCGCAACTTAGCCGCGAGTCGATTCCTCCGCGCACAGGTTTTCCATACAAGGCACGGACGTTTCAAGGAGTATAACTTAAAAACTTAAAACTTGGTTATGCTCAAATTTTGGCAACTCAGCTTTTCTGTCGCCTGTGTTCCGGCAAGGCCATACTTCTTTGAATGATGCCCGGTCCGCACCTGCATCCTCTCCCTCTCGAAGCTTCTGGTGTTAACTTTGCAGCTATGGTAGCAGCGCAAAGTTTGCTGGTAGCGAGCAGCTCGTACCGCAGCCTGAAGACGATCTACCTCGAGGAGCAGCGCGTCATCTTGCCGTAGCTGCTCTTGCTCTAGCTCATCATGAGCGAGCACTCGAGGCAATCCGTATACGAGGGGAGAGGGGCCGAGAATGTCGAGCCCCTAGACCGAAAATGGGCAGGATAAAGGGATTGTTTGGAGAGCTTGAGCTGGTTGATGTATCTGTTTGGAATGGAACTGGCATGCTTCACACTTGGTTACTTGTGCAGTTGCATCCTGGAGGGCTCTCGGCCAGAAGAAACCTTGCCGGAAGGCTTTGCCGGCAAGCGCTCTTGCGCCAATGTGGTGACCACATATGCCTCCATGAATCTCCGCCAACAGCTTCTGTCCATCTTCCCGGGAAATGCACTTCAATTTCACTCCGTTGAATCTTCTTCTGTACAGTATGTCATCGACAAACTGGTACATAATAGATTGCCGGGCTACTTTCTCCGCTGCTTCTTGCTCCTCGGGAAGTTCTCCTGTTTGAAGGAATTGGACGATCTGCTGTGCCCATGCCGGAGCTTGTGGCTCGACGACAAGGACTAAAGGCGCAAATGCTGCTGCGGGAACATCCGCTTCTACGGCAAGAATCTGGGACCCTGCCGGAGCGTGATGCTCCCCGGCAAGCGTGTCGGGACACAGCTTGTCGGGAGCGTCTGCTTCAACGAAACAAGCCCTGGGGCTTGTCAGAGCAGACTGCTCCTCAGCACTTTCTGTGTTGATCCTGGGGACCTTCTTGGCGGCGGCTTCGGGGAGCTCTGCCGGAAAGTAGTCGCCAGTAATCAACTTTCTCTTCTTGCTCTGTGCAGTTGATGGTGTTACAGATGGTTGAGTTAGCTTGAGCACGAAAATCCCTGGTTCCACAGGCAACTTAAGTGCGGCACATTTTGACAAGCCATCTGCAATGTCGTTCTGAGCTCTTGGAACGTGTTCCATCTGCAGGCCGTCAAAATGTTCTTCTAGCTTCCTCACTTCATCAATGTAGGCTTCCATCAACGGACTCTGATAATCTTTGTTAACTTGGCGGACGACAAGCTGCGAGTCACCCCTGACAATAAGCTTCTTGATCCCAAGTTCTGCCGCGATCCTGAGTCCGGCAAGCAAGCCTTCATACTCTGCAGTATTGTTTGTTGCTTGCTCCTTGGGAAAGTGCATTTGGACCACGTACTTGAGGTGCTCTCCGGTGGGGGCGACAAGTAGTACGCCCGCACCAGCGCCTTGCAGCGAGAAGGCACCATCAAAGTACATGATCCATTCTTTGCTCGCTTCCTTGACGGGGACGCTCCTCTCCGGAGTCTCTTCATCAGGTGTTGGCGTCCATTCTGCTATGAACTCTGCCAATGCTCGGCTCTGAATAGTTGAAGTACTTTCAAACTTGAGGCCAAAGCTTGACAATTCCAGCGCTCACTCGACAATCCTGCCTGTTGCTTCTGGATTTTGCAATATCCTCTCCAACGGAAAGCGAGTGACCACTGTGATCTCATGTGCTTGAAAGTAATGGCGCAGCTTCCTCGAGGCCATGAGTAGGCCGAAAAGCAACTTCTGCACACCAGAGTACCTTGATCTAGCCCCCTGCAGGAGGGAACTGACAAAGTAAACTGGGCGCTGCACCATCTTCTTCTTTTTTTCTTCCGGCAACTGTACAGATCCATCCTTGCCGGAGCCAGAACTTGTCGGGGAAGCCCCTTGCTTGTCGCTGGACTCGCTTGCCGCGGTCGCTGGCTCATCATCTGCCTCCCTCTCCGCAACTAACGCAGCACTAACCACTTGATTGGTTGCCGCTAGATATAGCAGCAACTTCTCTTGTGGCTTAGGTGCGACAAGTGTTGGAGTGGAGAATAGGTATCTCTTCAAGTCCTGCAGCGCAGCCTCCGCTTCCGGAGTCCATTTCATTGGACCCGCCTTTTTCAAGATTTTGAAAAACGGCAGGGCGCGCTCAGCAGACTTGGAGATGAACCTACTGAGAGCAGCAACACAGCCGGCAAGCCTTTGCACGTCCTTGACTCGCTTCGGTGCTTCGATCTACTCAATTGCTTTGATCTTGTCGGGATTGGCTTCAATCCCTCTCTGAGATACAAAGAATCCGAGAAGCTTGCCGGAAGGAACTCCAAACACACACTTCTCGGGATTCAACTTAAGATTGATCTTGCGCAGATTTGTGAAGGTCTCGTCCAAGTCTTGGATCAAAGTTGCTCTGTCTCTGCTCTTGACCACTATGTCATCCATGTAAGCCTCTACATTTCTGTGCAGCTGTGGCTCAAAAGCATGACTGACTACTCTTGCAAATGTTGAGCCAGCATTCTTTAGTCCGAAAGGCATCCGTACAAAGCATTACGTGCCACATGGAGTAATGAACGCGGTTTTTTCTTCATCCTCTTCTGCCATGAAGATCTGGTGATATCCTGAGTATGCATCAAGGAATGAAAGCAGATCACATCTTGCTGTGGAGTCGACAATCTGGTCAATGCGCGGCAAGGGAAATGGATCCTTGGGACAAGCTTTATTAACATCAGTGAAGTCAATACAAAGCCTCCACTTCCCGTTTGCTTTGCGCACGACTACTGGATTGGCTAACCATGTTGGATGGAGTACTCCTCGGACCAAGCCTGCTGCTTCCAACTTCTTGATCTCCTCTGCAATGAACTCTTGACGCTCTACTGCTTGTTTTCTGACTCTCTGCTTGACGGGCCGCGCGTGAGGGCAGACAGCAAGGTGGTGCTCGATTACTTTCCTGGGAACACTGGGGATGTCGGATGGTTGCCATGCGAACACATCGACATTCGCCCGCAGGAAAGCAACGAGCATGCTTTCCTATTTAGGATCAAGCGTGGCACTGATGGTGAAGGTACCACCAGTGCCGTCCTCCTTGGCGGCCACTTTCTTGGTCTCTGGTGAAGCTGTCTTTGCCTTCTTGCACTTGCCGGTGGAGCTCGATGGTGCGTCCTCGACGGTAGCGCAGCACTCTGAAGAGGTGCGCTTGCCGGAGTGGGCATCAGAGCTACTCTTGCCGGACTTGGTCTTCTTCTTCCCCCCGGGAGCTTCAGCGGCAAGGGGCTTGCGTTCTGCTGCAGTTGCTGCTTCCCGGTAGATCTTGTCGGTACAGATAAGTGCATCCTTCTTGTCGCCTTGGACAGAAATGACACTTATCGGACCAAGCATCTTGAGCACATTGTAGGCGTAATGAGAGGCTGCCATGAACTTGGCAAGCGCTGGACGGCCGAGTATCCCATTGTAGGGCAATGGGAAATCAGCAACATCAAATGTGACTCTCTCTGTCCTGAAATTCAGCTCGCTGCCAAATGTCACTGGCAGTATAATCTTCCCCTTTGGCTTGCTCCTTCCCGGGTTGATTCCTTGAAATGTACCAGTTCCTTCGAGCTCGCTGTCAGGGATCTAGAGCTTCTTGAGCACTGCGGAGGAAATCAGATTTAGGCCGGCCCCGCCGTCAACCAACATCTTCGTGACCTTGAGGTTGCGGATTGTTGGCGAAACCAACATCGGCAAGCACCCGACCGCAGTGATGCGATCAGGGTGATCCTCAACGTCAAAGACGATGGGCGTGCTGGACAACTTCAGGGGCCTGCGCGATTCGACTGATGGCTCTATTGCATTTACTTCCCACACCCACTGCTTGAGTTGGCGGTGCGAGGTGTGCAGAGAAGCACCGCCGTCGACGCACAGCACCTCTGTTGCCTTCTGGAACTCCTGCTCGTCAGTCTCATCTTCCTCCATCTCATCATCTTCATCTTCATCTTCGTCCTTGTCGCGGCCACGGGGAGTCCTATCTCCTTGCCGCGGCTTGGCCCTGCCGCGGCGCCCTCCCCGGGCGGGAAGCTTCTTGCCGGATCCTCCGCCATCTTCCCGGGCCTTCTCCTTGTCGCGGCGCTCGTATTCAGCTTTCTGTAGCTCCGCCATCTGCTCAAATTTCTTGCAGGCTTGGAGGTCATGGCCCTTGGTGTGGTGTATCTTGCAATACTGCTTGCCGGAGCCATCCTGCTTGTCGGCGGCCACCACAGCCTCGCCGGAGTCATCAGCTTTGGACTTGCCGGCGCCACTCCCATTGCCGGACTACTCGACGACTAGCACATCCTTAGCCTTTCTCTTTCTGTTATTCCGCCTCCGGTTCTTCCTTGCCGGAGGGGCATCCTCACTATCAGATCCTTCTGCTCCTGCGTTCTCTCCGGGGATTCTTCTCCCCTCCTCAGCCCGTGCACACTTGTCGGCCAGAGCGTATAGCTTGCTGACATCTCTGATCTCGCACATCGCCATCTCCTCCCTCATCCTGCGGTTACGTACGTTCTGATGGAACGCACTAATAACCGCGGCAGGGTGGACGTCTGGGATGTTGTGCTGCACCTGGCTGAATCTCTGTATATACTTGTGCAGTGGTTCTCCTTCTTTCTGGGCTAGCAGATGAAGGTCGCTCTCCTGACCATGGGGCTTGTGGCCGCCTGTGAAGGCGTCGACAAACTGATAGCACAGGTCCGCCCATGAAGAGATGGAGTTGTCCGGCAAGTGCATGAGCCAAGATCTGACGTTGGGTTTGAGCACCAGCGGGAAGTAGTTGGCGAGGATCTTCTCGTCGCGCCCCCCGGCAGCCTGCACCGCGATGGTGTAGACGCTGAGGAACTCCGACGGATGTATCCTGCCATCGTACTTCTCGGGCACGTCTGGCTTGAAGTTCTTCGTACTGGGCCACTGGACTTGCCGCAGCTCACGGGTGAACGCAGGGCAACCTGCCGCGTACGGCAAGTCGCCTGGCTCCCCTGGCGCATGCATATCGACAGTGGGCCCAGCGCGCTGGTCAGATTGACACCGCGCTTCTCTTCTGCGCTCGATGCGAGTGCGAGCGTCGTCATGTCATCGTTCTTGGAGAACGTGGCGTTGATCGCGGCGAGCTCGCGGGTCCGACGATGCGGTGGAGTCGGCGTCGAGGTTGGCCCGGTGAGTCGGCGATCTTGGCCTTCGGGGCGAGGAGTGCATGGTGGTGGCACCCCCAGTGGTCTTGTCGGCATCGGCTTGCACCTGGGCGTCTTGCCGGGGCTTCGATGTGCTCGGTTGCCGGGGCCTGTCGCCGTTGGCGAAGCCAATGAGGCTATAGATAGCGGCCCTCCAGTCGTCGATCTTGTCCGGCACTGGACGGTAATCTAGAAGCAGCTGGGCTCGGGCCAGCGCTTCCTCTAGGGTCTTGGGTGGCGGTGGTGAGCGACGCGAGGTGCGAGACATGCTCAAACTCCTAACAGTGTTAGAAGGAGCAACATCTCGTCCAGCCGACCGCACTGCGCTCGTGCCAACATGTTGATGTGCATGTTGGCCTTGAGCGTCCCGCGACCCACCAGCTTGGCCTTGTTCCAACGCGAGTACGGTGCTAGGAGCACCGTGGCGTTGTCGATCTTGCACCTCCCGGGAGGGGCGCGGCGGATGTGCAGACGCTGAACCTTGCGGGGCCTTGTCCTTGGACCGGGTGACGATGTGAGTCCCCCGGCGGCGCCCGCTCCTCCGCCGGCGTCCACCCCACCGCCCGTTTGCTCCGGTGGCGGTAGGATATCCGCAGACGGAGCGGCTACCTCCGAAGTCTTCTTCTTCGGTGGCATGTCGATGAAGATGTTGATGTAGTGCGCGCAGACGCCGGATCAGATACGCACCACCTCAACGCCCCCCTACCTGGCGCGCCAAAGATGTCGTGGGTTTCTGTGGGAGCACGAGCACCTATGGGGCAGGGGGCCCCTTCTGGTTCGGCAAGGGAGCGGAGGGCGCAAGCAGAGCAGATCGAGGCGGGAGCACGTGGGGGATTTTTACCCAGCTTCGGAGCTCTCCGGAGAGATAAAACTCCTACTACTGCTTTGTGTTTGTATTTGTTCTTGCTTGAGAGCGTGGGTGCGCCGTGGTGTCGAATGGGTCGAATGAACCGAACCAGCCGAACCGCGGGACCAAAATTCCGAACCCCTTCTACGTGCGCATGGGCCTCCTTTTTATAGTCTAACGGGGTCACCGACAGGTGGCGGCGTAGAAAGAGGGGTAGAAAGGTAAAAATGCAGGTTGGTACAACTGCTACCAACAGTGTCCCCTACCTAACTCTGACGGCAGGGGACAAGGGCATTTAATGCCCGTCCGGTCGCCCCAACAGTGCAAGGAAGCGACTGTTAGGGGCGCCACCGATCGCCACGATGGCCTCCTTGTCAGCTTCGCTTGCCACCTCGCACCGCATAGCTGCACAGCGCCTTGCCACGTGCTTCTGGGATAGTCCTGGGGTGACACGTCGTTGGATGCGCTGGAGCTTGGGTGCAGAGTGGCAGTCTTGCCGCGGCAAGCGTCTTGCCGCGGCCGTTGTCTTGCCGCACCAGCGAGCTTGCCGCACGCCGGGCTCTGCCGGGACGCGCGGGACATCGCGGCAAGTTTCTAGAAGTGCCTTCATTGGCCTTCCCGGCAAGCTCCTCTTGCTGGGGTCTTTGTCCTTCCCGGCAAGCTCCTCTTGCCGGGGTCTTGTCCTTCCCGCCAAGCTCCTCTTGCCGGGGCCTTGTCTTCTTAGTTAACACTTTGTTCTTGAATGGCAGTAATATGAATGGCGGAGGATCTTGGCGGGCGCCCGGCAAGCCTTGCCACGGGGCGCTGCAACTGCCCGTGCCCAAGTTCGGGGTACTAAGGTACCCCTACTTTAGTACACTGACACCCGCATCAGTAACTCATGATTGGACGCTTTTAACATGGCAGTTTGATAGTGGTTGCATCTTGCATTGATTTCTATGTTGTACTGCTTCTAATTTTTCGAATTACCACTTATGACAAGACACTTTTAACTTGGCAGAGTAATATTGGTTGCATCTTTCATATGGTGTCTAGCTTGCATTACTTCTATTTTCTTGAAAATCCTTCTGCTTAGATTGCACATCGTAGCTATGAATATGTCATGTCGTCCTGTTTTTATTACATATTCCATCTTTATACGGTTGTCTTACAACAAAGTATTGCTTGTTTGTATCATGCATCAATGAGTTCTGAAGAGTGATTTTATTCTTTTGTGTTGTGGGTACAACTTGACATGGCAAAGTAAAAAAAGAGCAAGAAAAATAATATAGCAGGGAGTGCTGTTACTCGTCGGGTGAAACGGAAAAGGTTCTGCCGTCGAGATTCTGTTGGTACTTATAGTGCAGTAGAAGGTCCAAGTCCACCGGCTAAATCTACAAACACAGTATCACCTGCTCCACCAGCTGCAGCATCCGCTTCAAATGTACCAGCATCTCAACTAGTTACTCGTTCGTTTGCTCCGGAACTGGCCAGTTCCCAAGCTATCTTCACACCTAACACTACTTCCGAAGCACAGCTGACACAACAGGACTTGGCAAGATTAGATGAACCTCATGAGCATCAACACCAAGACGGTACCTGACCGAGTGAAGTTGCATTTGCATGCTCCTTTATATGTACTCTCACAGTTTGATGTACACTAACACTTTCCATATTCATTGTTGAACTAGCACCACGACGCAAGTGGAAACAGACATCAGGGATAATGATTGACAGATTAACAAAATCTAAAGGAGGAAGAATGGAGATCCATTTTGAGGCAGGTTTAAAAAGGCCACGTGATGCTACAGAGTCAGCCAAGTTAGTATCAGAGGTAGCCGTTGCCATTAGGTGTCATGCGCGTATCCTCCCAACGTGGATCCAGTACAGGAATGAGAAAGACAATACCCAGTTTAACACCTTCCTTGACCATTTATCCATAAGTAATGTTATTCATCGCAATTAGTAATATTGTCTTGCTCTGTCCCATACTTTCTAGCTTCCTCCTAATAAGACTCACATTCGTTTTTCAACAGATGAGGTTCAAGTTGGATCCGAAAGATGATGCAACTAAACAAGCATGCACTCATGTTTTTCAGTCTGCTCTATGACAGTATCGGTACCACCTTAGAAAATCACACTTTGAAGGCAAGGCTAACAATGAAATTACCCAAACATCTACAGTGGAATATATTACAGATAAAGACTAGACAGCCCTCGTTAAACACTGGTCTGATCCAAAGTATCAGGTAGGCTATATGTATTTGATCAGACCACATATTGAACTTGTATTTATGTCTGTGCCTTACAAGTGTATCTTCTTCTAGGTTAACTGTTTGAAGCACAAAACCAACCGTTCTAAAGTGAAATTCCAACAGACAACGGGATCTTGTAGCTATATTGCACTCTGCGAGTCTCTTGTAAATAGCTGCTACTTCCTTCTTTTTTTGTGCCATATTATGGTATCTATATTGACTTGTTCCAAATACAGAGGAAAGCCCATGCGGACCAAAAAGAACCGGAACCGAATGCAGTGCAAATCTTCAAGGATTGCCACACCAGCAAGATGAAGGGCATGAGCACACCAGTTCAAGCCACTGTTGTAAGTCCTTACTCCTCATGCCTTGAACTGATTGGTACTGTGATGTGTTCATTTAACTACTTGGTTTGCAGCCAATGTCAGTTACGCTGTTCACTTTTATACACAATTGTCTTAACGTATCATTTCACCTTACATGGTTTAAAAGAGATGAAGGATATTCTTTTGGTCTTAATCTGTAATCTAGTTCTTATGTTCACGTGCGCACACAATGATAAAATAGCCTGTTTGTTTTATATTTGTTTGCCCATGATATGAATGATGTCATACTATGTTCATCCTACTTTAAACCATGTCTCTTTATCCTTAGATGTCAACGAATGTGAGGAAATAGACAACACAGTAGGCATGCTACATGGACATATGTTCCGAAAGTGATTTTATTATGTAGTTGGCACTACAATACATGCAAATGTATTACAGTAGTTCACAAAAATAAGTTATGTATAAATGTTTAACCTACATTGTTTGTTTTTGTCTCATTAGTAACTTATCTGGTACACTAATCTACAAGTTCAAACTTTCAGGAAGTTATGGAACAAATGATTGAATAGCCACAACCACCTGAAGGTGACGAGGCTACTACAGGCACAATGTCACCTCTTGCTGCAGTGCGTCAGTATCGCTCCACTAATAGTGCAAAAGCACCTTCCTGCGTAATTCTGGGTTGGTTGTCAAGGTAACTGAGGGAGTCCTGGACTAGGGGGTGTCCGGATAGTCGAACTATCATCATCGGCCGGACTCCAAGACTATGAAGATACAAGATTGAAGACTTCATCCCGTGTCCGGATGGGACTTTCCTTGGCATGGAAGGCAAGCTTGGCAATACGGATATGTAGATCTCCTACCATTGTAACCGACTCTGTGTAACCCTAGCCCTCTCCGGTGTCTATATAAACCAGAGGGTTTTAGTCCGTAGGACAACAACAATCATACCATAGGCTAGCTTATAGGGTTTAGCCTCCTTGATCTCGTGGTAGATCCACTCTTGTACTACCCATATCATCAATATCAATCAAGCAGGAGTAGGGTTTTACCTCCATCGAGAGGGCCCGAACCTGGGTAAAAACATCGTGTCCCTTGTCTCCTATTACCATCCGCCTAGACGCACAGTTCGGGACCCCCTGCCCGAGATCCGCCGGTTTTGACACTGACAGTAACCTCGTCCAAATCACCTACTGAACAAAATCTTCCTGCTAGACAGAGTGATATATCTGTGCTCCAGACACAAGTCCAATCCCTAATGGACGTCGTTTCGGAAACAACAATAGTGGTTGAGAAATGTCATCAAGATATGAATGGTTTTGAAACCAGACTAACAGACATTCGCTTCGTTGTTGAAGAGCAATGGCGGAACAAGGTGGAGATCGTGTTGTTCCATCATATTCTACAGCCTGAAACATTAGCACTCAGGTCAAATGATCTGTGCTTCTATACATCTGATGGTGCTTTTATCTGGAAGGACTATAAACTTTATGCCAACATGCCTTTTGTTGTATGATTGGAATTTATTTTGTTGTGGTACAACATTTATGATGCTACCACAGGCTGCAGTAATTATGACGCTATTGTGTAGGTTAATCTTAGTAATGTATTCAGCCGAAAGCTTCGTAGGAGCGCAACATGCCAACATTCGTCGGGCCCATTCCAATTGGGCTAAAAATGATTACGGGCCGAAACATGGCATGTAGCCCACCAAAAATATCTGGGCTTAAATTAGCATAAGCTTTCAAATTTTTCTCGTAGTCCTGTGCCCATAGTGGGCCTTCAACAGGCCTAAACATAATTTGGGCCCTCAGTAAAAATAGGCCGTTTACACGTGTAAATATCTCGAGCCCATAAAAAACATGGGCCTTTAATAGACCGAAAGTGAGATTGGGCCCTGATTGTGCCAAATAACCCACTGGACTTAGCAGGCTGAAATGGTGGCCCATTTACGATGCGGATATTTGACAGGCCGGAACTTCGGTCGGGCTAGATTATCGTCATTTTTATATGGGTCGTTAATGGGCCCGATATGACATTGGGCCACAAATGGCCCATGGATTACGTCCGGCGTTAACAGGCCGAAAGTGGCCCAAATCTATAGTGGGCCTCTAACTGGCCGAATGACAGACATGGCCAAATATGACCCAATTCCTTCACAGTCGTTTATGGGCCGAAAGTTTTGATGGCCTGTAAATGGGCCCAAATGAAGCCGGAACTTTAACAGGCCGGAAATACACCAGGTCGTAATTCGGCCCAATTACTTAGTGGACTGTTAATGGGCCAGAAGTGAGCATGGGCTGCATTGATGACATGTTTAGACCAGGCCGTTGATGGGCCAATTTGACGGAGAATGTTGGGCCTTTAGCTGGGCCGGCCCATTATGGTCTGCAAAATCTTGTGGGCCTTTAGCTGGGCCGACTGATTGTGGTCCGCAAAATCTTGTGGGCCTTTAGCTGGGCCGGCCCATTATGTTCTGCTAAGTTTTGTGGGCCTTTAGCTGGGCCTGCCCATTATGGTCCGCTAAATCTTCGGTTGGGCCGGCCCATTTGAACTTTGTGGGCCACTTTTGGGTCGGTTGACGTGTCAACATATCATAGGCCCATCTCGACCGCTGGGTGAGTGACACCTGTGCCAACACGGAGCTGACACGTGGATCCGTCAGCTAATGAGAATTTTACACGTGGAAAATCGGCATTGGTCGTGGCTGTTAACGGTTTATCGGATCCAAAATCCGACCCGATAGCTTAACGACATTTCGTTATGGTGGATGCCACGTGTCGGTCACCCTTGACGAAAGCACTCCTGTGGCACGCGATTTATCGTCATGGAAGTGGACACTTCCGTGATGATAATTTTTGTAATGTCATGGAACACCTCTACGACAGCACAGGTATGACTATCTTGATTCTGTCATAAATTTGTCATGGATGTACATGCATGACAAAAAACGCGACCTACTGTGACAAACACATATCATCACGGAAGTGTATTTTTTTGTAGTGGCGTCTGGAGGTCAGACATATGTCCCTTGAAAATTGGCCCCGAAAGCGTCCTCAAGCTCCTCCCAACTTCCTATTGAGTTTTCGGGGAGGCTTTTCAACCAGTGTTGAGCTGGTCCTTTCAACTTGAGCGGTAGGTATTTGATGGCATGGAGATCGTCTCCACGAGCCATGTGGATATGAAGAATGAAGTCCTCAATCAAACTGCAGGGTCTGTTGTTCCGTCATATGCCTCGATGTTCATGGGTTTAAACCCCTCTGGAAATTTATGATCCAGTACCTCATCGGTGAAGCATAGGGTGTGTGCGGCACCCCTCTATCTTGATGTGTCGTGGCATGCTTCCGACGGATGTAGTGTTCGGTGTAGATTCCGAGCTGGTATTCGATAAGTGTAGTCGTTTTGGTGACCGTGATCCTGCGTAGGAGCACGTTTCCTAGATCCATAGATGGACCTGGCCATACCAGCTCTTTTGTCCAGGTGCTCACGTAGATCGTGAGCTGACTTCTGTGTAGCGTCCTTAGCTGCTTTGTCTCGGCCATGAGGTGGTCGGTCCGGCCGATCGGCCGTATTATTTTTCGGCGGGATGGGCTTTATAGCCTCGTCGTCGAATTCCGGCAGCAGCTTGCGCTATAGGTAGCTCTTTGTGTGGCGATCGCCACCGTATTTTTGTCAGTGTGGAGCACTTTATTCCATCTTCGGTTGAGCGTATCCTGCGCGGCCTTAAGCCTTTGCTTGTGCTTCTTCAAGCTCCTCACGGTGGCAATAAGCCTTTTGTGGAGGTCTTCTTGTTCCAAGTGCTTTTCAAGGATGATGAGTGCATCGTCGTGCAGACTATTCTCCTCTCAGGAGATAGGTTTATAAGTTTTATTTTCTGCATCGCTGTGATCGGCCAGCGGCCCCAGACTATGTTCACCATCCCCTGGCTCATCCCGCTCCATCGCTGGGTCCATGGGGTCGTTGTTACCTTTGGAGTCGACCGGGGTATTATTCTTTCTTATGCCATTATCATTGTCTTTGCTGTGGCGGGATTTAGAGCGGCGCCGTCGTCGGTGCTTTGGTTGATTCTCGAGAGGATTATCCTCCATTGCATCCTTGCGTTCCTCGCCATTGTTCTCTTTGGGTGTGTCCACCATGTATATATCATACAATTAGGTGGCTGTCTAGCGCAGTGTGGGCGGTGGTTCGAAGCCCATGACCAAAAACGAGTCCGGGGGTCGATGACACAGACCTCATCAGAGGCGAAGTCCGTGTACGGCTCTATCACCGATGAGTGCGCGGCCTCCGTGGCGGGGTCCATCGACCCGTCCTGAGATGGCACGATCTGCTCCGGGTTAAGGGACGGGGCAGCTACAGATGTGATCTTCCGAACACCATCCGATGGCAGATCTAAGTCACGCTCATCGGGGCTGTTCGGTGCACCTGTCACGGGCTCCAATCCGTCAAAGCTCAAGTCTCTGCAGTTGTCGGCAGTGTAGTTCAGGCTTCCCAACCTGACCCGGTTGTCAGGGGCATAGCTATCGATCTTCTCCAGATGGCCAAGCGAGTTGGCACGCAGTGGGAAGCGCCAACTACGAATATCTATACAGAGAGGAAAACCTCACCTTGGAGCGCATCTTTGTGGATGACTGAAGGAGCCATCAAGCCTTACCGCGATGACACAGTGGAACTCTCAATGAAAGCACCAATGTTGGTGTCAAAACCGGCAGATCTCGGGTTCGGGGTCCCGAACTGTGTGTTTGAGGCTAATGGTAATAGGAGGCGGGGGACACAATGTTTACCCAGGTTCGGGCCCTCTCTATGGAGGTAATACCCTACTTCCTGCTGGATTGATCTTGATGATATGAGTATTACAAGAGTTGATCTACCATGAGATCATATAGGCTATACCCTAGAAGCTAGCCTATGATTATGATTGTTCTTGTCATACAGACTAAACCCTCTGGTTTATATAGACACCAGAGGGGGCTAGGGTTACACAGAGTCGTTTACAGAGAAGGAAATCTACATACCCGAATAGCCAAGCTTTCCTTCCATGCAAAGGAGAGTCCCACCCGGACACAGGACGAAGTCTTCAATCTTGTATTTTCATAGTCCAACAGTCCGACACAAGTACATAGTCCGGCTATCCGAGGACCCCCTAATCCAGCACTCCCTCACTTGCCACTGCTTTCTCCCGGCTCTGTGCCTCGCCAACGCTCTCTCCCTACTCTTCCTCGCCTCGTCGCTGCCGCTCCACCGTGCCTCCACATCACCGGGAAACATGGGGATACCGCGGCGTCCGCATGCGCCCCTCCGGCGGCTTCTCCACTGAGATCCGGTTCCACGGGATGCGCCTCGGCCACGGCAATTTCGACACTACGAACAAGGCTGCCCGCGCGTACGACGTGGTGGCGTGGTGCCTCCGGTGGCCTCATAGAACATTGAACTTCCCCAATGTGCCGACACGGGAGCGGTTGCAGGAGCTCACGCCTCTACCGCGGCTTAGCACCGACGAGGATCATGGCGACAACTGGAGGTGGGAGCACCGTCTCGACATCACCGAGATGGACGAAGAAGACATGCTGTTGTGGCGCCAATGCTTCCCGCAGGACATCATCAACAAGCGTGAGTTCTACGCGAAAAGGAGGGCGGAGAGGGATAAGAGCAGGGTAGAGCGGGCCCCCTATCGCGAGGACAAGCGTAGGCGAAATGCGGACGCTCAATTCAACACGAGGCTAGGAGTAGCGCCGCCCTAGGAATCCGACGACGTTCGGTATATTCACGCATACAGTCAGACGTCGGAGGAGGACATCACCGAGGAGGAGTTGGACAACAAGGAGTAGTTGAATTATCTTTTTTTATCTATCTATGCTGAGAACTATCCTCTACTCTCTAGTCTCTCTACTTCTCGATCTCAGCACTGTAAATGCTTTTTTTAAAGCGCCGAGTGTTGTGATTCTGTTGGAGATGCTCTAAGATGGCAGACGAGTGCTTTAATGTTGCCCACAGGATGCACGAGTATTACTAGTAGTATATTTTTCATGCCATGTTGAGATTTTAAAACCACGAGTTCGAACATGCAGAGGAGCAATGAAGACCAAACACGGGATATTGGGGACATCTTCAAGGAGCATGGCAAGTTAAAGAGGATCTACACTGAACCTGTAAAACGAGCTTTGGTAAGTAACACCCTTTCAATTACTTTCGTTTAGCCTCGTGTTCTTCGATGTGTATATGTTGTAGTTTCTGTTTCACTTAAGCCTCGTGTTCTTCGATGTGTAATAAGAAAAGTCTTAATCATCCTAATGCTTTCATTTTTAGCTTGATGTAGGAAGTGGGTGTTCTCACCTTGTAGTTTGTTTTTATATTTTTTTTCCTTTTGAATTCACTTCTCCGAGTTCTGTTTTTCTGGCTTCTCCCAAATGGATCTGGTTTTCTCTGAGTATTGATCTAAAAAAGAAGTAACTTCATGTCAGGATGTAGTTCCTGTGAGGAGGGAAGTATGGTCAACCTCGAGATCATGTTTCCAAAATGAGGCTGGATTACACACAAGGTGCCAGTTCCCTAATGATGCTGGATTAGACACAAGGTGCAAATTCCCAGATGATGCTGGATTACACACAAGCCAGGTGGAGTCGTCAGCTGTCCGTGTCCTCGTGGCTCTAGTAAAGGCTGAAAGAAATCATGTAGTAGCCCTTGAGAATATAGCTGAGTTCCTGAAGAAGCGAAAAGAGAAATCAGATGCTCTCTTCACCCAACCCAATGAAGAGATGGAAGAAGCCAGAAATAAGCTAGCAGAGGCAGAGCAGGCTAGGCGTCTCCTGCTATCTAAAACTGTTGTCAATACAAAATTTCCTTCATAATAGCTAGGTTCAAATGTTTATCCAATCAGCATGACTGTTGTGATGTCCGTGCATCTACTGATGTGGCACAAAATATTTTTTGGGTCATGTAATAACATCAATTACTTTCCAAACAATAACAGACGAAGCATTGGACATGGTATAGTTCACACGCAAGCCCGACATTCCAAGTTCAACTTTCACATCAAACTCATGTTCACAGATATCTACACATTCATACCTAATGTCCACATCCATGATTCACTTCAAAGCCAAAAAATGTGAGGAGAAAATAAAGAAAAACCTCTACTAGTTCCTGCTACCAGTGCGAGGACAACAAGTCAAGACCATGCGTAAATTAATTATATTTTGTTCATTTTTTCGTTCTAAAATGCCGGCCGGCTCGCGGAAGGACGTGTTGCTAGAACAAGCGGATTCAATGAAGGTAGGAGGGGCAGTCTGAAGCTGGTTGCATGCGGCTATGAGGCGTGCTTAGCCGGACCTGCAACAAGTTGGGCCCTCTTGGCCGGCGCGCCGGTTCAATGCCCACGGTATGAGAGGCCGCGTCCGTGTCAGAGCAATCACTCCCTCTAGTCCTTTTTTGTTTGGGTATAACAAAATCTAATTTTCCATTCGCATTTTGCAAGTAAAATTCATGGACAAACTTTGACCCAAAATACGATGGGGACTAGTAAACAAAAACAGAGGTAGTAGGTTTTTTTAATCAAAGAAGGGTTTCCCCTTCTGATTTTCATTACTGAAAACCAGCATCTAAATCTAAACCATAGTATTTGCCCTAGAACTACTAGATTCAACATCTCGCAACATAAACCCGTACAACCATATGCCAAGGAGGTCCGTAGTACTATGAATCCCATTTTCGCTCCATACCAATCGTTCTAAAAACTACTTAGTACTTATAATGCGCCATTGAAAATCGGAACTCTTAACCCTGCTAAAAAATGATATTCTAAACATGGCTACTCGATCTGTGGCAACTGGCGAGCCACCGCCTCCAAGTCGTTCACCTGTGGTCCCGACCATCAACTCCTACGGATCAAATTATCACGCGAGCTGACTATTCCTACAAAGGTCCTCCACCACGTACCCGGTACCCGCGAATGTAGCAATCGTGCACCTAGGGTTTTAGGGTTTATTTGGTAACGTTGCCTTTACGTAACACGCATGTGTGCAAGATAGCGAGAGACCAACTACGTGCGTGCGCCTCTTCTCTTTGTATATGTACTACACCATTTGTCTGGTGTGCAAAAAATTATAATAACTACTAGTAATGTGCCAATGCGTTGCCACACGATCAAAGTAGATTAATACATATTCACCGATTTGATAGAAAAGAATTCTAGTTTTGAAATATGTATATCACTAAAAATATGTTATGTTTCACTCAAAATATATTCTTTGGCGGTTTTGATGAGATAAGGGAGGAATATTGTTGGTTTCAAGATTCGAGAAGCGGTATATGTCTAATTTCTACTCTTACTAGCAAGATGCCCGTGCATTGCACGGAACATCAAGATCTTGTGGGACAAAAGGATGAATGAGGGAAGGCCTTATCTGCAAATGTGGACAGGAGTGCGGGTAAATTGCCATATTTTCCTTCCTATCCGTCAGATATAAATCGGATGACCTACATTGCAGGATGGCAGGCCCACCATCATCACCAACTCTATTTTTTATCCCTACTCTTATAAAAATCATAGTCGGTGATGATCGAGTGCCTGCCATCCATCAATATAGGTCGTCCGATCTATACCTAACGGATAGGAAGGAAACTATGGCAATTTTGCAAAAAGATACCCACACGCCTCTCCACATTTGCAAATAAGGCCTTCCCTCGTTCTTCCTTTTCTCCCACAAGATGAAATACTCATACAAATGCATCTTGATGTTTTGTGCAACGCATGGGCATCTTGCTAGTTGTTGCAAAAAGCCCATGTGTGAGAGAGAGAGGGAGAGAGGAGGAGGATGGAGTGTATGTGTTACAAAGACACAAAGAGTGTGTTTGCGAGAGGTATCAGCTTAAAATGAGGCGATTGTGTGTGTGTGTGTGTGCACGATCGTGAGGGCGTGTCTCGAGAAGGGAAGAAAAATCTACATATATACAAAGAGCGGGAGAGAGACATGTATGCGATAGTGGAAGCAGGAGTTTGCTGGTGTATAAACCTATCTAGAGGCTAGTCGATAAATGTTTGTGAGAGAAATACGAGTCGGGGGTGCGAAAGCGAGGGTTTTGTGTGTGCGAGAGAGAGACGGTAGTCAGTAAGGGGAGTGGAAGCAGGAGTTGGCGTGTGTGTGAGAGAGAGAGAAAGAGAGGGGGGAGTTTGTCTGATCGGTAAACAAATGAATAATGTCATTCAGGGATGGAGACGAGAGGCGACCGCAAAAAATGTTGTGTCTATAGGAGACGGAGAGAGAGAGAGTAATTTTAGTGGTATGAGTCATATCTAGAGACATATAGGGTGTGTGAAAAAATCCCATAGAGAGAAAGACAAAGTGAAAGACGAGTGGAGACTGTGTGTGTGGCGGTGAAAAAGAAAGCTTAGGTACCTAGTGATACCAGAGAATAGTAGAGACGTGAGAGATAATGAAAACCGTGTAATGTATAATGATAGGGAGAGTGTGACACTTCTCAAGGGAGACGTCAAGAGACCATGTTTGCGAGGATAGGAGAAACATGAAGTGAGCGTGTGGGTGAGCTGGAGAAAAGAGAGAGATAGCTACACGAAAGAGCATGCATGTGAGAGAGATGGGCGTGAAAGGAGTGAACATAAAAGGGATTCAAATATTTGAATTCAAGATGATGATACATGTAATCCATACTCGAACCAAAATTGATCTATCAAACATGCATACTAATAAGAATGCACATGCATCTATGTTATTTAATATGTTGATATTACTGATCCATACATTTTAGTAGAACATAATTTGATTTAATTTTTTTGAATTCAACCTTATGATTTTGAGATCATTGTATTTGTAATTCATATTATACATATAAAGGAGCAGAATTCTTTGTTGTGCTTTTGAAGTATATATATAAAAATGATGTATATAGAATTTTATTCCAATCGAAAATGGATCCCGCCCGAAAAAAATAGAATACAAACGGGATTTGAATTGAGTTGGCACGGTAAACGTGCACTCTCCAAAATTTGAATGAAGCGGGGAAAGTCGGTAAGCGTCCGAAACCAAAATCTGCGAGATGGTAATTACTACTGCCTATCCCTGCCACGCGAATCCTATCTGCTCGATTTCTATACTTTTCGATAGGGGTAGGTTTATAATTTGAACCAAACGTGACATAATCGCCTCTCACCCGGATTCATACACGGTGGGTGCCAAAACACAGTGTGTCCTGGGCCGAAATCGACTCCCTTCCTGATTCATACACGGTGGGCGCCAAAAACAATCTCTCATCGGCAAATATTCGTATGCGAGATTACCATCCTATCCCCGACCGACTAATATTACTGTGATGTAGGAAGTTTGAAATGGGGGCTAAGTTTGTAAATTTCCTCGCATTTGAGACAAGCGCGCCCTAAATACATGGTTCCCCCTTCCTCTCTACCTCCCTTTTCCCCATTCGTACTCCGTGGGCGCCAAAACACCCTCTCCACCCTACCCTCCTCCGTCCACCACCCCATCCACCGCTGTCCTCCTCCATAATGCCGGAGCTGATACCCCGATGCTGTCGTCCATTACAAGAGATCGACCTCTCTCATCAACGGCTTCGGACTGGGATCCTTACATCCCTTCATCTCGCTTCATCCCCGCCATCGTCCACCTTGCCGGCGCTGCTCCTACGGCCGTCTCGTCCACAGCGCACCGCTGCCACCGTCTACCCTCCTAGATATGCTTCCACGCCGCCGACAGCCATCGCTACGGCAGCACCGTCAAATTCCCAGCAGATGCATACACGGCGCCGCACTAGAGGCGGTACTCTTTCCTATCTGCTCAACTTATTTATCACAGCAAGAAAATAGATCGCCACTACTTTACTCTGATTTCTTGTCCATCACTTACTTGCTATTTAAAAGCAAACATGGGTTGCGAAGTTGCCTTTTTCCAGTTTGCACCTTCAGATCTGCCATGGCACGCTCAACACTATACTCCCAATGCTTATGGTTTTCCCCTTTTATATTCCACACTAGTTAAATCATAGTAGACTAAATTTCAAAATTGGGTCAGTCGATTTTTCAGAGCTCGTCGGAGTTCGCCAGTGCAAACGAAGGGGCTTGAGTGGGGACAGTGGTTGTGGGGGGCGGTGGTGCGGCCTCGCTGAACGAAGAAAACTCGATGCGGGTGGGGGCGGGGGTCGGGGGTGGGGGTAGCGGAGGAACACAAGCGGTGTGGGCCGGTGGTCCGCCCGGTGGCCCGTGCGGTGTTTTGTATGGGAAGAATCAGAGACGAGGAAGAAGAAGGGTTAGGATACGTAGGATCTTCATCCAACCGCCGAAATGGTCGAGAGACAGCAGGGAGTTGCATTCTTAATGCGCTTTGGTTCATCATGTGTGGGCACTGCGCAACGAACATTTTATTATCCAAAATCTGCTTTCTCTTCTTTAGCATGTTCCTCTTCCGTTCTTCTTTAATAACTACTCCCTCTGTTTCTAAATACAAGTCTTTGTATAGATTCCACCGTGGACTACATATGGAGAAAAATGAGTTAATCTACACTCTAAAATGTATCTAGATCCATCTGTATGTGATGCATAGTGGAAACCTCTACAAAGAATTATATTTTGGAATGGAGGGAGTATGATAGTAGTACATTATGTTCCTTGTAGTGAAGATGAGCAGGGACATTTGCAGTGTAGAGGTCTATACGGTCGGTTGTGATAGACACTTTGAGCCTCTTTGATTCTTAGGATTTTGTAAACATAGGAATAGGATTTGTAGTGGCCTGCCCACTAGAATCCTTTAAGAATAGCAAGGAAATGCGGGGAGCTGTCTTGCCTTTCAGAGTTACACTTATATTAACAATACCGCACCTTCAAATGAAGAGAACTGTTATCCAAAGCCTTTCTAGCCATACCGGCAATACTAATACATATATTCTAGCAAGTTCCACTTTGCTAATTTTACCCTGATGCTTACAGTTTTCCCGTTATATCTACACTATGATCTGTGTAGCTGCTTTGTGTCCCACTAGCAGCAGTCCACTCTTGAAGCTAAACAATGCAATGACTTACAAAATTGGCACCAAGGCATTGAGTGCCATTCTGGATGCAATGAAACTCAACACTCCCCACATGTTGATTCTTGTTCAGAATATGATCCTAATGACTATTCTAACCTTGAGGAGTCAAAGGCAGATGGCCTGTCCTATTGACCCATGAAGGTGCCTGTTCTAATTTGGCAAGGTTTTATTGATTGCGCATATCTTGCATATGTTGTCTTGCATTTCTTCTACTTTGTTGCACCGCCATCTGCTTAGTTTACTCATCATATATGTCAAGATGCCATGCCCATCCATTATCAGTACATACTCCATCTGTCATCATACCATGTTTTTCCACTCAAATGTTGTTGTTGTTGTGCATCAGACATCAAAAAGGAAGAGGGTGATTGCCGAACCTAAAGGAGCACCAGCAAAGACCTTGAAAAACGTGGTGGTGCCGGAGAAATCAGATAGCACCCCACTTATATTGGTTGTACAACTAGTGACACAAAACATAGGACCGACTCCAGCAGACTGTACCCATACTTCACTGGCCACACCACTAGCCCCACCACATAGGACTTGCACTCCAGCAAAACTTATACCGATATCAGTTGCCATAGCACCAGCCGTACCACAGAAAAATCCCACTCCAGCAAAAAGTACAGCAAATCCACCGGCCGAGAAGACCTATCCCAACTACAGAGACGGACAATTCCTGCAGATTGGAACCCCATTCCAATTATTCCCAGTTTAAAAGAAAATGCTTTCAATGTTGTTAGGGATTACGTGCATATATTTCCATCATGGGAAGATTATAGTGAATAAAACACCATTTTCACATCTTCCTGTCCAACTTACGTGTAAGTGCTATTATTCATGGTTATTATTTTCCTGTTTTCTGCTGATTGAACACATCAATAAATTACATTACATTGTTGTAAGTAGGCGAGAGTCAATTTGGGTAGTCATGACGAGCAAAGCTTGCTTGTGCTTTTCAAGGAAGCATTGCAGCAGTATCGGTGTTACCTGAGGAGATCGCACTTTGATGGCAAGTGTATAAACGAATTTCCGGTGAAGTCTCCTGTGCTAAATTTAGAAGACATTGAATGGAAAAACCGTGTTATGCATTGGTCTCGTTCCCAGGATGAGGTACTGTCTATGAAATCACATGACAATTTGAACTTCTACTTTTCCTCATGTGCCTTACGGATCTTTTTTGCAGGAAATCTGCTCGAAGAAGAATTCCGGTTTGAAAAGAACAACAGGATATCGCAAATGTGCTGCCCACTACTTTGCTCTTGTTAGTACCTGTTGTCCTGCATCACTGTACTTGCATACATACTTGGTTCGTTATGTGACTGCAGTATGCATGATAGCTTGCTTATCAATTGTTCGCTCCAAATTATCTGATCTATATGAATGGTTACATTAGTGTTGAATATATCCAATGCCAATGAATTTTTTTAGCTCTGCATTGTTCTTGTAAGTACATGCTATCCTTTATCAGTGTACTTATATAGACAGGTAGTTGTTCATGTACCATCACTCTGCAGCTTATTTTCCTTTTCCCTCCATTTTCTACACATCAGATCTATATTTACTCATACCATAAGGTTGGATAACACCAATGGTACTAAAGAAGTTTAGCTGTGCATTGCTCTTGGTTGTACCTTTTGCCTGTATCGCAGCACTTACATTTATAGCTACCTGGTTATGTAGCATCACTCTTCATCTTATCTTAAATATTCTCCATTTTTTCTTATATTATCACATCTATATTTACTCTTAACAAAATGTAGAATAAAGGCAATGCTTATGAAGAAGATTCTGTGGTAAACTTCTTGAATTGCCCCCCATCAGCATGGACAAGGGCTTTATAGAGCCTGTCTTCTCCAATAATGTAAGTTTGTCCTTCTCAAGCCTTCAAAGTTTTTTGTGTATATTTGGTTAGGCATGACTGCAACAGCTGTTTATTTTTGGTGTTTGCATCAAATTGCATGTTTAAAGTTTATTATGTAGTTCATAAACAAAAGTTTGTCCTTCTAAATTTAAGTTTTCAGTTGTACAACCAAGTTCCTTCTTCATACCATTTAAATTAAACAATACAGAGCAAGTGATCTTCTTTTGCACTGCATGTATGCTTCTGTTCTTGATCCGTAATCCAGTGGTGTGGTGAACCTACCCACTACAACACAATGTCATATTCTGCAATGTCTTAACTATGAACAATGTCATATCATTCTACTATTATTTAAACCGTCTCTTTATTTGCCAATATGAAATGGGATAAATTGACAGCACACTAACCACTGATACTTATGAGTTCTTGATCTGTAATCCAGTGGTGTCATGAAGCTGCCAACTCCTTCACAATGCCATTTCCTGCCATGTCTTGACCTGAACAATACCATATTGTGTTAATGCAATTTTAAACTGTGTCACTTTATTCGTTAGTAAGAAATGTGATGAATTATCAGCATTGATACTTTTATGTGCAAAATCTGTCATCTGTCTGTGTGGGGACCCCGACTCATGAGTCGAGATCACCGGATCCACGTGTACAGTGATCCCAGAGATCAATGCTCACTAAACACACAGAAGCTGAATAACAAGAGTCTTACATCCATACATACCGTCTTACACAAAATATGACCATTATGGTCAAGTCTTACATTGATAAAGCCTTAAGGGCTGAACATCAAATGAAACACAAGCAGCGGAAATCTTCGTCGATATGTAGAACCCATGCCATCTGCCTTAACCCTATAGGCATTCTGACTGGGAAACGTCCTAGTTTGCATGTTCGTCTCCAAAGAACTCTTCTTCGAACTCCGGTTCTTCCATGCCTGGTCAATTAAATAACCAGTGGCAAGCCAATGAGTACTTTGAATGTACTCGCAAGCAACCCATGTTTTGGTTCAAGATACAATAGTGCATGATATAGGTAAATTTTTGCGGAAAGCTAGTTTTGAGTGCAATGACATTTTCAACAACTTGTAAGACATGCATCAAGAGAATTCAAGTAACCATGAGGACAGGTTACAGATATCAACATAAATAGAGTGGGCACCAACCCATCTCAATCACGTCCAGTCCTTGACTTGACCCAAGTGGTTCTACCCACTTATCCAAACACACACACTGATTTGTAAACATGTGGACGTAGCCCAAGAGCGGTTACCCAACTGTCCTTGACCTTGGACACGGCTATTCGAATAGTTTTACACTCTGCAGAGGTTGCACACTTTACCCACAAGATCCGGGGAACTTCCGTGTCATCCACGACCCGTGGTACCTCAAACACCCGGGGTAAGCACCCGATCACTACCTTTCCCTAGACGACTCTAACATGGAGTCCACTCGATTGGTAGTGACCCCCGTGCCCAACATTTCACATCTTAAAATCGTGGAGCATCGCTCCGATATTCATCACATACTGGCACGGGGTACCAACGGTGTGTCCGGTGCCCCATAAAAATGTTCTTGGCCGCCCTACCTGGCACGACCCCATCCCGAGAGAGCGCACCAACAACTCTCCCGTCACTAGTAATGCGGGCTCCAAGCTAGTATAGGTCTAGGTAATGAATAATGCCCTTTCCCATATAAGGGTAGAGTGGTTGCGCATGTAAGGTTGGAATAACGGTAGCAACTTAAACCAATCCGTTTTTGAAAACAACACACACACTTGCCTCGGTACACCACTTCGTCATCAAGTGGCTACCCAACTCATCATCTCCCTCGGGCATAAGTGGCACCCGTCGGGGTTTTTGAAAAGTCCTTTGAAAATACTTTGTCTCCATCATATGCATATTCCCGTCCCTTTTTGCGTAGCAACTACTTAGCATCCTATCTACTCCCACCGGGGTCATGCACAATGCAAGTATCAATGAGGAAGTAACAGAGGCAACCAACCTACGTGGTTCACCATCTCATCATGATTCCGATGCAACAATAATAAAGAGCTATATGACATGCATAAAAAGGGTTTCATAGACATGGTCAAAGGGCTGCTTGCCTGGCTCAACAAAGTCTTCTGGGTCTTCAAAGTCTTCTGGTCCAACTCCTTTGTCCGCAACGCAATCTATCGTCACAAAATAATAACAAGAAAATAAGTCAATAGTAAAACAGAAAAACCAAAGTGCTCAGAAAAATGTCAACTCATTTTTGTAAAATACTAGGCTGAAAACTAAGAAGGGAGGAATCCTTAGTTTTGGATTTGGAGTTATACAAGAGGGGATATGAATTTCCAAACAGAGATTAAACTGCTCAAATTTGAATTTAAATTTGAATAGTACATAAAAGTTGGTTGGATTTGAATGAAAGCTGCACCATTAAATAGGTTGCAATATTCTAGGAATTTAGGAATTGGAATTGTTGCATTTGGATTATTATTTAATCCTGTGGAATTTTTGAAATAATGACAGAAAAGAAAAAGGGAAAAGGGTACTGTGCCACTGGGCCAGAACAGCCGTAGGGCAGCAGGCCCAGCCAGCGAGGCGGCCGAGCGCACCGGTGCACGTGCGCGCGCCAGGTTTAAACCTGACGAGCGGGGCCCAGGCGTCAGGGCGAGGGGCTGACAGACGGGCCCCACTACCACCGTCGTCAAACCTGGGTCAGAGGGGCGGCGAGCTCACCGGCGACGATTCCGGGCACGGCGAGGTGAGCTGATGGCACCGCTGGACTCCTCGTTGTGCCGCTGTTCGGGTGGTGCCGGAGTTGGTCGCCGGAGTGCAGGGGTTCGCCGGCGACGAGGTTCGCGGCGGAGGAGCTTCGGGTTTCGACGGCTCCGGTCGTTTCCGGCTGCAAATGAGAGGGGAAACGGAGGGGAAATGATCAGGGAGGTGAGGAGAGTCCAGATCGAGAGAGAGAAGGGGCGGAGGGAGCCCGTACCCTGAGATCGACGGCGACCCGAGGCGGCGGAGCTCCGGTCGATCCCGAGCACAGAGGCTCTCCGGGGGTGATTGGGTGGTGCGGGCGTGCTCCTGGAGGTGTGAGAAGGAGGCGAATGCCATTAGAGCGGCCCGGGGCGAGCTTATATAGCCGCACGGTGGTCCACCGTGGACCTGTTCGCCGGCGAGCTCGTTTCCGTCGCCACGGGTCACGGGGGCCTGCTTGGTTGTGTCTGGGGTGTTCGTGGGGGTCGACTACGCCCAGGGGAAGAAGAGAGAGAGGGAGCAGCGGGCCAGAGGCACCGTGCGTGTGAGCACGCTCACTGGTGTGCTCGGGCGGCCCTTGTTCACTAGCGCGGAGGCGCGGGGAGGAGGAGAGAGGAGGGGGCCGACCATGTAGCGTGTCGCGGACGCCGAGGCGCATCGACAGGCGCGCGGGGGAGGCCCGAGGTGGCCGGAATCGGCTGGAAGGGGGCGGCTACAGTGCGGGGGCGCACTATAGCGCGCTCCAGAGCGTGCAAATGGCTGCCATGGCATTGTTTAAAGGGCAGGGGCATGCCCACTAGTGTCTAGCAGGTCTAGGAGGGAGTAAAGAAGTGGGGTGGTGCATTGGATGCTACAGATGGCCATTGGAGTGAGGAGGGAGGTGAGGAAGAGGGAGAAGTGGGCTGTCCAGAGAGAGAAAGAGGGGTTTTACCCATCCAATAAGTGAGCTATGGATTTGCCATTGTTACTAGAGGTGAAAGGGGGCTAGGAGGAGCTGTGGTAAAAATTTGAGCTCTCCAAGAATAGTGGAAGGGGTCAAAATAGTGGTTTTTGCAAAATGTCAGAAGGTGTTTGATAATGTTTTGGGCAAGCAAATGAGCTCCAATTGCCATGATACTCAACAGGATGGAAAGACACTTAGAAATAGGGTGTGCCACAGAATTTGAGATTATTTGGGCAAAGTTGCCAATGCAACTTTTGTAAACCCTAGAAATTAGCAGAATTGGACTTGAGTAGATCTAGTTGAGAAAATCACTTCTCCTTGATGCACCACTTGGTGTAGTGGCCTCATTTGGTCATGTGAACATGCTCACAAAAGTTGGGGTCAAGGGGAGAAAGTTCGTAGTACAAACTTGATCAAATTTGATTCTAGTCAGAGAGGGTTTTGGGGCATTGTGGTGAACGAAAATGACTTTAATTGGCATGAGGCTTTGCAAGGTGATCACAATATTCATTTGTGACTTGCTGGATTTTTCTTGGATTTTTATGAAAATATTTCCTGTAGAAATATTTCAAATCCTTGAAATGGGCAGAAATGATTTTGGGATGTTTTGTCCAATATTTTGATCATAACCATATGTTGAAACTCTTATATATGGAAAATATATGTCCACTGAGTTTCCCTGATTTTTGTCAAATATTTTTGAAACAATAAAACAATTTTTCCCTATTAAAGACCATTTCTGGCCTTAAGAAAAAGCTTTTAAATAAAATAGAAAAATAGCTTTTAAAATTATATTTTTGTGGTTTCTGGGTATCCTATATCTAATAGGTTTCAAATATACCTTTTGAAAGATTTTTCACACCTCAAATCATGTACTTGTAGTGCAAATCTTAATTCGAGGGTTTTTGGATAACTAATTTTTAGAAAATACTTTTTGGCCAAATTATTTTTGTATGAAAATACTATATTGCTCTATACACATGGCATGATCATTGGACAGAAGTTTGGGGCAAGGAGATGAAGTATAGAAGGTGAAGTAGTTGACTATTAAGAGCACTTGAAAAACACAAAGAGGAAACCAACTCCAAATTAAAAGCCAAATAATGCAAAAGTTTTTGTTGGTCCAAATTTTCATGCTTTATTAATGCAAATGAAATGTTACAAAATGCAGGGTGTGACAGACCTACCCCCCTTACAAGAATCTCGTCCCCGAGATTCCTAAACTAGGCTTAAAGAGATACGGAAATTCGGATCTAAGGTAGTCTTCACGTTCCCAGGTGGCTTCTGCTTCAGTGTGGTTGCTCCACTGGACCTTGAAATACTTGATGGTGCGGCTTCGAGTGTGTCGCTCAGCCTCATCCAGAATACAGATGGGGCTCTCACGGTAAGTCAAATCAGGCTGAAGGTCAATGGCTTGGTGATTGACGTCCTTGTAAAGATCAGGCTTGTCTGGAACTTGGAGACACTTCCGGAGTTGTGACACGTGGAACACGTTGTGCACATCGGATAGTTCAGGTGGCAGTTCCAACAGGTAAGCCACTTCTCCTCGTCGTTCAGTGATCTTGAAGGGGCCGATGTATCTTGGGGCGAGCTTTCCTTTGACTTGGAAGCGCTGGGTTCCCTTGAGAGGTGTGACCCGGAGATAGACATGGTCTCCAACTCGGAAGTCTACGTCTCTACGACGTGAGTCAGCGTAACTCTTCTGCCTTGACTTGGCAGTCTTCAAACACTCTCTGACAAGCTGGACTTGCTCTTCTGCTTCACGGAGGATATCGGGCCCAAAGACAAGTCCTTCTCCGGTCTCCGACCAGTTGAGGGGTGTGCGGCACTTCCGTCCATATAACACCTCAAATGGAGCCATCTGAAGGCTTGACTGGTAACTGTTGTTGTAGGAGAACTCCACAAAGGGAGGCAATCTTCCCACTTAGCTCCATATGCTAAGACACAGGCTCGGAGCATGTCTTCGAGTATCTGATTCACTCGTTCCGTCTGACCTCCGGTCTGTGGGTGGAAAGCGGTGCTGAAGGACAACTTGGTCCCCATGGCCTCTTGGAACTTCTTCCAGAACTTTGAGGTAAACTGGGTTCCTCGATCTGACACAATCTCCTTGGGAACACCATGAAGGCTTACGATTCTGTTGATGTAGAGGCTGGCTAGCTGGTTTCCCTTGTAAGTTGTTTTGACCGGAATGAAATGGGCTACTTTGGTCAAATGGTCGACTATGACCCAGATGGAATCATGTCCCTTATTTGACCTAGGTAATCCAGTGATGAAGTCCATTCCGACTTTATCCCATTTCCACTCGGGAACCTTGAGTGGTTGGAGCAATCCAGCGGGTCGCTAATATTCAGCCTTGACTCTTTGGCATACATCACACTTTGCAACATAGGTGGCAATCTCCCTTTTCATCCCGTGCCACCAAAATCTTTCCTTCAGGTCTTGATACATCTTGGTTCCTCCAGGATGGATGGAATACGGGGTGTCATGAGCTTCTTGCAAGATCAGATTCTTGAGCTCAACCTTGTTGGGCACGCAAATGCGATTCCCAGACCACACAATTCCTTGCTCATCCTCTAAGAATCCTGGGGCCTTGCCTGCCTTGATCTTCCTCTTGATGCCTTCAACACTTTCGTGTCCCTTCTGAGCTTCCTTAATATCATCCATCAAGGTAGGCTAACTTCGAGGTTGGCCAAGAATCCTGGTGCAACCAGTTCCAACCCGAAGCTTTCAAGTTCTTCATACAGGGCGGGTAGCTTGTCCTTAAGCATAGCATTCAAGGAACAAGCCTTCCTGCTTAATGCATCTGCTACCACATTAGCCTTCCCAGGGTGGTATTGAACACTGAGGTCATAATGCTTGATCAACTCTAGCCATCTTCTTTGCCTCATGTTCAATTCCTTTTGAGTGAAAATATACTTCAGACTTTTGTGATCCTTGTATATCTACAAACCGCTTCCCTAAGAGGTAATGTCGCCATGTCTTCAGGGCATGAACCACTGCTGCCAACTCAAGATCGTGAGTAGCATAGTTCTCTTCATGAGGCCGTAGTTGCCTTGAAAGGTAAGCTACGACTCTGCCTTCTTGCATCAGAACACCTCCCAGTCCGGTTCTTGATGCATCACAATATATCACAAACTCCTTGTGTATATCTGGTGTTGCCAGAACTGGGGCGGTGGTTAGTCTCTTCTTCAGCTCCTGGAAGCTCTCTTCGCACTTCGGCGTCCATTCAAACTTCTTGTCCTTCTTCAAGAGCTGAGTCATGGGTCGGGCAATGCTTGAGAATCCTTCAACGAACTTGCGGTAATATCCCGCGAGCCCAAGGAAGCTTCTGACTTCCTTCACATTGCTTGGGAATTGCCATTCAGTCACGGCTTCAATCTTAGCGGGATCGACTGACAATCCTTCTTCGGTCAAAACATGACCCAAGAATCCAACCTCACGCAGCCAAAATTCGCACTTGCTGAACTTTGCATACAGTTGGTGCTCTCGAAGCTTGTCTAGGACCATCCTCAAGTGTTGCTCGTGCTCTTCTTCCGTCTTCGAGAAGACAAGAATGTCATCAATGAAGACAACAACAAACTTGTCCAAATATTCCATGAAGACCTTATTCATGAGATACATGAAGTAAGCCGGGGCATTGGTCAATCCAAAGGACATGACCGTGTGCTCATACAGGCCATATCTGGTTACAAATGCCGTCTTCGGAATATCTTGGGGTCTGATTTTCAGCTGGTAGTACCCAGATCTAAGGTCGATCTTGGAGAACACCTTGGCCCATTGAGTTGATCAAACAGATCTTCAATCTTGGGAAGTGGATACTTGTTCTTGATTGTAACTTCATTGAGGGAGCGGTAGTCAATGCACAGGTGGATGGTACCGTCCTTCTTTGCCACAAACAGGAAAGGAGATCCCCAAGGGGAGGCACTAGGGCGGATAAATCCCTTCCTCAACGGCTCTTCCAGTTGCTTCTTCAACTCTGCTAACTCCTCTGATCCCATTCTATAAGGCTTCTTATAGATGGGTCCTGCTCCAGGCATGAGCTCAATGATGAATTCAATGTCCCGGTCAGGAGGCATTCCCGGTAGCTCATCAGGAAAAAAATCGGGGCATTCGCATACTACCGGCACTTGCTCCAATCCAACTTCAGTCAGGAAGTTGACTTGGATGGCTTGAGCAGAGGAGGGGTTGGAGGCAAATTTAACTTCGACTCCTTGGTCATTGGTCACAGTGACAGTCCTGTTGGCGCAATCTATCAAGCCTTGGTGCTTGATGAGCCAATTCATTCCTAAGATCACATCCAAGCCTTGTGATCCTAAGATGATAAGGTCTGCTAAGAAGTCTACCCCATTAATGACAATCCAGACTCCTTTACATCCTATCATGGCTCTCATCTCTGCTCCGGGGGTTTGTACCACCATAGGGTTATGCAGGGGTGTAGGGGTCATGCCACTTTTTAATACAAACTTTTGGGTGACAAATGAATGCGTGGCTCCAGAATCAAACAAGACAGTTGCAGGTGTTGAATTGACAAGGAACGTACCCAGCACGACGTCCGGGTCTTCCTGGGCTTCTTCTATAGTGACATGATTCACACGACTCTTGCCGTTGTTGGGCTGGTTGCGGGGAGCTTGGTTCCTTGGTGGCATTCCACGGCCTTGTCCTGGGTTCTACGCATTGGGGCGCGGGGCGTCGGGCTTCTTGTTGGGGCAATACTTGGAGTAGTGTCCTGTCTGTCCACAACCGAAGCAAGTGGCTTGGTTGGGGTTGCTGCTCTTGCCAGCATTGTTAATGGGGTTCTTGTAAGCTGGCCTGGGGTTGGCATACTGCTGAGGTGGATAGTTGGCGCGGGGTGCAGGAGCTCTTGGCTGCTGATAGGTTGGCTTGACCGGGGCTGGCTGCCACGGGCGAGGCTTGTGGTTGCTGAAGCTACCCTTGCTGATCATCTTGCGCTTACGGGTATCATCCAAAGCATGTCGCTTGTCCTCAAGCATGAGTGCCTTGTTCACCAGATCAGGAAAGGTCGGGCAGTCACACACAACAAGCGAGTACTGCAGAGTCTGGTTAAGGCCTTCCATGAAGCGCTCCTTTTTGGCAGCATCAGTGCTGACATCTTCAGGGGCATACCTTGAGAGAACACTGAACTTCTGCATGTACTCCTTGACAGTGCTACTTCCTTGCTTCAGGGCTCGGAACTCACGCTTCTTGATGGCCATGATTCCAGAAGGAATGTGGGCCTTGCGGCATTCTGCCTTGAAGTCATTCCAAGTGATGTTTTGCTCAGCATGCATGGCCTTGAATCCATCCCACCAAGCTCTAGCAGTTCCCCCGAGACAGTGGGCAGCATATGCCACCCTCTCACGGTCTTCAGTGCAGCCGACTAGGTCCAACAAGTCCTCGATGGTGCGGACCGAGTCATCTGCATCCAGGGGTTCAGCAGTCTCAATGAAGGTGGGTGGTGCATGCTTCTTGAACTCCACCAACGTGGACCGTCCATTGCCGTGTCCCGCCGGCTGGCGATTGACAGCTTGAGCAATCACCTAAAGGGCTGCAATGTTGGCTTGGCGTTCCTCTCGGAAGGCTTGGAGAAGCTGAGCCATGTCCATGATTGGAGGAGGTGGTGGGGGTGGAGTCTGTCCTTGGGCTTGGTCCTGGCTGACTCCTGCTTCAGCAGAACCTCCGGCTTCTTGCTGCTGGGTAGAGGTACCAGTACGTGTTACAACAGGCATCCTGTCGGAGTGGTCAAGGTCTCATGATTGGGAAAAAAATGGGGAAAGCAATATAGATGGGACGCCTAGTAAGGGGGTTGGTATGACACTAATTGTTTTCATGCAAGGGCCAAAAGGGCCAAACACATTCATTAAAGTCCAAATGGGTGATGTAGTCGCTTACAAGTTCCCGAAGGAAAGCACGACATCCATCAAACACAACAAAAGCAAACACAACACTACATGGTTTCATATGAACCATTACATGGACTCGACTTCGCATAGGGGTACACGACCTATCCTACCGTAGGGTTACTAATGGGCATATCCAAGTTGTGAATGATGCCTAAGTGGTGGAATGCTTGGTCGCGTAGTCTGGCTCTTCTGGGTCTTCCTCCTCATCATTAGTAGCACGGCTTCCTTCATTGCTTGAAGGGGTGGGGGAGTGGAGGAGCTCAAGACGGCGTTGCTTTGCTGGTGGGGTGAAGAGCTTGCGGTAACCCCTTGCGCTAATGCGGTGCTGCTGTGGTGGTTCTCCATCTTCTGGGGGTCTTCCGCCTCTATATGCGATTGCGGGTTGTCCAGGGGGAGCACCTTCCTTCTTGATCCTATCCGTCTTCTCTTGGGCTTGGCGAAGAAGTGCCTTAGTCTCATGAAGTTCCTTTCGGAGTTCCATTGATTCCGTGGCCAAGTGTTGTGCCAAACTATCGGCACAAAGGCTGAAGTAGGTGTCAGGACCCCGACTCAATGCCACATCGATCTAGCATGTAACACCTCATATCACTTTGCGGCCTCACACACGGTATTCCCACGTGTGTCGCCTTACCTTAGCCCGGGACCGTTTGCGCCTTTTGGCACACGTATATGACAGTGTCGCTAGCATCCATATGATAAGGAGCCCGGGCTGACATGGCTAGTCGTAAACCCAAAGTGGCACAGACTTACAGGGACAGGCATCCATGACCCAGCATCGAACGTGTCGGTCATCAGCGAGTGAAACCAGGCTGTAGCACTGGGCTAGCAGGACTCCGGTGAACCGGGCTGTAGCGGGCTAACAGGACTCCGGTATTCATCGCGTGACATTTCCCCGAAGGGACAGACACAGGAACGAAGAAGGACACATGCCGGCCAGCCTAAGTGTTCCGGAGCAGTAGCAAGCTACCATGGCTCGGTGGAAACACTAGGAGACATTTCCCCGTAAGAGAGGCTACTAAAGATAAACAACTAGATGGTCAGATCCCACACATACCAAGCATTTCAATAACATACACACAATATGCTCGATATGTGCAACTACAACATGGCATCACAACATGACTCTACGACTCAAGTAATTTATTCAATAGGCTCCGAGGAGCGAGATATTACAAACAGGGGTCTCACGACCCAACGTTCAGAGCATACAAGTCAAAGCACAAGCGGAAGCTATCATGTCTGAGTACAGACATCTATAAATGAAAAAGGCTGAGAAGCCTGACTATCTATCAGATCCTGCCGAGGGCACAAGATCGTAGCTGAGGTAACAAGCTAAACGTCGAAGTCCACGCGGTACTACTAGCGAGACTGAAGTCTCTCTACAAAACATAAAACAGGCAAACGTGAGTACAAATGTACCCAGCAAGACTTACATCAGATCTAACTACATATGCCTCATTATCAACAAAGGGGGTGGTGAAGTTTAACTGCAGCAAGCCAGCTTTGACTCGGTGGCTAACCTAGACTACGACTGCAAGTAACTCTTTTGAGGTGGCGCACACGAGTCCACATATTCACCATATCAATACACCACTATGGATCCGCTCCCGTCTCCCAACGAGAACGCCATCCATAGCACTCACGCTTATCTTGCGTGTTTTAGAGTATCCACTTTCACTTGTCTATGAACTGTACAAGGGGTCCAAGTTTCCATATCCGAGGAATCCGGCTATTCGAATAGATATTGATAACCCTGCAGGGGTGTACTTCTTCACACACGCTCTCGCCACTTACCGCCCTGTACACGTCATGTACCTCGGCAACCTTCAAGCGGAAGCTGGGCGAGGGAGTCAGCCACGACCTGACTAACCGAACAAGTCTCTAGTCCAGGTTTATCGCCTATTCGGGTTCCATCCGCAAGGAGATCCGTCCGGGGTGTCGCTTACGGCCCCAAACGATGTGTGCAGGGTTCCCAAGCCCACCAACTGGGTGCCACTTGGTACACCGGGCCACTGTGCCTAGTCTGTCCCAAGCCCACCTGTACCGGGTGCCACTTGGTAGACTACTAACACTACCTACAAACACTAGAAACTAGTTGCAACTCCTGGACAGAGATCATGTTGATTAATAAGTCGAGAGGGGCACTTAAGCATTCCAATGTGTGGTAGTAGCTGGTCATGGATCACAAACACAGAACTCAGTTCCTGAGGACGACTGCAATGAGACAACCCACCATGTACTCCTACATGGCCTCTCACCGCTACCTTTACCAAATCGTGTTCACACACTTAGCTCACACACAGTAGGACATGTTCACACGCCTCTGATTCATCCCCGATGAATCAGACCTGACACAACTCTAAGCAGTAGCAGGCATGACAAACAAGCATGAATGAGTAGGCACAACAGGGCTCAAACAACTCCTACTCATGCTAGTGGGTTTCATCTATTTACTGTGGCAATGACAGGTCATGCAGAGGATAAAGGGGTTCAGCTACCGCAGCAAGTAACAATATATCGTTGTTGTCCTAATGCAGTAAAAGAGAGCAGGAGCGAGAGAGTGGGATTTTATCGGAATGAACAAGGGGGTTTTGCTTGCCTGGCACTTCTGAAGATAACATTGAGTCTTCATCAGTGTCAACGGTCACATCATCGGTATCACGTCTATCGAGAGGGGACAAATACCGGCAACACAGAAGGGAACACAATCAATGCAATGCACAATATGATGCATGATCATGACATGGCAAAATGAATGTGTTTTGAGCTAATGCAACTAAAACCAGATTAAATGAAGTTGGTTTGAATCCAAGATTCAAATTCAAACTCCATATGTGATTATTTAAATGACATTTATTTGTTTTGTCCAAAACAGAGGACAAACATTGTTCAAACATGCATGAAAATGGTACAGATGGATTCCTTGAATTTTTCTGATAATTTTTCATATATAAATTATTTAATTTGGAGTTACGGTTGAATTTCTATGATTTATTGAAGTTTTAGGCATTTTCTGGAATTTCCTGATTATTTTTAAATCCAGAAAATACTTATTGCGTCAGCATGACGTTGGCATGACGTCAGCAGGTCAACAGGGGCTGGTCCGGGTCAAACCTGACCAGTGGGGCCCACTGGTCAGTGACTTAGGTGACTAACAGAGTTAATTAACTCTAACTAATCAGGTTAATAGCCACGGGGCCCACTGTCAGTGTCAGCAGGGGGTCAAACCCGGGTCAACTCGCCGGAGTTGACCCGTGGCTCGTCGCCGGCGGAGCCAGAGACGGCGGAGGGGTGCGAGTTTCCTCCTCCGGCGACCAAATGGCCGGCGGAGAGCGTCTACGTGACGTGGGCGCTCGTCCGCGTCGAATAGTGGCAGCGGCTGGGCCTAAGATGGCCGGAGTCGTCACCGGCGTCGACCGTGGTGGTCGCCGGAGCTCGGGTGAGCTCGGGGTTGACGCTACGGTGGCCGGGGAGGCTCGTGCGGGGCACCTACATGCTCTACGCAGCGCGGGGAGAAAGCTGAGCACAACAGCCGGGCCACTAGGTGGCCGGAGGCACGTCGGCGGCGGTCACAGGCGGCGGCAGGTTTCGGCCGAACTCGGTGCAATTGCTGTGGTGCTCGAGAGTGAGAACGGGAAGGGGGAGGAGGAAGAGGAGCTCACGGGGAGTCGGTTGGAGCAGACGGCAAGCTCGGGGAGGCGGCGACGGCGGCGAATCGACGGCGGCGGTCCTCGGTGGCCGAGGAGGGGAAAAGCGTCGGGACGGCGCTTCGGGGCTTCCGGTAGGGCGTGGGTCGGTGGGGAGTAAGAGGGGGTCGAGGCGGAGCCTCTGGTCCGGTCAGAGAAGCGAGGGGAAGGCGGTGGCTGCAGCTACGGCGAACGGCGTCGGCGGCTGCGCTCTGCTTCGGGAGAGGGGGCGAGGGAGGCGAGGCAGGGAGAGAGGGAAGAGCTACACGGGAGAGTGAGGGGGGTAAGGGGTCCAGAGCGATGCCGAGGAGGCTTCGAGGCGCCTCGGTGAGGCAGGCAAGGAGGGAGGTGGCGTGGCGAGCTCGGCGGCGTCGCGGTGTCTCTCCTCTGCCTACTGGCACGAGGAGGAAGGCGACAGGGGGGAGCGCCTGGTGGGCTGGGTCGCTGGGCCGGTCAGGTAAGCGGCGCCAGGTAAGTGGCCCAGGTGGCCTTCTCTCCTCTGTCTTTATTTACTGTTTTCTATTTTGTTCTGTTTTGTTTTGGTTTGGTAAAAATACTAAACCATTTTATAAAATCCTGAAAATAATTATGTGGCTAGAACTAAAATATACCAAACCACATAAAATGTTCCAGTAATTTTTTGGACATATATTATTTATATATCAAATATATATCCAATGCAAATAGCTATTTATTTAATTCAAAGGCCCAAAATAATTAACTCTGAGATACCGAAAATATTGTTTTGAGTTTTACCTCTTTGCAATATTTTCAGAGACTAAGAGGAGCATTTTCTTGGACTTCTTTGAGGAGATTTTAATGTTGATCATTTTTAGAAGGTTTCTGAGGCTTTGAAAATTCCTCAATTCAAATTTCATTTGAATTAAAACATGATGCTCACATGAGGTCTAGCCTAGTGCATAACAGGACCAGGGATGTGACAACTCACCCCCACTAAACAAGAATCTCGTCTCGAGATTCAAGCGTAGGGTAGGATGAAGGGGAAACGCAAACTAGTACAATCTTCACGATCCAGGTTGCACTTCAAATGAACGTTGATTTGAACACCATCTTTGTCTTGTCGTCTTGCTCTGAGAACTCCAGCTAATCATGAAAAGAAGAGGAAAGGAAAACTCTGGAAGGATCGGTCTTCTCGAAGGTCGAACAACTCAGGATTAACTCCCGGAATGTGACATAGCAACATCTCTCGAGCTGAGAGACGAAGCATACCTCTAGAGGGATGGAGTGGAGCAGGTGACGAGGCTCACTAGGTAGACAACAATTCCACACTTAAGAAGGTGGTAATCGATTGTCAACGTAGCGAGGATTTTAGTTGCCATGATAGCACAACGGGGCACCTTAGGGATGGTGACTCGTAGATATACCCCCTTAAGTGGCAAAAAGAATTACTTTTGATTCAAAGATCATTGAAACTCTTTATACCAGCCTAAGGCAAATCACAGCAATCGACTGGCGGGGGTCGGTAGAATGGCATACTCGGACTTGGATGATGTGGATTACCTTGTTGAAGACAACGTAATGGATGAATTTGCTTATCACCGGAAATGGATGAGACCCATGGTAGAATGGCACATTGGCGGTGCAAGCTGGGAACAAAATGCAAATGCTGGGAATGATTCTGGTAACTGGGGAAGAACCCAACAAAAGAGAGTGAGTTCACTGTTTGAAAAGATCATAGCATTGCCGAGGAAACGGAGAGGATCCCCAGTTAGTGCCGAAGATAACACCTAGCGCTTGTGCGTGCTCTCAAGAACTTGAGCATTTCCACAATCATCAAGGTTTTACCAACATCCGTGTCAAGAATCGTGGCAACACAACATACCACCATGATGAATAACGATGGACGATGCAGATGCATAGGAAGATAACATCAACTCAGATTTCACCCTAGCGAGGCCAAGGAAACAAAATCTGGATGATCGACCGAGAGACATTTAGCACTCCGCTTCTAATGTTCTCCTTGACGTGCTAGTGTAACCCATTCTTAGATATGGTTTGCTAACTAGAACATCAAGTAAAGGTCGGACTTCGGGAGCAGTAGAATCCATAAGGAACAGTTACGGAGGTAAATCCTACGAAATCCTTATGGGGAGGTGGTCAACTTCTTCAATCAAGATATTATAATAATAGGTCTTCCGGTTGGGTGTGTTGGCCACGACATCCACCTTACCGGTTATCGAGGGACCAATATTATAGTTCTTGGGAAATATTCCAACCATCATATCTGCCTGAGACTCAGATCTGGTTGGTGTCAGGATATTCCAGACTCATCGAGTCTAGGAAGAAAAATGAAAGTTTGCAACAGAAATCGACGAGATGACGTTGCGAGATTCTCAGGAAATGAACTATGATAGCAAGCTCCAAAACATGAGCTGGTTCTGCTACAAACATGTGAACACGTTGTTCCAGACAAGCATGCCCACATGGTAGTCTTACAATAAAACACTACCGAGTTCTGGTTGGGAGCCATCATCGAGGATATCGAAGTCTTTACGCAAGTCCATGGATTAGATCCCAAGCATAGACTTCTTTTCCTTGAACAAGCCAATCAGTGGCTTGGTGTGCTAGGATATACATATGGAATGAAGATGATCAGTCTAACAGACCACAGAATTATTCGCACATGCATGACCGACTTGGGATGATTCCAAAGGAGCAAAACAAACTTTCTCGAATTCACGACGGCAACTTACATCAAAAGCACGTGAATCAAAGGAAGTCACTCCTTTCATCAAACAAGTACTTCATGAGCTAGCATGAAGAAAATGCTTTCAAAAGTTTCCAACACTAACTTAATGTTCAACAACATCATGGAGGAGATAAGGATGTTGTCAATGGGCTCAACAACAACTCATCGAAATTTCCATATCACTGGACTTCCACCATCATGTGAACACGGTGATAGCATTGATCAGACCCAAAAGATATAATGGTGTATGCTCGAGGGATCAACCACGAGTAAGACAACATTACGAACATCGTTGGTCCTGACTTGATTTGACGATAGCCCACACTCAAATCAAAGGATTGATAAGACAATAGGTCCAGCAACTGATCACAGGGACCAATCGATGAAGATATCATCTTTCTTCAATACACACTACACAAGAATATCCCTTTGGAACGAACTAAGTCAGGCAAGCTTTTATCTTCCAACCCTCCAAGTTGTCGTTTAGCTTAACCAACTAGCTCAGGGATATCTAACACCGATTCTTGGAGAAAAAGTGGTTTATTGGAAAACCAACTTGATCACGAACTCAACATAGCGGTCAGGTGACAACCTGGTAATACTTACGAGAAGATATTCGGAAAATTACGAACCACCGTTATGTTACTAAGCTCGAGAACAATCTTGCTTTTGAGGGCAAGACGACATGATCAAATGAGTGAGGACTTGAAATAATTCCTAACTGATTGGTTGAGGAGTGCACCAGAAATAAGTAGTAGGTAGCACAATCAACGTTGGGGTGACGATTCGATAATCAACACGCTAAGAATGAGGTTATCGTCCATTTAACTACCAAGCAACGGAGTTGCTAGCAATATTGATTTCACACACCACGATTCACTTGTCGGCATTCCGGTTATGATAACACAGGAACCGAGGAATGAACAATGATGGCAAGAAGTATCACTGTACCAAGAGTTCATAGGATGGTGTGCAATTCCTACCATAGTCCCGATATAAAAGATGGTAATCCTCCAAGGTAGAACAGAGCAAAAGCTAGATTGGCATTTTGATCTGCGGAGCACAACTACTTTGACCCAATCCTAGATATGGATGAGGTACTGGAGTTTGTTTCTCCAAGTCATTCAGGACAGAATGGCTTGACGGACCACAAGAATAATAGGTATCGATGAACGATTGCACACATACTCTTGACTATCAATTGATAGACGAGGGTCAGAAGACAACTAACGAGGGACAACCCAAAGGAACATATGTTTTCTGAGTTGTGGATGCATAGATTAGTATGTCGAGCAGAGCTCAACATGTTTCTTCCGGATAACCTATGCGGAAAGGTTGAACTGGCAGAGTCACAGTATATAACGGAGAACTCATCAAGAGCATTCTGGTTGTGATCGTTCAGTCCAACGAGGAACTTCTGCCATAAGTAGTTCATGGTATTTGGAAGAAGAAGATACCACGGACTCCAAGGGCTATCGCAAAGGTTACTAATAACCTAAAGGAGCTAGCAATTACTATCAACATGAAGTAAGTAGGGTGAATCTCGGGTTCAAAACCCAAGGAGTAGAATACCTACTACTAAGTAGCATCACGGGATGCTTTCGAGAATGATGGCCAGAATCATCACACTGGGAACACAAATCATGGCTAAATTACTAGATGATCCCCTAAGACACCTAGGGTCATAATAATATCTCCAACATAAATGTCAAGGTAATAGAGTACCTCAACTCACTGATTATTGTGCTTATTCCGACCAAAAGGGACATCGGAGACGGAAGGAAAGGATTTGCAAATGCATCAGACTATTTAGAAACCTGGAATGACTCGGACAGCATAACGGCTGTAAATGCTCAGAAAAGATTTGAGACATTCACAAAAATGGTGGCATAACCACTCAGAAGCACAATATCAAGGTTTGGAGATCAACAGTTAACGTACGGAAGTAGTAGGAACTGAACTGAGACTTAAATCCAACAATCTTATAAGTCTACGGATTAGTAACACGTGATCCTGATAGAAAGAAGAGATAGCCTAGTTCTTAATCCCCGTAGAAGAGAAGATGATGACTCAGATCAGAAGGCCACGAGGTATAAGGAGTAAAAAGAGACTTACGTTCCATCCCACAATCAATTCCCTTATATAACTAAAGAATTTCTAGACTCAACTTCGACCAGTTTGGCTTAGTAATCCTACAGGCAGTCAAGCTCTGATACCAACGCTGTCAGGACCCCGACTCAATGCCACATCGATCTAGCATGTAACACCTCATATCACTTTGCGGCCTCACGCACGGTATTCCCACGGGTGTCGCCTTACCTTAGCACGGGACCGTTTGCGCCTTTTGGCACACGTATATGACAGTGTCGCTAGCATCCATATGATAAGGAGCCCGGGCTGACATGGCTAGTCGTAAACCCAAAGTGGCACAGACTTATAGGGACAGGCATCCATGACCCAGCATCGAACGTGTCGGTCATTAGCGAGTGAAACCAGGCTGTAACACTGGGCTAGCAGGACTCCGGTGAACCGGGCTGTAGCGGGCTAACAGGACTCCGGTATTCATCGCGTGACATTTCCCCGAAGGGACAGACATAGGAACGAAGAAGGACACATGCCGGCTAGCCTAAGTGTTCCGGAGCAGTAGCAAGCTACCATGGCTCGGTGGAAACACTAGGAGACATTTCCCCGTAAGAGAGGCTACTAAAGATAAACAACTAGATGGTCAGATCCCACACATACCAAGCATTTCAATAACATACACACAATATGCTCGATATGTGCAACTACAACATGCCATCACAACATGACTCTACGACTCAAGTAATTTATTCAATAGGCTCCGAGGAGCGAGATATTACAAACAGGGGTCTCACGACCCAACATTTAGAGCATACAAGTCAAAGCACAAGCGGAAGCTATCATGTCTGAGTACAGACATCTATAAATGAAAAAGGCTGAGAAGCCTGACTATCTATCAGATCCTGCCGAGGGCACAAGATCGTAGCTGAGGTAACAAGCTAAACGTCGAAGTCCACGCGGTACTACTAGCGAGACTGAAGTCTCTCTACAAAACATAAAATAGGCAAACGTGAGTACAAATGTACCCAGCAAGACTTACATCAGATCTAACTACATATGCCTCATTATCAACAAAGGGGGTGGTGAAGTTTAACTGCAGCAAGCCAGCTTTGACTCGGTGGCTAACCTAGACTACGACTGCAAGTAACTCTTTTGAGGTGGCGCACACGAGTCCACATATTCACCATATCAATACACCACTATGGATCCGCTCCCGTCTCCCTACGAGAACGCCATCCATAGCACTCACGCTTATCTTGCGTGTTTTAGAGTATCCACTTTCACTTGTCTATGAACTGTACAAGGGGTACAAGTTTCCATATCCGAGGAATCCAGCTATTCGAATAGATATTGATAACCCTGCAGGGGTGTACTTCTTCACACACGCTCTCGCCACTTACCGCCCTGTACACGTCATGTACCTCGGCAACCTTCAAGCGGAAGCCGGGCGAGGGAGTCGGCCACGACCTGACTAACCGAACAAGTCTCTAGTCCAGGTTTATCGCCTATTCGGGTTCCATCCGCAAGGAGATCCGGCCGGGGTGTCGCTTACGGCCCCAAACGATGTGTGCAGGGTTCCCAAGCCCACCAACCGGGTGCCACTTGGTACACCGGGCCACTGTGCCTAGTCTGTCCCAAGCCCACCTGTACCGGGTGCCACTTGGTAGACTACTAACACTACCTACAAACACCAGAAACTAGTTGCAACTCCTGGACAGAGATCATGTTGATTAATAAGTCGAGAGGGGCACTTAAGCATTCCAATGTGTGGTAGTAGCTGGTCATGGATCACAAACACAGAACTCAGTTCCTGAGGACGGCTGCAATGAGACAACCCACCATGTACTCCTACATGGCCTCTCACCGCTACCTTTACCAAATCATGTTCACACACTTAGCTCACACACAGTAGGACATGTTCACACGCCTCTGATTCATCCCCGATGAATCAGACCTGACACAACTCTAAGCAGTAGCAGGCATGACAAACAAGCATGAATGAGTAGGCACAACAGGGCTCAAACAACTCGTACTCATGCTAGTGGGTTTCATCTATTTACTGTGGCAATGACAGGTCATGCAGAGGATAAAGGGGTTCAGCTACCGCAGCAAGTAACAATATATCGTTGTTGTCCTAATGCAGTAAAAGAGAGCAGGAGCGAGAGAGTGGGATTTTATCGGAATGAACAAGGGGGTTTTGCTTGCCTGGCACTTCTGAAGATAACATTGAGTCTTCATCAGTGTCAACGGCCACATCATCGGTATCACGTCTATCGAGAGGGGACAAATACCGGCAACACAAAAGGGAACACAATCAATGCAATGCACAAAATGATGCATGATCATGACATGGCAAAATGAATGTGTTTTGAGCTAATGCAACTAAAACCAGATTAAATGAAGTTGGTTTGAATCCAAGATTCAAATTCAAACTCCATATGTGATTATTTAAATGCCATTTATTTGTTTTGTCCAAAACAGAGGACAAACATTGTTCAAACATGCATGAAAATGGTACAGATGGATTCCTTGAATTTTTCTGATAATTTTTCATATATAAATTATTTAATTTGGAGTTACGGTTGAATTTCTATGATTTATTGAAGTTTTAGGCATTTTCTGGAATTTCCTGATTATTTTTAAATCCAGAAAATACTTATTGCGTCAGCATGACGTTGGCATGACGTCAGCAGGTCAACAGGGGCTGGTCCGGGTCAAACCTGACCAGTGGGGCCCACTGGTCAGTGACTTAGGTGACTAACAGAGTTAATTAACTCTAACTAATCAGGTTAATAGCCACGGGGCCCACTGTCAGTGTCAGCAGGGGGTCAAACCCGGGTCAACTCGCCGGAGTTGACCCGCGGCTCGTCGCCGGCGGAGCCAGAGACGGCGGAGGGGTGCGGGTTTCCTTCTCTGGCGACCAAATGGCCGGCGGAGAGCGTCTACGTGACGCGGGCGCTCGTCCGCGTCGAATAGTGGCAGCGACTGGGCCTAAGATGGCCGGAGTCGTCACCGGCGTCGACCGTGGCGGTCGCCGGAGCTCGGGCGAGCTCGGGGTTGACGCTACGGTGGCCGGGGAGGCTCGTGCGGGGCACCTACATGCTCTACGCAGCGCGGGGAGAAAGCTGAGCACAACAGCCGGGCCACTAGGTGGCCGGAGGCACGTCGGCGGCGGTCACAGGCGGCGGCAGGTTTCCGCCGAACTCGGTGCAGTTGCTGTGGTGCTCGAGAGTGAGAACGGGAAGGGGGAGGAGGAAGAGGAGCTCACGGGGAGTCGGTTGGAGCAGACGACAAGCTCGGGGAGGCGGCGACGACGGCGAATCGACGGCGGCGGTCCTCGGTGGCCGAGGAGGGGAAAAGCGTCGGGACGGCGCTTCGGGGCTTCCGGTAGGGCGTGGGTCGGTGAGGAGGAAGAGGGGGTCGAGGCGGAGCCTCTGGTCCGGTCAGAGAAGCGAGGGGAAGGCGGTGGCTGCAGCTACGGCGAACGGCGTCGGCGGCTGCGCTCTGCTTCGGGAGAGGGGGCGAGGGAGGCGAGGCAGGGAGAGAGGGAAGAGGTGCACGGGAGAGTGAGGGGGGTCAGGGGTCCAGAGCAATGCCGAGGAGGCTTCGAGGCGCCTCGGTGAGGCAGGCAAGGAGGGAGGTGGCGTGGCGAGCTCGGCGGCGTCGCGGTGTCCCTCCTCTGCCTACTAGCACGAGGAGGAAGGCGACAGGGGGGAGCGCCTGGTGGGCTGGGCCGCTGGGCCGGTCAGGTAAGCGGCGCCAGGTAAGTGGCCCAGGTGGCCTTCTCTCCTCTGTCTTTATTTACTGTTTTCTATTTTGTTCTGTTTTGTTTTGGTTTAGTAAAAATACTAAACCATTTTATAAAATCCTGAAAATAATTATGTGGCTAGAACTAAAATATACCAAACCACATAAAATGTTCCAGTAATTTTTTGGACATATATTATTTATATATCAAATATATATCCAATGCAAATAGCTATTTATTTAATTCAAAGGCCCAAAATAATTAACTCTGAGATACCGAAAATATTGTTTTGAGTTTTACCTCTTTGCAATATTTTCAGAGACTAAGAGGAGCATTTTCTTGGACTTCTTTGAGGAGATTTTAATGTTGATCATTTTTAGAAGGTTTCTGAGGCTTTGAAAATTCCTCAATTCAAATTTCATTTGAATTAAAACATGATGCTCACATGAGGTCTAGCCTAGTGCATAGCAGGACCAGGGATGTGATAGTAGGTCTGGAATCGGAGTGGAAGTCCTTCTTCTAATGGTGGAGCTTGTGCACTGCTCTCATGCTCACCTTCCTTCCGATAAGGCAAGAAGCGGGTTGCCAACTCGTCTGCCATCTCTGGAAGAAGGTCTCGGAGGCGGGTGAGTGCCTTGAGGGTTGCCGTCTTGACGGCAAGAACTAGTGTTGCCATCTGGGGTCCCTCGAAGAACCACTTTGCTGGAGAGTCATTGGCCTTCACGATCACTTCCACATGATACTCCGTCTCGGTGTCATTGATCCAATGCTCATGGTAGGTGAAAATGGGGGCTTGGTGGTACTGGCACTTCTTGAGGCTATCCTCGAGAAGCACGGGAAATCCGGTGGTCAGGAAGTCTTCGGGTACGGCAGCCATCTACAAAGGTTGAATGGGAGAGGTCAATCAGGGAAATGTAACTTAGGATGGGTATGCTTCAGAAAAGAAGAGAAGTTTAGATGGTCTCAAGCTAACTAACGTCCATGCTAACTAAGGCTTCCTACAGTCAGGATGGCTCTGATACCAGCTCTGTGGGGACCCCAACTCATGAGTCGAGATCACCGAATGCACGTGTACAGTGATACCAGAGATCAATGCTCACTGAACACACAGAAGCTGAACAACAAGAGTCTTACATCCATACATACTGTCTTACACAAATTATGACCATTATGGTCAAGTCTTACATTGATAAAGCCTTAAGGGTTGAACATCAAATGAAACACAAGCAACGGAAATCTTCGTCGATAAGTAGAACCCATGCCATCTGCCTTAACCCTACAGGCATTCTGACTGGGAAACGTCCTAGTTCGCATGTTCGTCTCCAAAGAACTCTTCTTCGAACTCCGGTTCTTCCATGCCTGGTCAATTAAATAACCAGTGGCAAGCCAATGAGTACTTTGAATGTACTCGCAAGCAACCCATGTTTTGGTTCAAGATACAACAGTGCATGATATAGGTAAATTTTTGCGGAAAGCTAGTTTTGAGTGCAATGACATGTTCAACAACTTGTAAGACATGCATCAAGAGAATTCAAGTAACCATGAGGACAGGTTACAGATGTCAACATAAATAGAGTGGGCACCAACCCATCTCAATCACGTCCAGTCCTTGACTTGACCCAAGTGGTTCTACCCACTTATCCAAACACACACACTGATTTGTAAACATGTGGACATAGCCCAAGAGCGGTTACCCAACTGTCCTTGACCGTGGACACGGCTATTCAAATAGTTTTACACTCTGCAGAGGTTGCACACTTTACCCACAAGATCCGGGGAACTTCCGTGTCATCCACGACCCGCAGTACCTCAAGCACCCGGGGTAAGCACCCGATCACTACCTTTCCACAGACGACACTAACATGGAGTCCACTCGATTGGTAGTGACCCCCGTGCCCAACATTTCACATCTTAAAATCATGGAGCATCGCTCCGATATTCATCACATACTGGCACGGGGTACCAACGGTGTGTCCGGTGCCCCATAAAAATGTTCTTGGCCGCCCTACCTGGCACGACCCCGTCCCGAGAGAGCGCACCAACAACTCTCCCGTCACTATTAATGCGAGCTCCAAGCTAGTATCGGTCTAGGTAATCAATAATGCCCTTTCCCATATAAGGGTAGAGTGGTTGCGCATGTAAGGTTGGAATAACGGTCGCAACTTAAACCAATCCGTTTTTGAAAACAACACACACACTTGCCTCGGTAGACCACTTTGTCATCAAGTGGCTAGCCAACTCATCATCTCCCTCGGGCATAAGTGGCACCCGTCGGGGTTTCTGAAAAGTCCTTTGAAAATACTTTTTCTCCATCATATGCATATTCCCGTCCCTTTTTGCGTAGCAACTACTTAGCATCCTATCTACTCCCACCAGCGTAACCCTCATAAGAAGGTAGGGTCATGCACAATGCAAGTATCAACGAGGAAGTAACAGAGGCAACCAACCTACGTGGTTCACCATCTCATCATGATTCCGATGCAACAATAATAAAGAGCTATATGACATGCATAAAAAGGGTTTCATAGACATGGTCAAAGGGCTACTTGCCTGGCTCAACAAAGTCTTCTGGGTCTTCAAAGTCTTCCGGTCCAACTCCTTCGTCAGCAACGCAATCTATCGTCGCAAAATAATAACGAGAAAATAAGGCAATAGTAAAACAGAAAAACCAAAGTGCTCAGAAAAATGTCAACTCATTTTTGTAAAATACTAGGATGAAAACTAAGAAGGGAGGAATCCTTAGTTTTGGATTTGGAGTTATACAAGAGGGGATATGAATTTCCAAACAGAGATTAAACTGCTCAAATTTGAATTTAAATTTGAACAGTACATAAAAGTTGGTTGGATTTGAATGAAAGCTGCACCATTAAATAGGTTGCAATATTCTAGGAACTTAGGAATTGGAATTGTTGCATTTGGATTATTATTTAATCCTGTGGAATTTTTGGAGTAATGACAGAAAAGAAAAAGGGAAAAGTGTACTGTGCCACTGGGCCAGAACAGCCGCAGGGCAGCAGGCCCAGCCAGCGAGGCGGCCCAGCGCACAGGTGCACGCGCGCGCGCCAGGTTTAAACCTGACGAGCGGGGCCCAGACGTCAGGGCGAGGGGCTGACAGACGAGCCCCACGGCCATCGTCGTCAACCCTGGGTCAGAGGGGCAGCGAGCTCACCGGCGACGATTCCGGGCACGACGAGGTGAGCTGATGGAACCGCTGGACTCCTCGTTGTGCCGCCGTTCGGGTGGTGCCGGAGTTGGTCGCCGGAGTGCAGGGGTTCGCTGGCGACGAGGTTCGCGGTGGAGGAGCTTCGGGTGTCGACGGCTCCGGTGGTTTCTGGCTGCAAATGAGAGGGGAAACGGAGGGGAAATGATCAGGGAGGTGAGGAGAGTCCAGATCGAGAGAGAGAAGGGGCGGAGGGAGCCCGTACCCTGAGATCGACGGCGACCCGAGGCGGCGGAGCTCCGGTCGATCCCGAGCACAGAGGCTCTCCTGGGGTGATTGGGTGGTGCGGGCGTGCTCCTGGAGGTGTGAGAAGGAGGCGAATGCCATTGGAGTGGCCCGGGGCGAGCTTATATAGACGCACGGTGGTCCACCGTGGACCTGTGCACCTGCGAGCTCGTTGACGTCGCCACGGGTCACGGGGGCCTGCTTGGTTGTGTCTGGGGTGTTCGTGGGGGTCGACTACGCCCAGGGGAAGAAGAGAGAGAGGGAGCAGGGGGCCAGAGGCACCGCGCGTGTGAGCACGCTCACTGGTTCGCTCGGGCGGCCCTTGTTCGCTAGCGCGGATGTGCGGGGAGGAGGAGAGAGGAGGGGGCCGACCGTGTAGCGTGTCGCGGACGCCGAGGCGCATCGGCAGGCGCGCGGGGGAGGCCCGAGGTGGCCGGAAGCGCCTGGAAGGGGGCGGCTACAGTGCGGGGGCGCACTGTAGCGCGCTCCAGAGCGTGCAAATGGCTGCCATGGCATTGTTTAAAGGGCAGGGGCATGCCCACTAGTGTCTAGCAGGTCTAGGAGGGAGTAAAGAAGTGGGGTGGTGCATTGGATGCCATGGATGGCCATTGGAGTGAGGAGGGAGGTGAGGAAGAGGGAGAAGTGGGCTGTCCAGAGAGAGAAAGAGGGGTTTTACCCATCCAATAAGTGAGATATGGATTTGCCATTGTTACTAGAGGTGAAAGGGGGCTAGGAGGAGCTGTGGTAAAAATTTGAGCTCTCCAAGAATAGTGGAAGGGGTCAAAATAGTGGTTTTTGCAAAATGTCAGAAGGTGTTTGATAATGTTTTGGGCATGCAAATGAGCTCCAATTGCCATGATACTCAACAGGATGGAAAGACACTTAGAAATAGGGTGTGCCACAGAATTTGAGATTATTTGGGCAAAGTTGCCAATGCAACTTTTGTAAACCCAAGAAATTAGCAGAATTGGACTTGAGTAGATCTAGTTGAGCAAATCACTTCTCCTTGATGCACCACTTGGTGTAGTGGCCTCATTTGGTCATGTGAACATGCTCACAGAAGTTGGGGTCAAGGGGAGAAAGTTGGTAGTACAAACTTGATAAAATTTGATTCTGGTCAGAGAGGGTTTTGGGGCATTCTGGTGAACCAAAATGACTTTAATTGGCATGAGGCTTTGCAAGGTGATCACAATATTCATTTGTGACTTGCTGGATTTTTCTTGGATTTTTACGAAAATATTTCCTGTAGAAAAATTTCAAATCCTTGAAATGGGCAGAAATGGTTTTGGGAGGTTTTGTCCAATATTTTGATCATAACCATATGTTGAAACTCCTATATATGGAAAATATATGTCCACTGAGTTTCCCTGATTTTTGTCAAATATTTTTGAAACAATAAAATAATTTTTCCCTATTAAAGACCATTTCTGGCCTTAAGAAAAAGCTTTTAAATAAAATATAAAAATAGCTTTTAAAATTATATTTTTGTGGTTTCTGGGTATCCTATATCTAATAGGTTTCAAATATACCTTTTGAAAGATTTTTCACACCTCAAATCAAGTACTTCCAGTGCAAATCTTAATTCGAGGGTTTTTGGATAACTAATTTTTAGAAAATACTTTTTGGCCAAATTATTTTTGTAAGAAAATACTATATTGCTCTATACACATGGCATGATCATTGGACAGAAGTTTGGGGCAAGGAGATGAAGTATAGAAGGTGAAGTAGTTGACTATTAAGAGCACTTGAAAAACACAGAGAGGAAACCAACTCCAAAATAAAAGCCAAATAATGCAAAAGTTTTTGTTGGTCCAAATTTTCATTCTTTATTAATGCAAATGAAATGTTACAAAATGCAGGGTGTGACAGTCTGCTTGTTTATCTTTCAAAGTGAGGAGGATATAGGTGCTAAACAAGCGCAGTCTCATCAGCTTGCTCAGCTGCTTGCGCTGCAGCTCCTGAGCAGGGCTAACCTTTCTTGAACTCTATTGAAGTGTTGTCGGTTTTGTATATTATTTTGTCAGCGTGTTTATTTGCACTTGTGGCGATCTTTGATGCCCAGTGTATGTAATCTGCTGTCTGCTTGTGCTTTATTATCATAGTGGCGAACTTTGATGCCCAGTGGATGTAATATGTCGTAATTTCTTTATTGTATAGTCTAGGTTTTTTCTTATTCATGATGCTGCAGTTATTTTATTGTATATATATCCTGTCTTCATAGTAAACCGGCCAAACCGTAAAATTACGGTACATAATCGGGCCGTCATGCAATCACGATGTATGATCCGCATCATGGGCCCCATCATCTTGGTCCGTTAAAAGGCCTAAATGTAAAGTGGCCCACTAGTAGATTCGGGCCTTGAATAGGCTGAGTACACCGTCGGCCCTCTTTTCGCAAGAAAACTCAATGGGCTTTTAGGAGGCTGAGAAGTAGGTTGGGCCTGAAACATGCCGAACAGCTCACGGGCCTGCAACAGCCTGAAATGGACCCCGACCCATGATTGTGTGAACCAAATCACGGGCTTTTAACAGGCCAAAATTGTCTTGGTCCTTGTTTGGCCCAATCAGATTATCGGCTGCGAGTAGGCCGGATGCAAACCGGGCCTTAGTTAGGCCCAACTATATGATGGGCTTTTAAGAGGCCAAAATTAATATAGGGCCGAAATATTAAACGGGCCCTTAACAGGCCGAAACTAATATCAGGCCGAATTACTAAATGGGAGTTTAGCAAGTGGGCCCAAAAGCATAGAATCCAGTTGACGGGCCGAATCTGATATCGGCCATAATTTAGCCCAAAGCCTCTTAAAGGGACGAACCTGATCTGGGCCATAATTTGGCCCATAACGTGGTAGCCTTTTAACGGGCTGGATCTCATATGGGCCATTATTAGGCCCAAAACATGGCAGGCCATTAATGGAACGGATCAAATATGGGCCGACATTTGGCCCAAAACATGGCAGGCACTTAATGAGCCGGCCTACTAGGGTCCTCATAATCTTGTGTGCCTATAGCTGGGCCAGCCAATAAATGTCGGCGAAATCTCGTGGGCCTTTAGCTGGGCCGGTCCATTATGATCCGCCAAAATCTTATGGGCCTTTACCTAGGCCGGCCCGTTACGGCCAACAAAAATCTTGTGGGCCTTTACCTAGGCCGGCCCATTATGGCCCGGAAAGTGTTGTGGGCCTTTAGCTGCGCCAGCACATTATTGTCCGCAAAATCTCATGGGACTTTAGCTGGGCCGGCCCATTATGGTCCGCAAAATCTTGTGGGCCTTTAGTTGGGACGGCCCATTTAAACTTTATGGGCCAGTCCACGTGTCAACATATCATAGGCGTATCTCGCCCATTGGATGAGTGACACCTGTGCCAACATGGAGCTGACACGTGTTTCCTCTAGCCAATGATGATTTTACACGTGGAAAATCCCCATTTGTCTGGGCTGTTAACGGGTTATCGGATCCAAAAACGGCCCGATAGCTTAACGACGTTCTGTTACGGTGGATGCCACGTGTCGGTCACCCTTGACGAAAGCACTTCTGTGACGCGCGATTTATCGTCATGGAAGTGGACACTTCTGTGATGATATTTTTCGTAATGTCATGGAACACTTCTACGACAGGACAGGTATGACTATGTTGATTCTGTCATAAAATCGTCATGGATGTACATGTATGACAGAAAACGTGACCTACTGTGACAAACACGTATCATCACGGAAGTGCATTTTTTTAGTGCTGGCTCCTGTGGAGCGGAGACTTCTATGCAAGGCTCCCCTCGTGAGGTTCGGATGAAGTGAGCCATTACGATCAAGGCCAGGCGAGCGCCAGCGGACATAGTGTACCCGTTTCTTCTTTGGTGCAAGGGATACAAGGAGCAGGCATGGAGTCCCTAGGAAGCAGCCAAAGGTTTCCATTCCCGTGCAACCAGACCAAGACCGCCTGGACGGCAGGACAGAGGTCATCACCGAGCCCAGCGCGGCATCACGGCAGAGGCTTTTGCAGGCGAGGACCAGTTTAGTCAAGACAAGATGTACTAGTTGTCTCCCTTCAAATTTGTCTGTTGTGGGATCCCTTCCCGCCTTCATTTGGGAAGAGGACCAAGGCCACTATAAATAGGACCTAGCCACCGCCATGGGCGGGGTAGGACAGATCAAGTGGGCCGAACCCATTCCACCCTCAACAGCTCACTTGAGCTCAAGAACAAACCTCCTGAGGTTGTTCTCCTCTGTACTAGTTCATCCTCAGCCCCATGAGGTAAATCCACCACAAAGCAGGAGTAGGGTTTTACACCGCAAGGTGGCCCGAACCTGGGTAAACTAATGTGTTCCCTTTCCTCCGAGTTCATCGTGCTAGGCTCTAAGATTTGCGAGTAGACAGACTTGGGAGGTTGAGATCTCCGCACGCACCCCAAAGTTCAAACCCTTGATGAGGTTTGAAGTCTAGGGTGCGTGCGGAGATCTCAACCTCCCCAGTCTGCCTGCTCGCAAACTGAGGGAGTCCTGGACTAGGGGGTCCTCGGGCGTCCGGGCTATGCGATATGGGACGAACTGATGGGCCGCGAAGATACAAGACAGAAGGCCCTCCCTCGTGTCTGGATGGGACTCTCCTTTGCGTGGATGGCAAGCTTGGCATTCGGATTTTGCATTTTCCTTTCTCGGTAAACTGACTCTGTACATCCCTACGTCCCTCCGGTGTCTATATAAACTGGAGGCTTTAGTCTGTAGGGGGAGAATAGTCATCCGGGCTAGACATCTAGGGTTTAGCCATTACAATCTCAAGGTAGATCAACTCTTGTAACCCCTATACTCATGAAAGTCAATCAAGCAAGAAGTAGGGTATTTCCTCTATTAAGAGGGCCTGAACCTGTGTAAGACATCGTGTCTCCTGCCTCCTGTTACCTTCGATCCTTAGATGCACAGTTCAGGACCCCCTACCCGAGATTTTCCGGTTTTGACACCGACATTGGTGCTTTCATTGAGAGTACCACCATGTCGTCGCTAGAAGGCTCGATAGCTCCGTCAATCATCCACAACAATGCCGCCTTGAGGGAGACTTTTCTCCCAGACCAAATCTTTGTATTCCGCGGCTTCGCACAACGTGCCAATTTGATCGGTCATCTCAAACAGATCGACAGCTACGACCCTGGTCATCAGATCAGTTTTGGAGACCTAAACTATGTCGCTGATATCCGAGGAGACTTGATCTTCCAAGGGTTTGCAGCCTCGACCACAGCTCTAGCCTTAGATCCGGAACACATCACCGAGTCCGAAGACGGGAGTTTAGAGCCCGATGGACTCTCCGCAACCATAGAGCTTAACACCGGAGAGATGGAGGGGATCGTTTCACCGGCAGGCCCAGAACCACGCCAGGCTCCCTTCATCAACATGAAGCCGGACTCACCCTCGAACACCAGCTCCGAACTCTCGAGGTTCGTGTTATGTGAGCTCGGCCAGGGAACTTCTATCCCGCCCAACTCCATGGACTCTTGCTTCCCCGTCCAAACCTTGCTTTTAAACGGAGCCCTGGACTTAATGCGATTTCTCACCATTACAGAAGAATCACTGCCTAACTATGCCCAACCCATACTAGGGGCTAAGAGCGGGGAATTTTACGTCCCACCCACCACCCACTTCATAGCCACTATCGAAGACTTGACCGACATGCTCGATTACGCCTTTGAAGACATCGAAGGTATGGACGATGATGCCAAACAGGAGCAAAGCTAGAACCCGTCGTTCACCGGACATTGGACGATCCCTTCCACATATCAGGTGTACATGATGGACACACCCAAAGAGGATGACAGCGATGGTGGGAAGGGTCCCATCAAGGACAAGCCTTTGGAGGCACCACCAAAGTGTCGACGTTAGTGATGCTGCTCGAAATCGCGTCGCGAAAAAGACAGCAATATCGGCACCGGAGAAAATAATACTCAGGAGAAGGCCGAAGACCAAGAAGCCCCTATCGAGCCAACATCCGAACAGGATGATTGGGAGGATGGGCAAGTTAATCCCGACGAACCCATCGGGGACGAGGGCTTGGAGGATAATAACTAGCTACTGATCTCCTCAGAGGATGAGAGCCTCTGTGACGAAGACTTCATCATATCAGAGGAACCCCTCAAAAAAGAGCTCTTTAAGCGCCGGCTAATAGCCACGGCAAGAAGCCTAAAAAAGAAGCGGCGGCAACTTCAAGCTGATCAGGATTTACTCAATGACAGATGGACTAATGTCCTGGCAGCTGAGGAATACGGCCTCGAGCACCTACTAAGATTTACCCAAAGTGCAGGCTGCTATCCCAATTCGAAGACGAGAGCCTGGAATCTATACCGACAGCATGTAACAGTGCGGATGGAGTTGACCGACCACCTCAAGGCCGGGACAGAGCGACAACTCAAGCCGAACACCAGACCGCACCACCTCGCCCTAGAGGCAGATAGACAGCGGCTGCAGGATACATGTATGACCTGCGACAGGACATGGAAAATAGAGCCGGTCATACCAGATCAATCTATGGATCGAGGGGGCGTGCGCCAACGCGGGAAGATGGCCATCAAGCCTGGCGCGACAAGCACAATCTCACCCGGGCCAAAAACCCCATACGGACTTCATCCGAACTGCGTCATGATGTCGCCTGATACAGAGGCGCCGCACACCCCCTATGCTTCGCTGATGGGTGATGGAGCACCAGTTCCCAAAAGGGTTTAAACCCATGAACATTGAATCATACGATGGCACAACAGATCCTACAGTATGAATTGAAGATTTTCTTCTCCACATCCACATGGCTCGCGGTGATGACTTACATGCCATCAAGTACCTCCCTCCAAAACTTAAGGGACCAACAAGACACTGGCTGAACAGCCACCCAGAAAACTCTATTGGTAGCTGGGAAGACTTGGAGGACGCCTTCAGAGACAACTTCTAAGGTACCTATGTTCGGCCCCCAGACGCCGATGACCGTAGTCACATAATCCAGCAACCCGGCGAATCAGCTCGGAAGCTCTAGACCAGGCTCTTAATCAAAAAGAACAACATTGTGGATTCTTCAGACGCCGAAGCCCTCATAGCCTTCAAACACAGCGTCCGAAATGAGTGGCTCGCCCGACACCTCAGCCAAGAGAAGCCGATGTCCATGGCAGCCCTCACCGCACATATGACTCGCTTTTGCACGAGAGAAGATAATTGGCTAGCTCATAGAAGAAATAGTACTAGTGACCCAGGCACCTCTGAAGCCAGGGACACAAATGGCAAGCCACGACGCAACAAGCACAAGCGTCGAAACAATAACGAAGACACGGCGGTCAAAACCGGATTTAGTGGCCCCAAATACAATCAACGGAAGAAGCCATTCAAAGAAGGCAAAGATGGTCCATCCAGTTTGGACAGAATACTTGATCGACCTTGCCAGATTCATGGCACCCCTGATAAACCCGCCAATCACACCAACAGAAACTGTTGGGTCTTTAAACAGGCCGGCAAGCTCAACGCCGAACACAAGGGGAAAAGTCCGCCCAGCGAGGACGACGAAGAGGAGCCTAGCCCACCAAACACAGGGGGGTAGAAGAAATTTCCCCCTAAGGTCAAAACGGGCAATATGATCTACGTCACTCACATCCCCAAGCAGGAGCACAAGCGAGTATTAAGGGACGTCTACGCCGCAGAGCTGGTCACCCCAAAATCCAATCCATGGTTGGCGTGTTCGATCACCTTCGATCAAAAGGATCACCCAACCAGTATCTGTCACGGAGGATCGGCAGCTTTGGTCCTCGACTCAATCATTGACGGATTCCACCTCACGCGAGTCCTCATGGACGGCAGCAGTAGTCTTAACCTGCTTTACCAGGAAACTGTCTGCCAAATGGGCATTGATCTGTCACGAATCAAGCCCACTAAAAATACCTTTAAGGGAGTAATACCTGGCGTAGAGGCCCATTGCTCGGGCTCAATAACATTGGAAGATAATCTTTGGCTTCCCAGACAACTTCCGCAGCAAAAACTTGATCTTCGATATCGTCCCCTTCCGCAGTGGCTATCAGCACTGCTCGGACGGACCGCTTTCGCTCGATTCAACGCGGTCCTACACTATGCTTACTTAAAGCTCAAGATGCCCGGTCCACGCGACATCATAACAGTCAATGGAAACACGTAACGCTCCCCCCGTACGGAGGAGCACACCGTGGCTCTCGCGGCCAAAGTACAGAGTGGCCCCCTCAAGCCACACACCTCATCGGCCATCAAGCCGCCTGTCGGTAGGGGGTCCCGAACTTTACGTCTAAGGCTAATGGTAACTGGAAGCGGGGGAGACAATTTTTACCCAGGTTCGGGCCCTCTCGATGGAGGTAATACCCTACTTCCTGCTTGATTGATCTTGATGATGTGAGTATTACAAGAGTTGATCTACCATGAGATCGTAGAGGCTAAACCCTAGAAGCTAGTCTATGGTTATGATTGATGTCGTCCTACGGACTAAACCCTCCGATTTATATAGACACCGGAGGGGGCTAGGGTTACACAGAGTCGGTTCCAGAGAAAGGAATCTTCACATCCCAATCGCCAAGCTTGCCTTCCATGCAAAGGAGAGTTCCATCCGGACAGAGGACGAAGTCTTCTATCTGGTTTCCTCATAGTCCAACAGTACAGCATACGCATATAGTCCGGCCGTTCGAGGACCCCTTAATCCCGGACTCCCTCAGTAGCCCCTGAACGAGGCTTCAATGATGTTGAGTCCGGCACGCAGATTGTCTTCGGCATTGCAAGGCGGGTTCCGTCTCCGAACACTTCAAAGCAGATTTTGAACATAAGAATTGTGTCCGGCTCTGCAAAACAAACTCCACATACCTCAGTAGAGAGTATAATATCCCACGAGTACAATCTGTTGACAACTCATAGCACGACATCACGCCACAGCCCGGTCTTTATTCTAACCGTTTTTATCCTGCCCCTCCGTATTTCGAGGCGCAGTTTTATTGGCACGTCTTGTCGAAGCAGAGATCGTGTCCCCTTATCATGGGATTCTCATCAATATGGGCATGGGTAACCCAACCGTGCCATCAGCACGGCGCTTGGGAATTAAGTGAGTTTTAGGGCTAATGGGAAGGCACACGATTTTTACTGCCTTTATAAAGGGATAAGGATTCCCCTCTTTCACCCACGCCATCTTCTTCCTCTGTTTATCCATTCTCAAGCTCCAGCTCCCAAGCATCCATCTCTTCTGCCCGAAAAGCACTCCAACCATGTCTGGATCTGGAGCACAAGGCTAGTGGATGGCCTCCTCCGTCAAGGAGAAGGACATCAAGTAACTAGGGAGGCCGGATATCTGGCCAAGAAGATCGCACACCGTCTCCCGGCGGCGGGACAGATCATCCCTGATGAGGATACAGACCTAGGGTAGGGTCATAGGCCTGACCTATACGTCCTACCCAAGGTCACTACCCTAGAAGATAAGAAGTTCAAGAGGCAGCAAGGGACCCCCAGTCAAAGATGTCAAGTACAATCCACTCGACCAGTCATGTCACTCGGGAGTCCTCCTACTTATTGCCACTCAACCATCTAAGGAATCACTTGACCTACCAAAGATCAGGAGTCACTCAGCATTGCAACTGGCAAGCATTCACTCTATAGTCTTTAAGGTCATTAACTGCACTTAAGGCTGGCGTTACCAGTAATGCCCCCACTTTATGTACATTAAGTCCCTTGTAATGGAGGGCGGTGAGGGTCCTGGCGTACTCTATATAAGCCACCCCCTCCTCTGGCACAAGGGTTCGCACCCCCTGTAACATCACAAGCATATAATCCAATCGACTGCCTCCGGGCACCGAGACGTAGGGCTTCCACCGAGAAGGGCCTGAACTCGTAAACCCCGTGTGTACACCTTCACCATAGCTGAGATCTTGCCTCTCCATACCTACCCCCTTTCTACTGTTAGTCTTAGGACCATGACAGTTGGCGCCCACCATGTGGCCGATGTCTTAGCGACTTGTTGGTGAAGTTGCAAGTTTTTCCATTCATCATCATCATGGTTTCCGGTGGCGGATTGGCTGAGGGCCGCGTGATCCGTCTTGGCGCGCTCGTTTTCATCGCCGACGACTCCGCTTGGCTTCAGGAAGCTCCCCTCGACGTTGAGGAGCTCCCCGTCCGAGGGGCGATGCACTTTCACGCGTGTGTTCACAGCGTCCTTCTCCGATAGCCGTCGACTCAGTATCGGTCGGCTCCGATGGTGTCTTCCCTCCCTACTGTTCGCCGCTGCAAGCGATCCCGTTGGCCGCAGCTTCAACGGTGGGTGAAACACGCGGTGGCTCGACGTTCGGCCACCCATCAACTCGCGGCAATCGAGCCCGACGAAACTCTCCACGGCCTGTTCGATCTGTCGACTGGCTCTGCGGAGACCGCATCCGAGTGCGATAGCAGCGACCCTGCGGCTGAAGTCTTGATGGTCGACGGACCACGTGGTCCGCCTGGTTTCCGCCATGAAGACGACGAGGATGGTGGCGGCGATCCGTCGCGCGTCCATGAGGAATACCATCCCGAACCCCTTTCTTCGCAGCAGAGGGAAGAACTTCGTCGCCGCAACATGGATGCACATCTCACGCCCATCGTTGGAGAAACCCCCGAGGCTCGGGCCTTGGAAGAGGTGCGCCTGGCTAATTTGACTGAGCACACTCGACTGGAGAACCTCCAGCGCGCGCTCGACGAGCATGCTCGGGAGCGGGTCCCTGAGTCTAGCCGACGACAGCTTTTTCCGCCTCCACCTATGGTATACCGCACTCCGATCCAAAATTTCACAGCTGCAGCCGAATAGCAGAGTCAATTCAACCTTACCAGTCGGAGGCCGGCAGAGGTTTGATACAGATCCGGGCCTTGCTCCGGGCAGCAGGGGAGTAGAACACAGTAGTGTCTTAGTCGCGGAATAGGATTCACAGCAGATCTGTAGTAGCGGATACAATTCAGTCGGCTCACAGCCCAAGATCGCCCCTGTGGCTTGAAGGTCATGGACAGTATGATCATCAGCTCGACGGTGACAATCGTCGTCGAGTGCCCACGCATCCTCTAAGGAGTGCATCATATGTGCCTCGGCAGAACGATGATAGACGCCATCACATTGGCGAGTGCAGAGCACCAGTCGACCCAAGAGAGTCGGGCTTCGATTCGAGATCTATCCTCGTTCAAGGTCTAGTCGACAGGAACAGAGTGCATAGAGAAGACCCTAGCAGAGATCATCCGAGTGGCAGCAGAGTGCATGTTTCTGGTCCAGAGTGTTTTAGCAGAGCCATCAGGGCAGCGGTGATTCCTCCCAACTTTAGGTTGGCGACCGGAGTCAGTAAGCTCACTGGAGAATCCAAGCCTGAAACTTGGCTTGAAGATTACCGAGTGGCTGTGCAGATTGGCGGTGGAAACAATGAAATAGCAATGAAACATCTTCCTCTGATGTTGTAAGGGTCGGCCCGAGTGTGGTTGACTCAGTTAGCTCCAGGCAATATATACAGTTGGGAAGAGCTTGCTCGAGTGTTCGTCAGAACGTTTGAGGGCACTTGCAAGCGGCCAGCAGGGTTGACAGAGTTGCTGCATTGTGTGCAGAAACCGAGTGAGACTTTAAGGGATTTCATTCAGAGGTGGACCACTTTGCATCACACTGTTGAAAATGTATCAAAGCATCAGGCAGTGTGTGCCTTCAAGGAAGGCGTCAAATACCACGACTTGGTCCTGAAGTTCGGTCGAACTGGAGATATGACTCTGACTTGGATGATGGAAATAGCCACCCGGTACGCTAACGGAGAAGAAGAGGATCGACTCCGCAGCAAAAAGAGTAAACCAGTCGGCCAAGAGGCCGGTGGAGGTAATTCCAATCAGAAACAGAAGAGTAAGGCCGAGCCCGCAGCACCCGGTGAGATTGCAGTAGTGGCTCAAGGAAAGTTTAAGGGAAAACCTAAAGGGCCCTGGCCCTCTAAGAAGGTAAAGAATCAAGCAAGAAATGATGTGTTGGATTTACCGTGTCACATCCACACGGAGAAGGACGAAGAGGGTAATCTGATCTACCCTAAGCATACCACTCGACAATGTCGACTTCTGATCAAGCAGTTCCGAGAAAAACAGCCCGGTGAGAAGGAGAAAGAGTCGGACAAAGACGAGGACAAAGAAGAAGATGACGGTTATCCCAAAGTCAAATCCACCCTCATGATTTTTGCTGATGTTGAGAGCAAGAGTCGGTTGAAAGTTATCAATAGAGAAGTGAATATGGTCGCTCCGGCGATGACGACCACATACCTGAAATGGTCTCAGACAGCCATCGCATTTGACCAGTCTAACCACCCTGCACGTGTAGCTACCCCTGGGAGGAAGGCATTGGTGGTCGACCCCGTGGTCGGGGGCACTAGACTGACTAAAGGGGATGGACATTCCGATGTCCAAACTTAGCGAAAGCAATATGAGTTTCCGTGGTGTTATCCCTGGAAAGAAAGCCAAATCACTCGGCCAGATCGCTCTCGACGTGGTTTTCGGTGATTCCAAGCATTACCGTAAGGAAAAGTTGACATTTGAAGTCGTGGATTTCCAGAGTGCTTATCATGCCATTCTGGGTAGGCCTGCCTACACACGTTTTATGGCTCGACCATGTTACGTGTACCTCAAGTTGAAGATGCCTGGCCCCAAAGGTGTGTTCACAGTTACTGGCAATCGGCAGAAAGGAGAGGAATGCTTCCAGAAAGGTTCCAAAATTGCCGATGCGCAAATGGCAGCAGTTGAATTCCAAGAATATCAGAAGAATGCAGATACGAGTGATTTGCTCCGAGACAAGAAGCCTACCACGGATTCTGCATTTCAGTCGTCTGGTGAAACGAAGCCGATTCATATTCACCCGACCGATCCCAATGCCGCACCGACTCATATATCAACGACACTCGACAACAAATAGGAAGAAGCGCTCATCCAGTTCCTCCGTGAGAACTGGGACATCTTTGCATGGAAACCCTTTGACATGCCGGGTGTCGGGGCGTATCTCTCTGTGGCCATGAGCACCTATGGGGCACAGGGGGCCCCTTCTAGTTCGGCAAGGGGGGCGGAGGCCGTGCGCAGATCAGATCGAGGTCGCGCGCACGGGGGAGACGGGCGATTTTTACCCAGCTTCGGAGCTCTCCGGAGAGATAAAACTCCTACTGCTGCCTTGTGTTCGTATTCGATTTTGCTCGAGGGTGCGAGCGTATGGTGGTGCTGCGTGTGTTGAATGGACCGAACCCCCTATACATGCGCATGGGCCTCCCTTTTATAGTCTGAAGGGGGCACCAACAGGTGGCAGCGTAGAAAAAGGGGGTAGAATGGTAAAAACGCAGGTTGGTACAACAGTGACCAACAGTGTCCTCTACCTAACTCTGACGGCAGGGGACAAGGGCATTTAATGCCCGTCCGGTCGCCCCAACAGTGCAGAGAAGCGACCGTTAAGTGAGCCACCGGTTGCCACGATGGCGTCTCTGTCAGCTCCGCTTGCCACCTCGCCCCGCATGGCTGCGTAGTGCCTCGCCACATGCCCTTGGGATGGCCCTGTGATGACACGTCGCCGGATGCGCTGGAGTTTGGGTGGCAGCCTTGCCGCGGCAAGTGCCTTGCCGCGGCCCTTCTCTTGTTGTGCCGGCAAGCTTGCCGGCCGTCGGGCCTTGCCGGTACGTGCGGGGCGCCGCGGCATGTCTTCTGGTGATGCCTTGGTTGGCCTTCCCGGCAAGCTCCTCTTGCCGGGGCCTTTGTTTTCTTGGTTAGTACTTTGTTCTTGAATGGCAGTAATAGGAAATGGTGGAGGGTCTTGGCGGGCGCCCGGCAAGCCTTGCCGCGGGGCACTACGACTGCCCGTGCACAAGTTCGGGGTACTAAGGTGCCCCCCTACTTTAGTACACCGACAGGAGCCCCCAGGCCTGGGCCATACACAGTGCCGAGCGTTGTTTGGCCAGGCCCAAAATAGTGCACGGGCACGCGTGGCCTGGGCCCACACAGAATCGGACTTCGTGTCCACCGCGTCCTCCCGCAACGGCACGCGTCGATTGCGGCGTCGTGGGAGACGTGGGTGGTGCTTGCGATCTTTAAGGCGTCCACCCCCGTGATCACGGGGCAGGGTGAGGTCACTTCATCCGTCGCCCCGGCTTCGCTTTTTCGCCACGCGGCTCCCATGCGCGGGGGGTCGTGGGCGGCAAAGGTGGGAGACCGAGCCGTCATGGGCGGAGATGTTGAGTCGGCCCCGCTCCTCTGCCCTCCCCGTGCTCTGATTGGCGGAGCGGGGCGGCCGAGCCCCCCACCTCGCTCCTTAAAAAGGGCGGAAGGGGAGCACAAAAATCCCGCACTTCCTCTTCTTCCTCTTTCTTCAACTTCCGTTACTCTTCCTCCCATCTGCCATTAAGGGAGGGAACCCTGGTCCTTCATCTGTGGTGGCGAGGGTCGCCACCAGGCAGCGCACCTCTCCCTATCCCGCGCCTGTAGCAGCGGAGCCAGCCACGAGGGGAAGAGGGAGTGGGCGAGGCCGCAGACGAGGTCGTGGACGTGGTCGGAGCGCTCGGGGGAGAGGCGGCCGGGGTGGTGCGCCATTCCCGTCTCCGCCGGCAGCTGCTTTCCTTGAGGCGGTCCACACCGGGGACGACCCCTGGGAGTTCTTCGTCAAGCTGCACCGGGCACCTCGTCGCCGCCTCTGGCTACCAGCCCCGTTCGCGAGCGCGATGGAACCGGATCCGCCCGAGATGTTGGAGTTGCGCATGAGGGGCTGCGGGATCAGCGGCACTCGAGTTAGTGTCATATCCCCAGCCCCCGGCGTGATGTACTTCGATCAAGGGTGGAAGACGTTCGCCCGCATCCCCAGCTTGACGGCGGGGTTTACCCTCCATTTTAAGTTAATGGAGGGCGACCTTCTCGCCGTCAAGGTCTTCGGGGACTCCGGCACCCGGGCGAGATGCTGCGTGGACAGCTCCTCCGATAGCGAAGGCCCCTCCTCGAGCGAGAGTGGCAAGGAGGGGAGCGACAGCGACGACGAGGACGGCGGGTCCGACTAGGCGTCGGACGCCGCCTCGCGTGCCACCGGCGACCCCATCATCCGGGTCGCCGGCCTTCTGAACTCCCCGGGGCCGTCTCCTTGGGCGGCTGGCGTAGGGAGGCTGCGGAAGAGGAAGAGGGGTGGCGGCACAGCCGTCAAGTCGGAGTACGAGGGCGAGGTGCCCTCGACAGCGTGCTGACGTCCTGCCGCCCCGTCTTCGAGCTCTGCCTCCGGCGCCTCCGTCTCCGCCAAGCTCCTGGCCGGCCCCCGGGATGTTCTCTTGGTGTCTTCTGGCACCCGTAGCTCACCTAGGCGCCCCTTTTGCCCTCCCCGGCAAGCTTCTCTTGTCGGGGCCTCCTTGACCTACCTCCTGGAGAGAGAAACAGGAGAGGGATTACGGGCATCTTATCTTTCAATCTGTAAGCCTTCGGGCCTTAGCTGTATTTAAAATTTGTAATCCTCTCTATCATGTTTTTCATCCTCCAAGGACTTGTACTAAATTGGTATGTTTTTTTAATGAAAAGGGGGGAACGCTTGCCGGATTAAGTCCTTTACTTGATTTTGTGCCTTGTATGTTCCCACCCTACGCTTCTAGGGAACTTGCCGGCGCAAACACGCTTGCTGAGTGCGGAACGTCAGCAGCCCGCTGGCGGTGTTGCTTCCGGCAAGAAACCTTGTCGGGCCAGTTGCAGCGCGCTTGTATTGTTGAGCGGACTCAGAAACAAACCAAGGGCGCAACTTGGCCGCGACTCGGCCCCTCCGCGCACGGGTTTTTCTTTACAAGGCACACTCGTTCAAGGACGCGGCCCCGCCTTCCCCAGTCCATAAGAGGATGCATGATGAGGGATGAAAAACTTATCTGACGGCGCAGCCCCCAGCGACTCTAGCTTGCTGGGGATGAATCTTGGCATTTGCAGCCCCCGGCAACTCTGGCCCCGCCGAGACCTAGGTGCCGGTGCGCCTTCCCTTGCCCTTGCCGCTGACGCTGCGGCCTCCGGGGACCATGGCCTGCCGCGAAGGAACTTCGGTACTTGCAGCCCCCAGCGAAGCCGGTTTGCCGGGGCCCCTATGCCAGTGCGCCCTTCTGGTTTTTTCTTGTCGCTGTTATCATAGTCACGAAAATAACTGAGATAGCTCCGTAATAAGTTACTCTTTCGTGGGATGACTTTTTTTTAGGTTGGGCAACGCAATGCCATGCTTCGCCCTTCGTATGTTTACACTCTACGCTTTTTAGGGGACTTGCCAGCGTGTACACACTTGCTGAGTGCGGAACATCAGCAGCCCGCTGGCGGTGTTGCCTCCGGCAAGAAACCTCGTCGGGCTAGTTGCGGCGCGCTTTCATCGTCGAGCGGACTCGAAACAGATCAAAGGCGCAACTTAGCCGCGAGTTGGCTCCTCTGCGCACAAGTTTCTCATACGAAGGACGTCCCACGGCAAGGCTTTCCATGTTACGCCCTCTACTTCATTACATCCCTTGTACGTTTTTACCCTATGCTTTTAGGGAACTTGCCGGCGCTAACACACATGCTGAGTGCGGAACATCAGCAGCCCGCTGGCGGTGTTGTTTCCGGCAAGAAACCTTCTCGGGCCGGTTGCAGCGCACTTGTATTGTTGAGCGGACTCGGAAACAAAGCAAGGACACAACTTAACCACGAGTTGGTTCCTCCGCGCACAGGTTTTTCGTACAAGGGACGAATGCTCGAGGAATATAACATAAAAGCTTAGGACTAAAAAGTGCTCTGTACTCAAGCTTGGGTGACTTAGCTTTTCCGTCTTTAGCGATCCGCCGAGGCCGCACTTCCCCTTGACTTCCTCCCTTGTATTTTTTCGCCCTCACGCTTTCAGGGAACCCGCCGGCGCAAACACGCTTGCTGAGTGCAGGACATCAGCAGCCCGCTGGCGGTGTTGCCTCCGGCAGGAAGAACTCGTCTGGCTAGTTGCATCGTGCTTTCATCGTCGAGCGGACTCGAAACAGATCAAAGGCGCAACTTAGCCATGATTCGACCCCTCTACGCGCAGGTTCTTCATACCAGGTGCGGATTTTCAGGGAATGCAACTCAAAAGTTCGAAACTGGCAGCTTTCTTTGCCTCACTGGCCGGTAGAGCTCGATGGCACGCCCTCGACAGCAGTGCGGCACTCCGAAGAGGCGTGCTTGTCGGAGCGGGCACCAGAGCTGTTCTTGCCGGGCTTAGTCTTTGGTTGGTCTGCCTTTGCCTTCTCGCACTTGCCGGTGGAGCTCGATGGTGCGTCCTCGACGGCAGCGCAGCACTCCGGGGAGGTGCGCTTGCCGGAGTTGGCATCAGAGCTGCTCTTGCCGGACTTGACTTTCTTCTTCCCCCGGGGAGCTTCAGCGGCAAGTGGCTTGCACTCTGCTGCGGCTGCTGCTTCCCGGTAGATCTTGTCGGCGCAGATGAGTGCATCCCTCTTGTCACCTTGGACAGAAATGGCACTCATTGGGCCAGGCATCTTGAGCACATTGTATGCGTAGTGAGAGGCCGCCATGAACTTGGCGAGCGCGGGCCGGCCGAGTATCCCATTGTAGGGTAATGGGATATCAACCACGTCGAATGTGACCCTCTCCGTCCTGAAATTCAGCTCGCTGCCAAACGTCACTGGCAATGTGATCTTCCCCTTGGGCTTGCTTCTTCCCAGATTTATCCCTTGAAAGGTACCAGTCTCTTCGAGCTCGCTGTCGGGGATCTGGAGCTTCTTGAGCACTGCGGAGGAAATCAGGTTCAGGCCGGCCCCGCCGTCAACCAACATCTTTGTGACCTTGAGGTTGTGGATTGTTGGTGAGACCAACATTGGCAAGCACCCGACCGCAGTGATGCGATCAGGGTGGTCCTCAATGTCGAAGATGATGGGCGTGCTGGACCACTTCAGAGGCTTGCGCGCCTCGACGGACGGCTCCGCTGCATTCACTTCTCACACCCACTGCTTGAGTTGGCGGTGCGAGGTGTGCAGAGAGGCGCCGCCGTCGATGCACAACACCTCTGTCGCCTTCTGAAACTCTTGGTCATCGGTCTCATCTTCCTCCATCTCATCATCCTCATCCTCATCTTCGTCCTTGTCACGGCCGCGGGGAAGCCTATCTCCTTGCCGCGGCTTGGCCTTGCCGCGGTACCCTCCCCGGGCGGGAAGCTTCTTGCCGGATCCTCCGCCACCTCCCTGGGCTCTCTCCTTATCGCGGCGCTCGTACTCAGCTTTCTGTAGCTCCGCCATCTGCTCGACTTTCTTGCAGGTTTGGAGATCGTGGCCCTTGGTGCGGTGGATCTTGCAATACCACTTGCCGGAACCATCCTGCTTGTCGGCGGCTACCACGGCCTCGCCGGAGTCATCGGCTTTGGCCTTGTCGGAGCCGCCTCCGTTGCCGGAATGCTCAACAGCTAGCACATCCTTAGCCTTTCTCTTCCTGTTGTTCCGCCTCCGGTTCTTCCTTGCCGGGGCGGCATCCTCACTGTCAGATCCTTCTGCTCCTGCAACCTCTCCGGGGATTTTTCTCCCCTCCTCAGCCCGTGCGCACTTGTCGGCCAGAGCGTAGAGCTCGCTGACGTCTCTGATCTTGCACATCGCCATCTCCTCCCTCATCCTGCGGTTACGCACGTTCTGATGAAACGCGCTGATAACTGCGGCAGGGTGGACGTCTGGGATGTTGCGCTGCACCTGGCTGAATCTCTGTATGTACTTGCGCAGGGGCTCCCCCTCCTTCTGGACGAGCAAGTGGAGGTCACTCTCCTGGCCATGAGGCGTGTGGCCACCTGTGAAGGCGCTGACAAAATGATGACACAGGTCCGCCCATGAAGAGATGGAGCCGTCCGGCAAGTGCATGAGCCAAGATCTGACGTTGGGTTTGAGCACCAGCGGGAAGTAGTTGGCGAGGATCTTCTCGTCGCGTCCTCCGGCAGCCTGCACCGTGATGGTGTAGATGCCGAGGAACTCCGACGGATGTATCCTGCCATCGTACTTCTTGGGCACGTCTGGCTTGAAGTTCTTGGTTTTGGGCCACTTGACTTGCCGCAGCTCGCAGGTGAACGCAGGGCAACCTGCCGCGTACGGCAAGTCGCCTGGTTCCCCTGGTGCGTGCATATCGACAGTAGGCCCAGCACGCTGGTCAGATTGGCGTCGCGTTTCCCTTCTGCACTCGATACGAGTGCGAGCGTCTTCGTGCCGTCGTTCTTGAAGAACGTGGCGTTGATCGCGTCGGGTTCGCGGGTCCGACGACGCGGTGGAGTCGCCGTCGGGGTTGGTCCGACGAGCCGGCAATCTTGGCCTTCTGGGCTGGGAGTGCACGGAGGTGGCACCCCCAGCGGTCTTGTCGGCGTCGGCTTGCGCCTGGGCGCCTTGCCAGGGCCTCGATGCGCTCAGTTGCCGGGGCTTGTCGCCGTTGGCGAAGCCGATGAGGCTGTATATGGTCATCCTCCAGTCGTCGATCTTGTGCGGCGCCGGAGGGTAGTCTAGAAGCAGCTGGGCTCGGTCCAGCGATTCCTCTGCTGTCTTGGGTGGCGGTGGTGACGAGCGGCGCGAGGAGCGGGATGTGCTCGGACTCCCAACTGGATTGGGAGGTGCAGCACCCCGTCTGGGCAACCGTACCTCGCTCGCGCCAGCATGCGGGCGTGCATGCTGACCTCGAACGTCCCGCGACCCACCAGCTTGGCCTTGCTCCAATGCGAGCACCGGGGCGTTGTTGACCTCGCACCTCCTGGGAAGGGTGCGGTGTCTGCACGGTCACCGATGCTTGCGGGGCCTTGTTTTTGGATCTGGTGACGACGTGAGTCCCACCGTCGGCGCCCGCTCGTCCGCCGGCGCCCACTCCACCGCCCGTTTGCTCCGGCGGTGGTGGCGGAATCGATGTAGACGGAGCGGCCACCTCCGAAGGCTTCTTCTTCGGTGGCATGTTGATGATGGCCTTGATGCAGCGCGCGGAAACCGGATCAGATGCTCACGACCTCGACGCGGCCCCTACCTGGCGCGCCAAAGATGTCGGGGCGTATCTCTCTGTGGCCACGAGCACCTATGGGGCACGGGGGGCCCCTTCTAGTCCGGCAAGGGGGGCGGAGGCCGTGCGCAGAGCAGATCGAGGTCGAGCGCGCGGGGGAGATGGGCGATTTTTACCCAGCTTCGGAGCTCTCCGGAGAGATAAAACTCCTACTGCTGCCTTGTGTTCGTATTCGATTTTGCTCGAGGGTGCGAGCGTATGGTGGTGCTGCATGTGTTGAATGGACCGAACCCCCTCTACGTGCGCAAGGGCCTCCCTTTTATAGTCTGAAGGGGGCACCAACAGGTGGCAGCGTAGAAAAAGGGGGTAGAAAGGTAAAAACGCAGGTTGGTACAACAGTGACCAACAGTGTCCTCTACCTAACTCTGACGGTAGGGGACAAGGGCATTTAATGCCCGTCCGGTCACCCCAACAGTGCAGAGAAGCGACCGTTAAGTGAGCCACCGGTTGCCACGATGGCGTCTCTGTCAGCTCCGCTTGCCACCTCGCCCCGCATGGCTGCGTAGTGCCTCACCACGTGCCCTTGGGATGGCCCTGTGATGACACGTCGCCGGATGCGCTGGAGTTTGGGTGGCAGCCTTGCCGCGGCAAGTGCCTTGCCGCGGCCCTTCTCTTGTTGTGCCGGCAAGCTTGTCGGCCGTCGGGCCTTGCCGGGACGCGCGGGGCGCCGCGGCAAGTCTTTTGGTGATGCCTTGGTTGGCCTTCCCGGCAAGCTCCTCTTGCCGGGGCCTTTGTTTTCTTGGTTAGTACTTTGTTCTTGAATGGCAGTAATAGGAAATGGTGGAGGGTCTTGGCGGGCGCCCGGCAAGCCTTGCCGCGGGGCGCTACGACTGCCCGTGCACAAGTTCGGGGTACTAAGGTGCCCCCCTACTTTAGTACACCGACACCGGGTGTACCCAGAGGACTGGCTGAGCACCGTTTGCGTGTTGACCCCAAGGTAAAACCCGTCAAAGAGCATCTTCCGTAGTCCGCCGTACAGAAGAGAAAAGCAATTGGCGAAGAAGTGGCTTGGCCTAGCAGCACAGTTCATCCGTGAGATCTACCACTCCGAGTGGCTTGCCAATGTAGTCATGGTCCCAAAGAAGGATGATTCACTTCGTATGTGCATTTATATCAAGCATATCAATCGGGCGTGCCCGAAAGATCATTTCCCTCTGCCCTGCATCAATGAGATTATTGACTCGACGGCGGGGTGTGAGCGCTTGTCTTTTTTAGATGCATATTCTGGGTATCATCAGATCCGACTGTATGGTCCCGATGAAATAAAAACAGCCTTCATCACACCATTTGGGTGCTTTTGCTATGTCACCAAGCCATTTGGTCTTAAAAATGCCAGAGCCACATTCACGAGAATGATTTAGAAGTGCCTGCTCATTCAAATCAGTGGGAATGTGGAAGCATACATGGATGACATTGTGGTCGAGTCTCGCAAAGGTTCCGACCTACTGACTGACATCGCAGAAACCTTTGCCAAGCTAAGAAGGTACAATATGAAGCTTAATCCGTCAAAGTGCACATTCGGAGTTCGAGGTGGAAAGTTACTTGGTTTTCTCGTTTCCGAACAAGGGATTGACGCCAATCTAGAAAAAGTTGATACCATCCTCCGAATGAAATGCCCTGTGCGTGTGCATGACATTCAGAAGTTGACTAGTTGTTTGGCCGCCTTGAGTCGATTCATTTCTCGTCTCAGTGAAAAGGCCTTACCTCTTTACTGATTGAAGAAGAAATCTGATAAGTTCGAGTGGACTGAAGAAGCCGATGTAGTGTTTGCAGAGCACAAAACCCTGCTCTCCACCCAGCCGGTGCTGTCTGCACCAATCAGCAAAGAGCCTTTGCTGCTTTATATTGCAGCCACTGGACAAGTTGTCAGTATAGTACTCACGGTCGACTGAGAAGAAGAAGGAAAGACTTACAAGGTTCAGCGCCTAGTATATTATTGTGGGGACCCCGACTCATAAGTCGTGATCACCCATTGCACGTGTACAATGATCCCAGAGATCAATTCTCACTGAACACACAGAAGCTGAATAACAAGAGTCTTACATCCATACATACCGTCTTACACAAGTTGGACCATTATGGTCAAGTCTTGAGTATAACATTGCAGCGGAAATCTTCGTCGATAACTTGGACCCATGCCATCTGCCTTAACCCTACAGGCATTCTGACTAGGAAGCGTCCTAGCTCGCATGTTCGTCACCGAAGTATTCCTCATCATATCCTGTTCTTTCATGCCTGGCCAATAAAATAACCAGTGGCAAGCCAATGAGTACTTTGAATGTACTCGCAAGCAACCCATGTTTTGGTTCAAGATACAACAATGCATGATATAGGTAAATTTTTGCAGAAAGCTAATTTTGAGTGCAATGACATGTTCAACAACTTGTACGACATGCATCAAGAGAGTTCAAGTAACCATGAGGACAGGTTACAGATATCAACATAAATAGAGTGGGCACCAACCCAACTCAATCAGGTCAAGTCCTTTGATTTGACCCAAGTAGTTATCCAAACACACACACTGGTTTGTAAACTCTGGACATAGTTTAAGCAGCACTGCCCAACCGTCCTTGACCGTGGACACGACTATTCGAATAGTTTTACACTCTGCAGAGGTTGCACACTGTACCCACAAGATCCGGGGAACTTCCGTGTCAGCCACGACCCGCGGTACCTCAAGTACCCGGGGTAAGAACCCGATCACTACCTTTCCCTAGATGACACTAACATGGAGTCCACTCGATTGGTAGTAACCCCCGTGCCTAACATTTCACATCATAAAGTTGTGGAGCCTCGCTCCCATATTCATCACATACCACAAGCACGGGGTACCAACGGTGTGTCCGGTGCCCTGTGAAAACAGTCATGGCCGCCCTACCTGGCACGACCCCGTCCCGAGAGAGCGCACCAACAAATCTCCCGTCACTAGTAATGCGGCCTCCAAGCTAGTATCGGTCTAGGTAATCAATAATGCCCTTTCCCATATAAGGGTAGAGTGGTTGCGCATGTAAGGTTCGGACAGTCATCAAATCTTAAATCTAATCCGTTTTCGAAAACAACACACACACTTGCCTCGGTACACACTTCGTCATCAAGTGGTTACCCATCTCATCATCTCCCTCGGGCATAAGTGGCACCCGACGAGGTTTGCGAAAGGTCTTTTGAAAATGCTTTGTCTCCTTCACCATGCATAAACCCGTCCCTTTTTGCGTAGCATCTACTTTAGCATCCTATCTACTCCCACCGGCATAACCCTCATAAGAAGGTACGGTCATGCACAATGCAAGTATCAACGAGGAAGTATGGTGGCAAACCATCAAAGTGGTTACTACCTCATCATGATTCCGTTGCAACAACAATATGGTGCTATATGATATGCATAAAAAGGGTTTCATAGACATGGTCAAAGGGCTGCTTGCCTGTTTTAACAAAGTCCTCGAGGTCTTCAAATATCTCTGGTCCAACTCCGAGCATTTCGTCTACTTCGTCAACTATCGTCGAAAGCAACCATAATAAGCAACACAACAAGGTAGGAAATAAAAGTATTCTAAAAATATGGATTTGACTTTTCAAGGACACCACTAGTTATATGAAAAATAACCAGACTGGTTTCATTGGAATTGGGTAAGTGGATATTTCTGAACATTTCAATATGATGGAATCAAGGGATTTGTGGATTTGCAAGAAGTGTATAGGAATATATTTTTGAAAAATGAGAAAAGATACCCATTTAACAAAGGATGATTTTAGAAGCATCTAGGAGTTTGTTTCACTGGATTTGGAGTTAAAATGAATTTCCTATGAATTTGCAAAGTTGACAAATATGAAGAAATGGCTCATTATATTGTGTGGCACAGAAAGTATTAAGAAAAATGTTCATAAACTAAGTTATGAACTTATAAGCATTTGGAAATTTGAATCATGGTATTTGGATCAAATGTGAGCCTTCTGTGATTTTCTAAAGTTCATCACAGAAATGAAAAAATGGGATTTTATTTAATTTGTGTGAAGGAAGGTTTTCTGGAAAAATGTGCATGTTGCACATGCAGGTAGATCATGATTAATGGAGTCACAAGAAATTTGAATCATCAAATTTGGAGTTAATTTGAATAGTTTATGGATTTTTGAAATTCACTGGAAAAGAAAAAGAAAAAGATTTGTGTTTTACCTAAACTGTAGGCAGGGCGCAGTTTAGCACCACAGCGCACTGGGCCGGCCCAGTTGCATGGCCACGCGGCTAAGAAGGGCCACGTCGAAGGCGTACTACCCAAGTACGCGTCCCTGCGGGGCAAGCGGCTTCCCTGTTCCCGCCTCCACTTAACCCGACCTACTTGGTCGGCTCGGTTGCCGCTGCCGCCGAAAGGCAGGGCCGGCGTGCTGACGTGGCGTCGTCCTCAACCTCCCGGCCGAAGCAGGGGAGGCGAGGCAGAGGGACGTCGATGGCAACTGCCGGCGCTACCGGCCACCGTTTCCGGTGATCCGGCCACCGGCGTGCTCGGGGAGACGAGCTGCATCCATCAGTGTATGGCTCGCTTGCCAAGGAGAGCCGTAGCGGCGACGTCCTGGACGACCGCGGAGGAGGCCATCGGCCATCTTCGGCTTCGAGCATACGATGCTCCTTGGAACGAACGGCAGCGAGGGAAGGGCTTGTGGTGGTGAAAAGAGGGTGCGGGGCTGTCCAGGGGGAAGAGAGAGGGGCCGAGGCCTGCGGATTTGAGCAGCGGCCGGCGGCTCGGCTCTGGCCTAGGAGGAGGATGGAGAGCGCGAGGAGGGGAGTGGGTTGGTCCAGGGGGTTCACGGGGGAGAGAGAGATTGAAGGAGATCCAGAGGGAGGTCAGGGGCGGCCTTATATGGCGAGGCCACGGCTCACCGTGGACGCGACCTACGGGTACCCGCGAAAATGGCCGTGATGGCCACGGGAGGAGGCTCGGGGTTGTCCGCGGCGCTCATGGGGTTGGAGTAGGTCTCTGGGGAGAGAGAGCAGGAGCGGGGAAAGGCTCTGGTGCTCGCGCATGCGAGGCCATGCATTGGCCGAGCCGGGCGGCTCTGGGCACGCGCCGCAGGAGGTGAGAGAGAGGGAGAGACGATGGGGCCTGCACGGTGGCGTGTTGCGGACGTCAAGGCACCTCGACTGGCGTGAGGGGGAGGCTCGAGGTGGTCGGGGAACGCGGCGTCAACGGTCGGGAGCATGCTGACATGCTGCAGAGCACGCAAATGGCCGGCATCCGCGGCTTTTCCGCGCGCACTCACGTGTCCACTTGTGTCTGGGGTCTGAAGGGGGAATAAACAAGAGGATTGCAGGCTTTGGATGCTCTGGAACTTGCCAGGAGTGAGAGATTGATGAGAAAGGGAGGAAAAAGTGGCTGTCCAGAGAAGAAGAATGGATCCCTGCCCCCCTTCATCATTGCCTCTCAGGATGGGAAGCACACCAGAGGTAGAGGGGGACTAGAAGGGGCTGTGGTAAAAAGGATAACTCTTGGAGATTAGTGGAAGGGGTTAAAACATGAATTTTGAGATTCTGCCAGAAGGTGTTTGATAATGGTTTGGACAAGCAGATGATTCCCAAATGCCATGAGACTCCACAGGGTGAAATGACACATATAGATAGGTCCTTCCACCAATTTGGAGCTTATTTGGGCAAACTTGCCAATGCAACTTTTGTGAACCCTAGAAATGAACATAAATGGATTTTCCAAGATTTAGTCATTCAAATCTATTCTCATTGATGCACCACTTGGTTTATTGTCATCATTTGAGGTTCTGAATATGTCCACAAAAGTTGAGATCAAAAGGAGAAAGTTTCCAATGTAGAGTTGTTCAAATTTGGTTTCGGACAGGAATGGTTTTGGGGCACTTTGATCAAGTTAACTTGTTCTACAACTTGTGCCACTTGGTCTAGATGAATAATTAGAACATTTGAGCATGTTCACAAGGTTTGAGAACGTTTGGAAATGTTTGTCAATGTAAAGTTGCTTAAACTTCAAAATGGACATAAATGGTTTTGAGGGTAGTAGATGATGTTATGTTGTTCTCCAAGCCATGAGACTTGGCTAGATCATCTAATATGTCATATGTGATATGCTAGAATTTTCTTGGAATTTTTTGGAGAATATTTCCTTTGTAAATATTTCAAAAGCTTGAATTATCCAGAAAGGGTTTTTGAGGGGTTTGACCAATATTTTGAACATGACCATGTGTTGAAACTCTTATATATGGATAATATATGTCCACTGAGTTTCCCTAAATTTTCAAAAATATTTTTACAGCATTAAAATATTTTTTCCCTATTAAAGACCATTTATGGCCTTAAGAAAAAGCTTGTAAAAAAATAGGAAAATAACTTTTTAAATTATATTTTTGTGGTTTATGGGTATCCTATATCTAATAGGAGTCAAATATATTTTTGGAAAGATTTTTACTGCCCTTAATTAAGTACTTGCAGTGCAAACCTCAATTCAGGGGTTTTTGAAAAACTAATTTTTGAAAATACTATTTGGCCAAATTATTTTTGCAAGAAATTATTTTTATGTCCTATACACATTGCATGATCATTGGTAAAGGTTTTTGGATCAAGGAGATGAAGTATAGAAGTTGGAGGATTTATTTGATTTTTAGAGCAGTTGCAAACAGCAAACAAAAATCCAATCAAGCAAAGTCCAAAACACTCACAAGTTTTTGTCAAAACACATTTTATCATGATTTATTAGCTTAAGTGTTGTGGCATGAAAATCAGGGTGTGACAATTATCTATCTGAAGTTTTGACTCCATCCAAGCAACGATATCCACGCTATTAGAAGCTTGTCTATGGAATCTACATGACCATGAAGAAGGTTGCACATTACTTCTCTGATTACTCCATTATAGACGTCAGCGACGCACCACTATCTGAAATTCTGAACAACAAAGATGTAACTGGTCGAGTGGCAAATTGGGCGATTGAGCTCCTTCCATTGGATATCAAGTTTGAGGCAAAGAAAGCTATCAAGTCCCAAGCAATCGCAGATTTCCTTGCCGAGTGGATTGAGCAGCAATTGCCGACTCAAGTTCACTCGGAGCATTGGACTATGTTCTTCGATGGCTCCAAGTTGCTGAATGGTTCAGGTGCTAGGGTATTATTGGTATCTCCCTGTAGAGACAAGCTTAGCTATGTTCTCCAGATTCATTTTGATTCCTCCAATAACAAAGCTGAATATGAAGCACTTTTCTTTGGGTTGCGTATGGCCATTTCACTCGGCGTCCGTCGCCTTATGGTCTACGGCAACTCAGATTTGGTGGTTAATCAAGTGATGAAAGAGTAGGATGTCAGGAGCCCGGCCATGACTGGTTATTGCAATGCAGTAAGAAAGCTGGAAAAGAAGTTTGAAGGGTTGGTGCTTCACCATATACCTCGACCGAAAAAGCAAGCTGTAGATGAGTTGGCAAATATAGGTTCAAAGAGAGAGGCGTTTCCCAGCAATGTGTTTTTGGAACATATTCATTCACCTTAAGTTCAGGAAGATCCTTTCACTGAAGAGCCCCCACAGCCCAAGAGCGCCACAGATCCGACTAAAGTCGACATCCCAGCCGTGGTCGACTTAGTCATGGAGGTTTTGGTCATCACTCCCGACTGGACAGTGCCATACATTGCATACTTTCTTAGGAAAGAACTTCCAGAGGATGAAGAAGACGTTCGACAGATTGTCCGACGATCTAAAGCATTTACCGTGATAAAAGGTCATTTGTTCAGAGAAAGTGTAACTGGAGTCTGCCAGGAGTGCATCACGCCAGAAGAAGGTCGAATGATCCTCAATGATATTCACTCGGTGACCTGTGGTCACCACGCGTCCTGTCGGATCATCGTGGCCAAAGCATACCGAGCCAGATTTTACTGGCCACATGCCAATGAGAAGGCAAAAGAAGTAGTGGACAAGTGGGAAGGCTGTCAGTTTTACTCCAACTTGTCCCGTAAACCTGCGTCAGCTCTGAAGACTATTCCACTCGTCTGGGCTTTCGCTGTCTGGGGATTGGACATGGTTGGACCTCTGAGGACTGGCAGGAGTGGATTTACCCATGTGCTGGTGGCAGTAGACAAGTTTACCAAATGGATCGAAGCCAAGCCCATCAAAAACCTTGAAGCAAGTACAGCTGTAAGTTTCATCAGAGAGTTCATATTCAGATATAGTGTTCCACACAACATCATCACGGATAACGGGTCGAACTTTGACTCTGATGAATTCAGAGCCTTTTGTGCTTCCCAAGGCACGAGGGTCGATTACGCTTCGGCCGCCCATCTTCAGTCGAATGGGAAGGCTGAGAGAGAAAATGGATTGATTCTCAAAGGACTGAAACCTCGATTGATGCTTGACCTCAAGCATGCAGCAGGGGACTGGGTCGATGAACTTCCATCAGTACTTTGGGTATTGAGGACAACTCCTAATCGGTCGACTGGACAAACTCCATTCTTCTTAGTCTATGGAGCTGCAGCCGTACTCCCGAGTGATGTGCTCCATAGTGCGCCCCAAGTCGAGCTCTTCTCAGAAGAGGAAGCAGAACAAGCTCAGCAAGATGCAGTCGATCTCCTAGAAGAAGAAAGAGAGATGGCCTTGATCCGGTCAACCATTTATCAACAAGACCTGCGTCGATTCCACGCCAAAACGTAAGGGGTCGGGCATTTCAGGAAGGAGACTTAAATCTTCGAGTGGAACAGCAGACACCACACAAGCTCGCTCCTGCTTGGGAGGGCCCTTTCGTCATCACCAAAGTGCTCCACAACGGAGCATATCGTCTTTTCAATGTCGAGCACAATAAAGATGAGCCACGCTCCTGGAGTGCGGAACTGCTCCGCCCCTTTTATTCTTAAAGTATTTAGACTGTTGAGATGTAATAAATAGTACCTTTTTTCTATCAAAAGACATGATTTTACAGTCTTTTGAATGATTGTTGTTCATTTTTTACATGTTCCCCAATGGGTGCCTTAGCTGCGAATCCGTTTCACCTAAGTTGAAGAGAAAATTCTACCGAGTGGTGAGCCAGCCTCTCACACAGAGGCTTAGCTGCGAATCCGTTTCACCTAAGTGTTAAAAATCCTACCGAATTGCGAGCCAGTCTCTCACTCGGGGGCTTAGCTGCAGTCCAGTACTCGCCTACGTGGTAAAAAAACCTACCGAGTGGTGAGCCACCCTCTCACTCGGGGGCTTAGCTGTAGTCCAGTACTCGCCTAAGTACAAAAAATCCTACCGAGTGGCGAGCCAGCCTCTCACTCGGGGGCTTAGCGGCAGTCCAGTACTCGCCTAAGTGTTAAAAA
>NC_041385.1:238774050-238774721 GCF_002162155.2 Triticum dicoccoides
CTCGGAGGCTTAGCTGCAGTCCAGTACTCACCTAAGTTTAAAAGGTCCTACCAAACGGTACGGGTTGACCACGACCTCCCCCCGGGGCTGCACCATCAAGAAGAAGTACGAATAATCATACCGAGTGGTGTGCAATCCTCCCACTCGGGGGCTTAGCTGCAGTCCAGTACTTGCCTAAGTTTGAAAAATCCTACCGAGTGGTGAGCAATCCTCCCACTCGGGGGCTTAGCTGCAGTCCAGTACTCGCCTATGTTTGAAAAATCCTACCGAGTGGTGAGCAATCCTCCCACTCGGGGGCTTAGCTGCAGTCTAGTACTCGCCTATGTTTGAAAAATCCTACCGAGTGGTGAGCAATCCTCCCACTCGGGGGCTTAGCTGCAGTTGAGTACTCGCCTAAGTTTGAAAAATCCTACCGAGTGGCGAGAGATCCTCCCACATGAGGGCTTAGCTAGAGTCCAGTACTCGCCTAAGTTCATAAAATCATCCCGAGTGAAACTGATCGTCTCGCCCGGGGACTTAGCCATACACTCCATCCTAATCCACAAGGACAACAAAGTGCGGGTCGACCACGACCCCCACCTCAGAGTTGCACCATCAAGAAGAAGGACGAGATTGAGCGTGTTGCCTAGGCGAGCCACTTTCAGGAACATTAAGACCATTGCTGAATGCCT
>NC_041385.1:238774910-238816154 GCF_002162155.2 Triticum dicoccoides
GAGGCTGCACCGTCAAGAAGAAGGAATAGATTGTGCGCACTGTCAAAGGCCCATCCAACGGTTGGTGCTAAGGAGAACTGCTGACAGGAACGTTTAGACCATTGCTGAGTGCCTTGCTGATGAGGTGATCAATGCTGCTCAAGGCACGTCCAATAGGTCAACTGCGGATTCTTCTTCAGAAGCTGCATCGAACGAACAAAAACCAATCCGAGAGAAGAATGAGTTTCACTCGAAGATAAACACAACGTATTCAAAGATAAGTACAAAGGTTCCTAACCGCAGATTAAAGTACTCAGGCGTTAGGCCCGAAGGAGTTTTAACGATTACAAAATCACTCGGCATTCTGAGGCAAGTGAGGGTGAAGCATAATGTTTTTCAGTGACTCGGCGGGAGAAGGACTGGCTGGATGGCAGAAGCTGTCAAGGTCGGTGCTGTCGGCAATATGAGTGGCTGCCTCAAGGAAGGTGTCCATGAAGGACTAGAAGGAGTGCTTCTTAGTATTAACTACCTTGAGGGCTGCCAGCTTGAAATCTTTAGCCTCCTTGCAGTGCACTCGAACCAATGACAAGGCGACATCAGCACCATAGCGAGCAGATGACTTCTTCCACTCTTGTACTCGGCCATGAATCTGATTGAGTCGAGTCATCAGTGACTCGAGGTCTTGAGAAAGTTCCGCCTGAGGCTAGAGTTTGGCGTCCACTAGGGTCATAGCAGCCTTTAGTCGAGCCAGATAGTCAACAACACCGTCCAAGCGTGATTCCAATCGAAGCAAGTTCATCGCAACTTCATCTTTCACGGGACAATTGATGGGGTCGAGACCTGTCTCAACCCGCTCGGTTTCAGCTTCAAAGTCCTGACAAAGCTCTGTTCCATCGTAAAAAACAATGAGTCGACAATATTACAACATACTTCAATCGACACAATTAACCAGTCGAGTGACCAAACCTTCAAGCTTCAGAACCAGTTTCACAGCAAGTTGTCCCAGATAGGACTCTAACTTGCCTATCTTGGCTCTGAGGCCTCCAACTTCAGTGGTCAGGTTCTCCATGTCCTTCTTCAGTTGCTCTACTTCTCGATTGGCTTCTAAGATGGCGGTCTTCAACTTCGTGTTCTCCTCTTCCAACTTGCCGACTAAAGCCAGCTTCTGTTCTGCAAGCGTTGTCTTCTCATGTGCTTCGTTCTAAGCAGCAGGAAGGTCCAGGTCCTTCTTCTCCAAAGCTTCCTTCATTCTCTCTAAAGAAACAATACTCTTCAGACGAACCTAAAGTTGGCGGTTTTCATTACGCACATCTGCTTGTGTGAAGTCAATTGGTTCAAAGAGACTGAAAGAAAAAGCAGTGGAAGGTGCGAGCTACTAAGTAGGCAAGACAGTCGAATGGTTACCTCCCATGATGGCCGTCTCTTGTCGAGAAGTCTTGAGGTTCTTCTTTGCGAGTTCAAGATCAAGTTCAATGCTGATATGCTTCTTCTTTAACTCGGAAAGTCGAGCTCCAAGATCACAAGACCTATGCAGTCACCAAGAGAGATATGCCAGTCGACAGAAATAAGAGACAATGACAGTGAAAACTTACTCCAAGACTACTGCCGAATCAAATATTCAATAGTAGTCTCGAGGACTACACCCAGTGGGTGTGCTTAGCATGCCCCCAATGGTCCAGATCAATACTCAGCAGGGTATGCCCAGCGTGAGTCAAAAAAAAGAGAGAGAGTCGATTCTAAGACCTCAGTCGACTGCCAGCAGTCGACCGTGGTCTCGAGGACTACACCCAGTGGGTGCACTCGGTGTGCCCCCACTGATCCAGACAGTTTACTGAGACTCAGCTCGAGTCGAGTGGAGTGGAAGATTTCCTAAACTCTAAACAAAGGCACACCCTAGTGGGTGATCGGATATAAAACAACATTCAAAAGTTCAGTCAGAGGTTGCTGACCTGAACATTGGTCTGAAGGGCTGTGCTGGCGTTGTAAGCCACCTGACTAGCCTCGTGCATCACCTTCACCTGCTCCATGACAAGGTTCACCTGGAGAAGAGCCTCCTGGCGGCACTTGGCGAGTCGTCTGGGTCTGATAGCGGTAAAGAGTGATGGCTCCAAGGCAGTCGAAGCAGTTACTGGGTCAGACGCGTGGGGTTGCATTGGATTGACAGGAGTCTGTGCAGTCGATGCCGACGGATGATCAGTCGTCACCGGGTCGACAAATGTGACATTGGTTCGAACCGGTTCTTCAGAACGGTCGACCACCGCCTAAAGCGCCGGCGTCAACTGAGGGACTTGAACTTCAAGCCTCCTCCTGCTTGAGCTCCCGCTCTTCTTCCTCCTCTCCTGTAGAGGCGCTTCTTCTTCTTCATCATCAGGGAGCATGACGATCTCTTGCAGAACTACAAAAAGGGAGAAATATCAGAAATTCAGCCGATTGACGACCCACTTTACTAAATGAAACCTGGTCGAATGGACTTACCAGCCCGAGAGGTGGCCTCCTCGTCTCCTGGTGCCTTGTCGATGTCCATGTTAGTAGAAGCAGAGGTGGGGCTAGAAATATACATGATCCAGTTGGTCAGAACAGAAATTTCAGTCGGTCTGCATAAACACAAGTGAGATACTCACCCCGAAGTGACATGGACATTCATCTTGATCTGCGGCAAAGTCTTTCGAGCCTTGGGAGGAACAACCTTGAGCTGCTTGGCGACCTTCTCCGTGGGCTCCGGAGTCAACGTTCGAGTGCGCTTCTGAGTGTGGGTACTCGGAGCCACGTTCTTCCCGCGCCCGCCTGCCGGGTCATGTTGCCACTTGGATCGGTGCTCGGAACGTGGCGGCGAGTCGACTTCTTCCTCGTCGTCCAACTCCTCACTCTCCTCCTCCACCTCTTCATCCGAAGACTCCTAGTTGCCACTCTCTTTTGCGCTGGCCTCTCCCTCCTGGCCCTACTCTAGAGCTTGTTCGCCATTGGGCATCGAATACATCTCAGTGAAAACCTACAAGACAAAAAGTCAAGTAAAAGTCAGTCGACATCAAGTACAGTCGCAACATATACGCCAGGAAGTCAGAATAAAGAGCATACCTTGTCGGGCGAATTGTCGTCTCTGAAGGGGATGACACGCCTGGATCCTCTGGGATTGTCCTAATTGCCTGTGATACTCTTCAACCACATAGCCACGGTCTTGGACATCACTTCCTCTGGATGGACCCAAGCGGTTTCTTCATGTCCGGAGTACAACCACATAGGATGGTCACAGGCCTGAAGAGGCTGGATGCGTTGACTGAGGAACACTTCCAGCAGGTCCAGGCCGGTGACACCCTCATTAATAAGTTGGACCACTTTCTCCACCAACATCTTCGTCTCCACGTTCTCAGCAGCCGTCACTTTGAGTGGAGAAGGAGTCTGAACATGGTCGAATGTGAAGTGGGGAAGGCCAGTCGACTGACCTGGAGCTGCGACGTCCTGGCAGTAGAACCAGGTCGACTGCCAGCCTCTAACCGATTCAGGGAAAGTCATAGCAGGGAAAGAACTCCTATGCCTTTTTTGAATACCTAAACCCCCACACATTTGGATGACATGGGTATTTCAGTCACTTGTTTTTGCTTCTTGACCGACTGGGATCGGATGGTGAAGATGTGTTTGAAAATACCCCAGTGCGGTCGACACCCCAAAAAGTTTTCGCACATCGACATGAACGCGGCCAGATACGTGATGGTGTTGGGAGAAAAATGGTGGAGTTGAGCACTGAAGAAATTCAGGAATCCCTGGAAGAAGGGGTGCGGAGGGAGCGAAAAACCCCGGTCGACGTGGGTGGCGAGCAGTAAGCACTCACCCTGTCGAGGCTGCGACTCCATCTCCCCCTTGGGCAGCCTTGCCGCTCCCTTGGCGATCAGTCCAGACTCCGCCAGCTCGTCTAGATCTTCTTGCCGGAGCGAAGACCAGATCCAATCGCCCTGGATCCAGCCTGGCGGCAGCCCCGCGCGCGATGACGACCCGCGGTTCTGCTTCTTGCCTTTTTCCGCCCCCTCGCCTTCTTTGCACCCTCCAGCACCGCTGTCTTGTCCTTCACCATGGCGGCGGAGCGGCGCATCGAGAGCAGAAGAGCCCGGTGTGGTGGAGAAGTGGAGGAAGAAGAAAGAGAAACAGGCATGCATAGTGCAGACGCCTCGGCCCCGTCGCCTTATAAAGGGTTGCTTCCGAGTGGCTGACGCGTGGGACCAGGCGATCCTGTCAAATCCCGCAACAGTCGCGCGCAACGTACGTGGTGAAAAGCGCGGCATGAAAATCGAGGCATCACTATGTCACGCCCAATATGTGACCCTATCCTAAAGGAACTCAAAGGTCCCACCAAGGATAGAAGCGCATATTGGAGATGCTTTTGCAAGGTGGATATCATTACATCATACCATTACATAATAGTTGGGGATACATACAAAAGGCATGCAATGCCACATGAATACAACATCATACATAAGAGCAACATCCGACTACGGATGAAACACAAACAGAAACTCAAACGACATCCATCCTGCTAGCCCTGGCTGCCGACCTGCAACCTATCCCCTAATCGAAAAAGAAGTAGAAGAAGAACTCCGAAACAAGTAAACATGGCTCTCGCGTCATGATCATATCATAACCTGTACCTGCAACTGTTGTTGTAGTAATCTGTGAGCCACGAGGACTCAGCAATCCCATTACCATGGGTATCAAGACTAGCAAAGCTTAATGGGTATGGAAAAGATAAGTGGTGAGGTTGCAGCAGCGACTAAGCATATATGGTGGCTAACATACGCAAATAAGAGCGAGAAGAGAAGCAAACGGAACGGTCGTGAAGCTAGCAATGATCAAGAAGTGATCCTAAACTCCTACTTACGTCAATACTAACCCAAAACCGTGTTCACTTCCCGGACTCCGCCGAAAAGAGACCATCACGGCTACACACACGGTTGATGCGTTTTAATTAAGTCAAGTGTCAAGTTCTCTACAACCGGATATTAAAGAATTCCCATCTGCCACATAACCGCGGGCACGGCTCTCGAAAGTTTATACCCTGCAGGGGTGTCCCAACTTAGCCCATCACAAGCTCTTACGGTCAACGAAGGATATTCCTTCTCCCAGGAAGACCCGATCAGTCTCGGAATCCCGGTTACAAGAAATTTGGACAATGGTAAAACAAGACCAGCAAAGCCGCCCGATGTGCCGACAAATCCCGATAGGAGTCGCACGTATCTCATTCTCTGGGCGCACCGGATGAGCCAGACGTCCGGTTGGCATAGACCCTGGTTGCCCAGGGGCGCGGACATCGCTCGGTTTGGACCAGCACTCAGAGGAGCACTGGCTCGGAGGGGTAAATAAAGATGACCCTAGGGCTCCGAAAACCCAAGGGAAAAATGCTTAGGTGAGGCAAATGTAAAACCAAGGTTGTGCCTTGCTGGAGAAGTTTTATTCAAAGCGAACTGTCAAGGGGGTCCCATAAATCACCCAACCATGTAAGGAACGCAAAATCGAGGAACATAACACCGGTATGACGGTAACTAGGGTGGCCAGAGTGGAACAAAACACAAGGCATAAGGCCGAGCCTTCCACCCTTTACCAAGTATGTAGGTGCATTAATTAAATAAGAGATATTGTGATATCCCAACACAATCCTGTCCATCATGGAGCAATCTTCAACTTCACCTGCAACTAACAATGCTATAAGAGGGGCTGAGCAAAAGCGGTAACATAGCCAATCAACGGTTTACTGGGAAGGGTGAAAAAGGCTAGAGGCTGACATGGCAAATTGGAGGCTTGAAGAACAAGTGATAGGTAGCGCATCATAGCGATAGAACGAAGCAACTAGCATAGCAATGATAGTAGTGAGATATAGGGTAGCGGTCATCTTGCCTGAAATCCCGCTAGGAAGAAGAACGTGTCCATGAAGAAGACGAAGCCATGAAGACGAACCAAGCGTAGATGAATGTATCCTCACGATCACAACGAAATAGGAACTAACGAGAAGGAGCACAACCGGAAAGAAGCAAACAGCAGGGCAAACACACAACACAAACATGGCATGATGCTCAACCAAGTATGATGCATGACAAAGGCTATATGATGCTACTCATGGCAAGATATGATGCATACAAGAGCAACACATCAAGGCAAGTTTAAATGAGGCCGGAAACAACATATAACAATTTCGGTAAGTCCTCATATGCAAATTTCAAAATTGGTCCAGATCTGAATAAACCTTGTGCTCAAGTTGTTAAACAGCAAGTTAAGATGCACCAAGATGATCTACATGAAATTCTTGTCAGGTTTCATATAAAGTTCATTTAGTTCGGAGCTACGGCCTAGAAGATATGAGCAAAACAAGTTAAACATGGCATTGATACAAAAAGCATACAAACATCAAGCAAAAACATTCAAAACATGGATGCAACAAGGTAACATGAAAAGTATATGCAAAATTAAGCAACTTTCATATAGAGCACACTCAAAACGGAGCAACGGTTCAACACATACACCCGAAACAAGTTTAAAGGACAAGCTGTCCAAAACAGCAACTAGGCATCTGGAAAGCATCAAAACAATATGCTACAGCACCTCAACATGAAAACAAAAGGCATGGACATGATGTACAGGTAAAGCATGACAAAACATGAACACTGAGCTATCTCCAAAAATCACTAGAACATGCCCAAAAGGACATGGAAAGATTGCAAATAATAACAGTTTCACAGACAGCACAAAATCACTGAGCATGACAGAAATAACATCAGGTTGCAATGTTTAGAACATCAAATAACATGCTACATGAACTTATCTTGGCAAACAAAGGCATGGCATGCTATTACGAAAAGAAATTAACAAAACTCCCTTACTGAACTTATTCCAAAGATCAACAGAAAAGATGGTAGGATCCATGCAAACATGGCAAGTGATATGACAGATTCAGAATAACAATACATGACAGGAACAACGATAAGTAGGCATGTTGGTGAGCTTGTACCACTGACCACAGAGAAATACATGGCATGACAAAGTGACCAACAGTAAGAAGACACATTTTTGAAGCTAAACATGGCAGTATCATAGTAATAGAGTGCATGGATCACTAGCAAAACACATGGCAAAACAGAACTTAATGTTAACAGGCTAACAACAACATTATTTAGCAACTTTGGAGCATGATTACAACAAGCTAAAGCAGGCTAGAAATGAAACCAAGGGTATGGATGGATAGATCATAACCTGTAGAATAAAACATCCTTACTGAACATCTCTAGATTATGCATAGAATGACTTGTAGCAGAAAGTTTACATAACATCATGATATAACAGATTCAGCCTAGCAAAAAAGTAACAACAAGTACCCTACTACACAAGCTTGATGCACTCACTACAAGGCACACAAAAATACATTGATTGAACCACTATAAATATGGCATGATGTATCTCAAAACTCATATGATAGTCAAGCTCAAAGGATTCACACAAAAAATGCAATGAAAAAGACAAATCACCAAGTTCTATTAACAGACAACAATTAACATCATATATCACTCTTGCAATGATGATTCGGGCATCAAGATTGACTCAAAAAAGCATGGCACAATGGAATGAAATGTAGAGCATCTCTTTCTGAACATTTCAATATATTATATGCACACAACGGAGAAGCACAAAAGAAGTTATGGCATGACGAACATGGCAACATAATATGCAAATCTCAGGACTTAGCAGAAATTATACCCCCGAAAACTGGACGGGACGGGTCGGGACGAGGAGATCCGGGGCGCTGGGAGGCCGTTTGGTTGGCGGGTCGAGGATGTCCAGGGTCCGGCTTGGACAACACTGTGCCGGGATGACGCGGACGCGGGATGACGAGGTGCACCCTCGCGTTTGGGTGGAGGGTCGAGCAGATCCGGGTCAAGACGATCCCGGCGGTGGGGATTCCGGCGACGAGGCATGCGAAGAGGCGGGCAACGCCGACGAGGGTGGGGCGGACGGATCCGGGGTGGAGGCGCCCGATCCGGTGACGACGACGGCCAGCGGCAGCGTCTGGCGCTCGGCGATGCGGCGACTGTGCTGAAGTGCGGCGGCGCGGCTAGCGGAGGAGTGACGGCGCGGACGGGGTCGAGAGGCGGCGCGGGTGAAGCGAGCTCACGGCAGCGGGATCCGGTGGAGACGAGGCGGCGGTGGTCGGCGATCTGGCGGCGGGGCGGCGAGGCCCTGGTCGCTGGCGGTGGGGTCCAGGAGCTCGGGCGACTCGAGGAGGATGTGAGCACTCGGGCGCGGGAGGCTGGGGCGGCTTCTGGCCCAGATGGGCTTGGTGGGCCCCGATCTGGGTTCCGCGGGCTGCGGCAGCGGGGGAGCAGGCTAGGGCGATGTGGCACGCAGGGAGAGGTGGAGGGCGACGGCATAGTGGCGGCTGACCACTAGGGCAGCGCCAAGTGGCGGAGGGAGGCTGGTCGGCGCCGGAAAACAAGGGGGAGGCGACGGCTGATGATTGGGGCGCGATTTTCGAGGAGGGGGTGGTGGTTGCGAGGTGCAAGAAGGCTAGGGGTAGGTGGAGGCTAGGGGTAGGGGATGCCCAAAATGGACTAGGGGGTACCATATATAGCAGGGTGTCGAATTTCGTGTTCCGGCAGACCCTTGAGGTTCGAGCACTAGGGTGCACGCGGGGATTTCGCCCTCTATCCACCTGCTCCTCGCCGAATTGCTAGGATCTAAACTACATCAAGAACAACACAAGAGACACAAGGTTTATACTGGTTCAGGCCACCATTGTGGTGTAATACCCTACTCCAGTGTGTGGTGTGGTGGATTGCCTCTTGGGATGATGATGAACAATACAAGGGAGAACTGCCTCACGAGGGTCAATTCTTGGCTGGTGCGATAAACTGCTAGGAGGAGTTCAGTCGCCCTTATCTCTCTCTCTCTTTCTTGATTCTAGATGTATGTCAGGTCCTCCCTCTACCCTGGGGGTGGCTAGTCCTATTTATAGGCAAAGGCACTGGGCCTCTCCCCAAATATTGAGCGGGAAGGGCGCCAACAATTGGCCATTTTGAAGGGGAACAGCGGGTACACTTATACTGACTAAAGTTGGTCCTCGCCTGTCAAAGGCTCTGGTGGTGATGCCTGCTTGGGCTGCACAATGACTTCCTCCCTGCCGTTGGCCTGGTCTTTGTCTCGTTGCACCAAAATGGATGCCTTTGCTGGATGCTCTCGCCTGCGCTTGCTCCCTTTGCACCAAAGAGGAAAGGAGGACACTGCGCGGGCTGGCGCCCGACTGGCGCCTTGGTCTTCATGGCCTGCATCATGGGCACCTCGCGAGGTACCCCGCCTTGAACTCTCCGCCTCCTCGTGAGCCAGCCTGATGAGGCTGTGCCTGAAGAAGCTCCTTGTCGTCCGCCCCGCGAGGCCTGGCCCCTCGCGAGGGTCTTGAGCCTGTGTTGATGAAGATGGGCCGCGCTGGGCCCCCTTTGAGCCACGTCGCAGGCCGCAGGCAGGCAAGTCTGGGGACCCCCGTTCCTAGAACGCCGACAGTAGCCCCCGGGCCCACGGCGCGCCCGGACTTGGCCGAGCAGAGTAGCGAAAGGGCAAGTGCGAAGCGTCGCGGGCCCTAACAGCCTGCGGCGTTGGGCGCCGCATGGCGGTTGATTGGACGTGGGCGGCACCGTTCCCCCACGCTTCCTTATTTTATGCCATGCTAGGCGGACTCGTAGCCGCACACAACAGCTCCCCTTTCCGCTGCTCGAGCGCTCTCTGTCCTTTCTCCTCTCGAACTCCAGTTTACGCATCCAATCCAATCTCGAACCTCCCCCCTTCTCTATCGTCATGGCTCCACCGAGGAAGGGAAGAGGGAAGAAGCCCATGCCGCCGCCTCACTAATCGTCGTCGGTGGCCCCCGCCGTCGATCGGCCGATCATAATCAATCAAGAGGGCTTCAGCAAGGTCAGCTCGGCTCTGGCCACCATCTTAAACGAATGCGGGAGGACGACGGCCTGGCCCGCGTCCCGCTTCTCCATTGACAGGATTGCCACTAAGGTCCGATACTTCGTCAATGCCCTATGGGAGGGACTGGTTCCCCCCTTTTCTGATTTCTTCAAAGCCGTGCTCTCCCATTATCAGATCCATATGATGCATCTAGGTCCTGAATCCATCACTCTTCTCGTGGTTTTCGCCTTCGTTTGTGAGGCAATGATGGGCATCCTTCCTTCGGTTGCCTTGCTGCGCCACTTCTTCTCTCTGCGCCTTGTCGACCCCACCCAATGTTCGGGGTGCGTGAGCTTCGTCGCTGCGCCTGAGGCAGCGGCTTCAGGAATTGACTTCAGTCTTCCTCCGCCCGCGCCAGGGTTTCGCGAGTGGTGGCTGTATGTGGACGTAGGAGTGCCCAGCCCCCTGCTGACGGAGCCATCTTCGCCTGCTGTCCCCAACACAGGCTGGGGCCAGGAGACGCTCATGAGTCCCCGGCTCGCCTTTGTCTGGCGTCGCTTCGAGTTCTTGAGGGAGCTTGGCGTGACGGTGCCCAAGGTGGTGAAGGAGTTCCTGCTACACCGTGTTGCCCCTCTCCAACGCCATTCCCACCAGATGTGGGCCTTCAGCGGGCGTGGGGATCGAATGAGGCTCCAAGAAGAGGACCTGACGCCTGAAGCACTGAGGAAGGTGCTCTTGGTCTTGACTGGGGATCCTTCCCCCGGCAGCATCCGGCAAGGGGGGGGGGGGCTTGCTGTACCTCTGCTCGAATAGAGGTGACTTCGTGAGTCAGATGCCCATCTGCGACGAATGGGGGCCGCGCCCTCCTGGCCTCCAGGGGCCTCGCGAGAACCCAGTGGTGGTGGCCGCCCTTGTATTCGGCCAAGGCGACTCTTCCTCAAGTGGTGGAGTAGGGAGGCATGAGCCTCCGGAGGCCGAGGGTGCCCCCGCCGAGGTGACAGCGCCGGGCGGCGCTCACGAGAGAGCAACCCCTGAGGCCCGTGCTGTCGTGGCTGAAGGCGGAGAGCAGCAGCCCGCAATGCCCGCGGCTGAGGCCCCCAAGGCCCCAGCTGCTCTTCTTGGCGAGGCGACTGGCGGCGCGCATCAGGCAGGTGCCCCTGACGCGGGTCGTCCTGGTGCTTCCTCCTCGCTGCAAGCTGACCCCTGCGCTCAACTCTTGGGTCACTTTCGCATGGACTTTGAGGCCGTCCGGAAGAGAAGGGAGGCCCTGGGCGATGATCACCCTTGCCGCCTGCTGAAGCGTAGGAAGTCATTCGCCATCGATGAGTAAGCCTTCTCCCTTCCCTGCTCCAGATTCTTCTGTTGCCTTTCCTGATCCTTGTCCCACAGGGCCCTTCCTTCCGAGCTCATTGAGATGACTGAGGAGCCATCCCCCTTGCCTCCGCCCTCTCTGCCGTCTTCGATCGTTCCGAGCAGCAAGGCCCTTGTGGTGAGGCCGGTTGGAGAGACGAACCATCCCGAGGTGCAACGCGGCCCTGTGCTCCCCGTGACCTTTCTTCGCGAGCCTTCTCGTGGCATAGCCAGCCTGCCGTGGGCTTCTCGTCTGGTCGTGGACCGTGATTGGCTGGGGTACTCCCTGCGCTCTTCACTTGGAGATGGACTGGCTCCAGGTCGGGCTTCTGGTAGGGCGTGCCCGGTCGCCTCAAGGGCGCCAGCCCCCAGCCCGGAGGGGGAGTGCTGATCCGTGCCCCTCGGCGCTTGCTTGGGGCGGATGATGGTGTGGAAGACGTACTCGAGCGCGCCCGGGAGCGTTGCGCTCTTCGCCAAGGGTTTGTCCGGAGGGCGGCTGACGCGGTGAGCCTGCTTGGTGAAGAGCTCACTGGTGAGGACACGCGCCTTGAGGCCGAGGGCCTGCGCCTGGTTGCAGGGAGGCGCGAGCTAGAGGCGGTTGTCGCCCTCGCGCGTCGTCAGCGCGATCTCGACGATGAGGAGGCCAAGGCGTCGTTGGCGGCCTCTCAGGAGGTCCGTTCCCGGGCCGTCGAAGAAGCCCGGGAAGCTGACCGGTGGCGAGAGGCCACAGAGGAGCGGGCACGGGAACTCCTGGCCCGGTGCCGCTCATTGGAGGAGCAGGTGGAGCTGCATGAGGCGGCCCTCGCATCGATGAAGGTGGCCTCCGGCGACCCAGCGGAGCTCCAGAAGCGTGAGGAGGCGCTGACGCTGGAAGCCGCCAAACGCGCACACGAGTATGAGCGCCTGGAGACAAGGGAGCGCTTGGTGACATGGGCGGAGGACGATGTCGCTGCGCGGGAAACCCGCGTCTCGGAGGAGGTCGGACATCGGGTGGCGACAGCGCGCCTGAACCTCGAGCGCGAGTTCGAGGAGAGGCTGGAGTTGATCCGGACTGAGGCCGAAGGTAGGACCACCGTCCTGAGGACCAAGCTGGAGGAAGCAACGTGGCGGGTTGATGCTTTGCGGGCCGCACTCGAGGTGGCGCAAGGGGAGTCAACTACTTCCCACGCTGAGGTGCTTCTTCTTCGCCAACGGGTGGACGAGGCTGAGGCCGTCGCATGCCAGAATGCGGACGAGATACGTCAGCAGTGGCTCCTGGAACATTAGCATGCCCCCATGCTCACCACGCTTCGGGAGAGAGCCAACACGGCCTTGGGTAACATCTGCGAGGCGGCCGTTGGCGAGCCGCACGCCGTTAACTACGCCGGCAACCTTCAGTTTTTCACCGACATCGTGACGCAGCTGGAGGCACAGTCGGTCAAGGCCAACAGGTTGGTGGAGGAGAGGAGCGAGCCCTGCTCGAGCGCGCCTTTTCCCGCATCTTCAGCCATCTCCGGAACATGGATCCTCACTTCGAGTTAGATGCTGCCATCGCCCCAGTCCCCCAGGCCGTCCGGGACGACCTGGCGTACTAGGTGCAAGACAACGTGGACGGTCTTGTCAGGGCCTTCGCTTTAGATGACGATGACGCGATCGTGGCGGCCAACAAGGGCGGCATGGTGAACGGCCCTGACGCCGCCGACGACAATGCAGAGGGCGATGGTGAGGCCAGCGACGCCAGCGACAGTTCGCGCGGTGTTCCTTAGGATGCATTGGGGGATTTATCCGACTGACAGCGCGTTGCTCCTGTTTCCTTACCCTGCATGAACAGAACTCAGGCTTTTGTCCTGATGGTTGTAAGAGCATTTTTGGGAGGGGGTTCCTGTCGGTGTCAAAACCGGCGGATCTCGGGTAGGGGGTCCCGAACTGTGCGTCTAGGCGCATGGTAACAGGAGACAAGGGACACGATGTTTTTACCCAGGTTCGGGCCCTCTCGATGGAGGTAAAACCCTACTCCTGCTTGATTGATATTGATGATATGGGTAGTACAAGAGTGGATCTACCACGAGATCAAGGAGGCTAAACCCTAGAAGCTAGCCTATGGTATGATTGTTGTTGTGTCCTACGGACTAAAACCCTCCGGTTTATATAGACACCGCAGAGGGCTAGGGTTACATAGAGTGGGTTACAATGGTAGGAGATCCACATATCTGGATCGCCAAGCTTGCCTTCCACGCCAAGGAAAGTCCCATCCGGACACGGGACGAAGTCTTCAATCTTGTATCTTCATAGTCTTGGAGTCCGTTCGATGATGATAGTTCGGCTATCCGGACACCCCCTAGTCCAGGACTCCCTCAGTAGCCCCTGAACTAGGCTTCAATGACGACGAGTCCGGCGCGTATATTGTCTTCGGTGTTGCAAGGCGGGTTCTCCTCCAAATTCCATGTGCTTGCCGAATAGTGTCCGGCTTCCTTATAAATGTTGCGCTCCTTGGCTTCCACGTCCAATAATGGCCCTCTTCCACGTGTCATATGAATGCGAAAAGCCAGGGTATTTTTACGTTTTACCCCCTAGCTGTGCAAATAAGCTGCCTATAAGAGGAGCAAGGATCTAGATCCAAATCACACCATCCTCCTTCCGCGAGTACTCACCGAAGCGCCACTGACAAAAATCCATTCCATCATGGACAGTCGACGCGGCTCCTCCTCTCGCGCTCCCAGCCCTCAGCCCGGAGATTGGAGGAGATGTTCAGTCCCGCATAGCGAGCTAGTGACGCTCCAGGCCGAGGGATACTGCCGGTGTCAAAACCGGTGGATCTCGGGTAGGGGGTCCCAAACTGTGCGTCTAGGCGGATGGTAACAAGAGACGAGGGACACGATTTTTTTACCCAGGTTTGGGCCCTCTCGATGGAGGTAAAACCCTACGTCCTGCTTGATTAATATTGATGATATGGGTAGTACAAGAGTGGATCTACCACGAGATCAAGGAGGCTAAACCCTAGAAGCTAGCCTATGGTATGATTGTTGTTGTGTCCTACAGACTAAAACCCTCCGGTTTATATAGACACCGCAGAGGGCTAGGGTTACATAGAGTGGGTTACAATGGTAGGAGATCCATGTATCTGGATCGCCAAGCTTGCCTTCCACGCCAAGGAAAGTCCCATCCGGACACGGGACGAAGTCTTCAATCTTGTATCTTCATAGTCTTGGAGTCCGTTCGATGATGATAGTTCGGCTATCCGGACACCCCCTAGTCCAGGACTCCCTCAGTAGCCCCTGAACCAGGCTTCAATGACGACGAGTCCGGCGCGTATATTGTCTTCGGCGTTGCAAGGCGGGTTCTCCTCCAAATTCCATGTGCTTGCCGAATAGTGTCCGGCTTCCTTATAAATGTTGCGCTCCTTGGCTTCCACGTCCAATAATGGCCCTCTTCCACGTGTCATATGAATGCGAAAAGCCAGGGTATTTTTACGTTTTACCCCCTAGCTGTGCAAATAAGCTGCCTATAAGAGGAGCAAGGATCTAGATCCAAATCACACCATCCTCCTTCCGCGAGTACTCACCGAAGCGCCACTGACAAAAATCCATTCCATCATGGACAGTCGACGCGGCTCCTCCTCTCGCTCTCCCAGCCCTCAGCCCGGAGATTGGAGGAGATGTTCAGTCCCGCATAGCGAGCTAGTGACGCTCCAGGCCGAGGGATACTGCCGGTGTCAAAACCGGCGGATCTCGGGTAGGGGGTCCCGAACTGTGCGTCTAGGCGGATGGTAACAAGAGACGAGGGACACGATGTTTTTACCCGGGTTTGGGCCCTCTCGATGGAGGTAAAACCCTACGTCCTGCTTGATTAATATTGATGATATGGGTTTATATAGACACCGGAGGAGGCTAGGGTTACACAGAGTCGGTTACAATGGTAGGAGATCTACATATCCGTATTGCCAAGCTTGCCTTCCACGCCAAGGAAAGTCCCATCCGGACACGCGACGGAGTCTTCAATCTTGTATCTTCGTAGTCTTGGAGTCCGGCGGATATTGATAGTCTGGCTGTCCGGACACCCCCTAGTCCAGGACTCCCTCAGTAGCCCCCGAACAAGGCTTCAATGACGATAAGTCCAGCGTGTTTATAGTCTTCGGCGTTGCAAGGCAGGTTCTCCCTTCAAATTCCATGTACCTGCCGAACAGTGTCCGGCTTCATCTTGAATACTGTGTTCCTCGGCTTCTACGCCAAATAATGGCCCTCTTCCACCCGTCGCACGAATGCGAAAAGCCAGGGTGTCTTTTGCATTTCACCCCCTAATTGTGCGAGTCGCCCGCCTATAAAAGAGGCAAGAATCCAGATCCAAACCACACCGTCTTCCTCCCGCGAATACTCCATCGGAGCGCCTTTGACCTAGAAATCCATTCCACCATGGATCGTCAATGCGACTCTTCTTGACGCGCTCCCAGCCCACCGCCGGGGAATTGGTGGAGGTGCTCTATTTCGCACAACGAGCTAGTGAAGCTCCAAACGGGGGGATTCCTCCCTCCGGCCTTCATGGTCCCAGTCCGGGCCGGACTGGTTACTTATCAAGGTGGGAGACAGGCGGAGGACACTCCAAGCCCCAATAAGGGGGAGCGAGTATGTTTCGTCCCTTATCTGATAAGGGGACTCGGATTTCCAATATATCCGTTCCTCCGCGGGCTCCTAAAGTTCTACGGACTCCAGCTCCACCACCTCACGCCCGCCTCTGTCCTGCATATCGCGGGCTACGTAGCTCTTTGCGAGCTATTCCTGGGCATCGAGCCCCATTTTGCATTGTGGAAGAGGCTGTTTTGCCTCGTACCCCGTTCTCACCAGGGGTCCATATATCAAGTGGGCGGCGCCAAAATATGGCACATCGCCGGGACCGAATACCTATCCGGTACTCCCAAGAAGGCGTCCGAAGACCAGCCCTCAGAGTGGTTTTATATAGGAGACGCTCCGCTGCTAGACCCAGTTCGGATCGGCCTCCCTTGAAGAAACGCCTCAGCTGGCGCCCGCGGAGCCCCCGATTGGAGGAAGACAAGAGCATCCATTACTTGATGGGCCGGATAAGATTAATGGCTCATTCCGGCTTGACCATGATCGGAGTCATGGCGACATGCATCAAGCGAGGGGTACATCCACTGCAATACAGAGGCCACCCCATGTGGGATTTCAACGGGGAAGACGATGCTACCCGGCACGGCCGCAAAGGGCCGGATTCGACCGAGGATCTGGTGAAGATCCTGTCCAGCCTGTACAAGGGGGAGAAGGAGGACTTCTTTCGAACGAACCCTTTGAATGGGTTTTCCATGATCAACCCCAGAGGATGGGTAAGTGAACACCTTGAAGGGCTCAACCCATGCTTTCGAAGTTTAAGCTTCTTACATTATGTCTTCGGCGCACGATCTACGCCGGACTGTGGAGGACATGGTGAGTCCTGCTCCGCAACCTGAGGATCCAGAAGGATCCCCGGATCCGGCCTCCAAAGAGGACCCGGACATAGAGGTGGAGCTGATCGACGGGGTGTATCACCAGCTCAGCATAGACAATGCTTTGGTCGCCATTACGGCGGACTACCCCGGGCTAAGTCCGGCTTCCCAGGTGACCGCGATCGAAGTCCGGACACCATTATCTCATCCCTGCCCATTTCTGACCTTCGCGAACGATGGTATTTTGCAGGAAGCGCCTTTACGGCAGCAAGCCGAGCCCGCGGCGGCTGACCAATAGAGGTCAGTCCGAACCAGCAGGCGGAAAAGGAGCGCTGTGAGGGCGGAAACATCGCCGCAAAGGTATAGCTCGTATTTGAATTTTCAGAGCAACGTTCCGAGGAAACGTCTGAGTGCTCATGATCTTTGTAGGAGAAAAAGCGCTCGCCGGACTGCGAGCGCAGGAATTGCCGATCCGACCAACACCGGCCAGGCTCCAGCGCTCAGCCTGGAGGGGGAGGCAAGCGCAAGACGCGAGCCGGATCCTTCTCCAACGGAGGATACCGACAGATTGTCCGCCACCAAGTCTGAGGTGGAGAGCACTATGAACCATAGGCGCCACCGGATAGTATTTCATGAAGCGTGCTTTTCCCCTGAGGCATTGGATGCCTTTAACGCAGGGGACGCGCATCTCGGTGCCGCTCAAAATGGTTATACCAGTGCCACGGAGCAGTATGTGAAAGACATACCAGTAAGGGAATTTTAACGGTTGTATATACCAGTAGCCCCCGAGACTTAAAGTAGTTATGCTAACTGATTTAAGGATCATTGGAAATTTCAGGCACTTAACAAGAAGAACGCCCAGCTGTCTCGGGAGCTGCAAGAATGCAAGGCCCAACTTGAGGCCGCACTTGCTGCCGCAGGAGGAGACGGAAAGACCCCTCCTGGTAACACATTTTTATTAATAAATATAAGCGCTGTGCGGCGTGCGTGCGAGTCTAATAATGACATTGCAGGTACCGCCAGGATGCCAACGCCAAGCTCGGAGAAGAGCTGAAAGGCGCTCAGGCCGAGCTGTCCGGCTCCGTTAAGGAGAATCAGCGGCTTCGTTACGGCATTTATAGTAAGTGCTTGAGCGAACTCTTTTGAAAAGAAGAGTTCGGCGAGGAAGTATTTTGACATGATATGTCTTGTAGGTATACTCACGGGTCGTCCTGCAGAGGAGATGGCCATATCAATGGGTGATCAACATCCCGAACTGTTGCAGCTACTCAAACGAGTTCGGCAGGCAATGAGCGGCGTCGTTCAGGCTTTATGGCCATCCCTCTCCCTACCCGAGGGCCTCGGGGATCTTGCGGAGAAGCTGCAGGCAGTGCGGCAGCGCTTCCATTTGTGGAAGATTTCGTCTTGCCGTCAAGGCGCCAGGGAGGCTTGGGCCATGGTGAAGACGCGGTACAAGAAGGCGGATCCCAGCCACATGGCCGAAGTTGGACCGGTTGGGCCCGATGGGAAGGAGATCCCTGTGAGTTTAGTGTACAGCCAAGTAGAGTTGGCTACTAAATTTTCCCAACGGGACTGTAAACTAGACAGCCTGTTAGACGGGATTGAGGAGGAATACAATCAGTAAATTTGACAATGTATGTTATCCTTTAAAGTGACATGTGAAATGCCTTCTAGCCGGATTGTAGATCATTTGTCTTTGCCGACCTTTTCGCTTCGACCTCGGGACCCTAGAGTCCGGAGTGTGTCCAAATACCTTTTTGGTTTAAGAAACAACCGTGGTATGCATGGAGACCAGGCGTAGGGGTCATTAGTGCTTTATCAGACAAGTGCCCAACTAGTTATGTTATATTACATGGTTAGTAAGAAACATCTTCCAGGGAGAATAGTTCTGTTAAGGGTTCCTTTCCCTGGGAGGCATGCCCTAAAGTGCATGTCCGGACTGCAAAGAAAGCAGTAAAACATCTGGGGGCAAATAGATAAATAGGTAAAAAGTCATATTTTAAGTCACCGACCGAATATTCCCTTAAGAACGCTAGCTTTCGGCTTCACCCAGTCTGAGGTACACATCCGGCTGACCCGGCAGTAACAATCGCAGAGGTGCTCCCTTTACCTCCTAGCTGAACAATCGGGAACGTAGGGGTAAGCACAGGAGCCAGGCAACCCAGCTTGGCCAAAACCTAAGTCATATCGATGCATATAATGGCGAGTAAAAGGTACATGTGGAAGCTTGACACATGTGCTGGGTATGAAACACGTATAATTGAGCTTCTGTAAAAGAAGCCCCCAAGAATAATGAGTGCGGATGGCACATCATGCGTATGCAAAGAATGCGAAAATAGGCCCGGAAGGGCTTTTAAGTAAAAAGGATAAAAAGAGAAACAAAAGAAAGCCGAAGTGTAAAAGTTTGGACGGGGGAAGGGGACGAACTCTTAGTCCGGCGCTAGGCATAGAATCATCGGAGGCGGGCTGCGTTCCATGGGTTCGGCTCGAGTCGGTTATCCGACGCATTTCGTAGACGGTATGCTCTGCCGGTCAGTAATTGATCGATAATGAAGGGGCCCTCCCATTTGGGCTTGAGCTTGTCCTTTTTCTTGTCTGGCAGGCGTAGAACTAGTTCACCAACGTTGTAAGTCTTGGCCCGTACTTCTCTGCTTTGATATCTTCGGGCCTGCTGCTGATAGAATGCGGAACGAGCCTTCGCGACGTCACGTTCTTCCTCCAATGTGTCCAAGCTGTCCTGCCGATCAAGCTCGGCCTCTCTTTCCTCATACATGCGCACTCGAGGTGAGTCATGAATAATGTCACAGGGCAAGACTGCCTCTGCCCGTATACCATAAAAAATGGTGTGAATCCGGTAGTACGATTAGGCGTTGTTCGCAGCCCCCAGAGTACGGAGTCGAGCTCCTCGACCCATTGTGTGTCGGATTTAGTAAGTGACCTCACTAATCTGGGTTTAATGCCGCTCATGATTAGACCATTTGCTCTTTCCACTTGACCGTTGGTTTGAGGGTGATAAACTGAAGCATAGTCGAGCTTGATGCCCATATTTTTGCACCATGACTTAACCTCGTCGGCTGTGAAGTTCATGCCGTTGTCGGTCATGATGCTGTGGGGGACTTCGTAACGGTGTACCACCCCTGATATAAAGTCTATCACTGGTCCGGACTCTGCCGTTTTGACCGGTTTGGCCTCTATCCATTTGGTGAATTTATCCACCATGACCAATAGGTACCTTTGCTTGTGGGTTCCCCCTTTAAGGGGTCCAACCATGTCAAGCCCCCAGACCGCGAACGGCCAGGTAATGGGTATGGTTTTGAGGGCGGTGGGTGGCATATGGCTCTAATTAGCAAAGAGCTGACAACCAACGCATCGCTGGACCAAGTCATGTGCGTCTGCCCGAGCCGTCGGCCAATAAAATCCTATACGGAATGCCTTTCCTACAAGGGCCCGGGCTGCTGCATGGTGTCCGCCTAGTCCGGCATGAATTTCAGCCAGGAGGTTTCACCCTTCTTCTTCGGAGATACACCTTTGAAGGACTCCGGTGGTACTTTTCTTATAAAGTTCTCCCTCATGGACCTTGTAGGCCTTCGATCGCCGGACTATGCAGAGGGCCTCATTTTGGTCTTCGGGAAGTTCTAGCCTAAGTAAGTAGGCTAGGAAGGGTTCTGTCCACGCGGCGATTACTGCCATTATGATGTGGGCGGAGGGTGTTATGTCATCTGCCGAATCACCGGTTGGTGCGGTTTTCTCCGGTTTGTCACTACCGGGCTCCTCTTCCCATAGTACGGATGGCTTGAAGAGCCGCTCCAGGAAGATATTAGGAGGGACGGCATCACGCTTCGCACCGATCCGTGCCAGTACGTCGGCCGCCTGGTTATTATCTCGAGCTATGTGATGGAATTCCAGTCCTTCAAACCGGGCTGACATTTTTAGGACAGTGTTGCGATATGCTGCCATTTTCGGATCCTTGGCGTCAAAGTCTCCATTTATTTGGGAGATTGCAAGGTTTGAATCCCCGCGCACTTCTAGGTGTTGAATGCCCATCGAGACTGCCATCCGGAGACCATGTAACAGGGCCTCGTATTCGGCTGCATTGTTGGAGTCCGTGTACATTATTTGAAGTACATACTGGATTGTATCTCCGGTTGGGGACGTCAGTACGACGCCAGCCCCCAGTCCGGCCAACATTTTGGAGCCATCGAAATGCATAATCCAATTGGAGTATGCGCTGTACTCTTTAGGGAGTTCGGCTTCAGTCCATTTGGCGACGAAGTCAGCCCAAACTTGTGACTTTATAGCTCGTCGAGGTTTATAAGTTATTTCGAATGGTAAGAGCTCAATGGCCCATTTTGCAATCCTGCCCATTGCGTCGCGGTTATTTATAATGTCATTGAGTGGTACTTCAGAGGCCACTGTTATCGAACACTCTTGAAAGTAGTGCCGGAGTTTCCGGGACGCCATGAACACCGCATATGCTATCTTCTGATAGTGCGGGTAACGGGATTTGCAGGGGGTTAACACAGTGGATACATAGTACACTGGTTTTTGAAGAGGGAATTTATGCCCTTCTGTCACTCGTTCGACGACGAGGACCGCGCTTACAACTTGATGCGTTGCTGCGATGTATAACAACATTGGTTCGCCCAAAGTGGGCGCAGCCAGGACCGGATTTGTTGCCAATATGGCCTTTATTTCTTCGACTCCGGCAGTGGCGGCATCCGTCCACTCGAAGTGTTCGGTGCGCCTGAGGAGGCGATAGAGGGGCAGCGCCTTTTCTCCTAAACGGGAGACAACGCGGCTTAGGGCTGCCACGCATCCTGTTAATTTTTGTATTTGTTTGAGGTGTTTTGGAATATCCAACTGTGACAGAGCTCGGATTTTAGCCGGATTTGCTTCTATTCCTCTACCGGATACGATGAAGCCCAGCAGCTTTCCGGCTGGTACGCCGAAAACGCATTTTTCTGGATTCAGCTTTGATGTCATATGCTCTGAGGTTGTCGAATGTGAGCCTCAAATCGTCTACTAAAGTTTTGACGTGTTTTGTTTTGACGACTACGTCGTCTACGTATGCCTCAACTGTTTTGCCGATCTGGGTGGCCAGACATGTTTGAATCATGCGCTGATATGTTGCGCCAGCATTTTTGAGTCCGAAGGGCATCGTGTTAAAGGAGAATGGTCCATATGGAGTGATAAATGCCGTTGCGGCTTGGTCTGCTTCTGCCATCTTGATTTGATGATAGCCAGAGTATGCGTCCAGGAAGCACAACGAATCATTCCCTGCTGTAGCATCGATAATTTGATCGATGCGGGGGAGAGGGAAGGGATCCTTTGGGCAAGCTTTATTGAGGTCCTTAAAATCGACACGGAGGCGCCAGGATTTATCCTTCTTTGGTACCATCACCAAATTTGCTAGCCAGTGCGGATGTTTGATATCTCTAATGAATCCGGCTTCCAATAATTTGGCTAGCTCTTCTCCCATTGCCTGTCTTTTGGGCTCGGAAAATCGTTGAAGAGCCTGTTTGACTGGCTTGAATCCTTTTAGGATGTTTAGGCTGTGTTCTGCCAACCTGCGAGGGATTTCAGGCATGTCCGAAGGATGCCAGGCGAAGATATCCCAATTTTCCCGAAGGAATTCGCGTAGTCCGGCGTCTACTTCGGGGTTCAATTGTGCCCCAATGGTGGCCGTCTTTGTTGGGTCCGTTGGATGGACCTGGAATTTTATTATCTCGTCTGCTGGTTTGAAGGAGGTGGACTTGGATCTTTTGTCGAGTATCACATCGTCCCCGTTCACCGTAGAGCGCAGCGCGGTGAGTTCCTCTGCCACTAAGGCTCTGGATAGTGCCTCGAGGGCTAGTGCGGCTGTCTTGTTTTCGGCGCGGAGTGCTATGTCCGGATCACTAGCGAGAGTGATTATTCTGCTGGGCCCAGGCATTTTGAGCTTCATGTACCCGTAATGAGTTATTGCTTGAAAAATTGTGAATGCCTCTCGTCCTAATATGGCGTGATACCCACTACTGAACGAGGCCACCTGGAACGTGACTTCTTCGGATCTGTAATTGTCCGGAGAGCCGAACACCACATCGAGTGTGATTTTTCCGGTGCAGCGCGCTTCCCGGCTAGGGATTATTCCTCTAAAGGTTGTGCTGCGTCACTCAATACGGCTCCAATCGATTTCCATTTTTCGCAGAGTTTCCTCATAAATGAGGTTTAGTCCGCTGCCGCCATCCATGAGGACTTTTGTCAGTCGAAAGCTGTCCACTATGGGACTAAGTACCAGAGCGGCTGGGGCTCTGGTTGTTCGGAATGTGGGCTCGTCGCTGGCATTGAAGGTAATAGCTGTGTCACTCCATGGATTTGCTGTTGCTACTTGGTAGACTTCGGCAAGTTCGCGGATTGTTCGTTTTCGCATATTATTTGATGCGAAAGTCTCGACGACTGTTGATACCGTGCTGGTATTGTTGGAGTGGTTTCCCGGAGCTAGAAGCTCTTCGCCACTTTTGGCCACCTGCCGTAATATCCAACATGCTCGAAGGCTATGTGTTGGGACGGCTCCCTCTGTACTATGAATCTTACAGGGTCCATTGAGCCATCCCTCCAGTACGGTTCCGTTTCCCTTATTGGGTTTTTGTTTTTTCATTTTTGCATCTGGGGCCTGAGTGTAAGGCGCCCTTTTACTGCGGACTGGGTTTGGGGCCGGATTATCCCAAAATTGATTTTCAGTTTTCCGGAAACTCTCCATCGCACAGTACTTTCGTACAATGGATGCCAGATCGGTGAAGCGCGTAATTTTGCGATGATCAATGGCGTTTAGTATTCCCTTGTCCGTGCAGTTATTGCAGAAGATTGATATTGCGTTTTCCTCTCAGCAGTCCTTTATCCTGTCCATAACCAGGAGGAATCTGGCCCAGTAGTGATGTACTATTTCACTAGGCTCTTGCCGTATTAGAGATAGATCGCATATGTCTGGGCGGGTGGGTGGAATAAAATCCGGATCCCTGCCCATCTTGAGGCTCAGAGGCCAAGGGGTTTCCGAATTCGGAAGTTTGGTTTGCTGGGCACAATCTAGCGAGTCCGGGGCGATGCATGATTTTAAGTTCAATGCTTGATCGAAGTCCGTCCCTCCGCGGGAATCCGGCATGGAGGGTTCAGGAATCCGGACATGAATTGTTTTCAACACTAGCAAAGAGTTGCCGTATTGCTCCTCTACCACTGCGACGTGGTGGGTGGCCTGGGGAGAGTTAATCTCTCTCAGATCAGTTGTAAGCCCAATCTGGTTGTAGTTCGTAGCGACTCCCAGGGAGGCGATGCGATCCAAGAGCTCGTTAACAGACGAGAGCTCTATTGGATCTAACTGTTCCGCAGCTTTAGGGCTGACGCGAAGATTTCTTCCGACGACTTGAGAAGTCATTGCCGAAGCGGCGACCGGACAGGCGGTCATGAGAAAACCACCAAGCCGGATAGTTTGGCCGGCGGCCAAGGCCCCTCCGGCGAAAACACCGTCTTTGAAGACGGGTGGAGGCATCCGCTCTATCGGTGACGACACAGAGGAACTCTCAATGAAAGCACCAATGTCGGTGTCAAAACCGGCGGATCTCGGGTAGGGGGTCCCGAACTGTGCGTCTAGGCGGATGGTAACAAGAGACGAGGGACACGATGTTTTTACCCAGGTTCGGGCCCTCTCGATGGAGGTAAAACACTACGTCCTGCTTGATTAATATTGATGATATGGGTAGTACAAGAGTGGATCTACCACGAGATCAAGGAGGCTAAACCCTAGAAGCTAGCCTATGGTATGATTGTTGTAATGTATGTTGTCCTACGGACTAAAGCCTTCCGGTTTATATAGACACCGGAGGAGGTTAGGGTTACACAGAGTCGGTTACAATGGTAGGAGATCTACATATCCGTATTGCCAAGCTTGCCTTCCACGCCAAGGAAAGTCCCATCCGGACACGGGACGGAGTCTTCAATCTTGTATCTTCGTAGCCTTGGAGTCCGGCGGATATTGATAGTCCGGCTGTCCGGACACCCCCTAGTCAAGGACTCCCTCAGATACCTTCCCCCAGCCTTCATGGTTCCGGTTCGAGCCGGACTGGCCACCTAGAAAGGTAGAAAGCAGGCAGAGAACACCCCAATCCCACCAGAGGAGAGCGGGTGTCCTTCGTCCCTTATCTAATAAGGGGGCTCGGATTTCCCATACATCCGTTTCTCCGGGGGCTCCTGGAGTTCTACGGACTCCAGAGTCATCACCTTACACCTGCCTCCATTTTGCACATTGCGGGTTTTGTTGCTCTTTGCGAGTTGTTCTTGGGCATCGAGCCCCATTTTGGGTTGTGGAAGAGATTGTTTTGCCTTGTACCCGTTCTCACGAGGGGTCGATATATCAAGTGAGCGGAGCCGAAATATGGCGCATCGCCGGGACCGGATATCTATCCGGAACCCCGAAGAAGGTGTCTGAAGATTGGCCTTTAGAATGGTTTTATATGGAAGACGCTCCCCTGCCGGACCCAGTTCGGATCGGCCTCTCGGAGTTCAGCAATGCTCCTCTAAAGAAGCGCCTGAGTTGGCGCCCGCGGAGCCCTCAACGGGAAGATGATAGGAGCGTCCAATACCTGATGGGCCGGATAAAGTTGCGGGCCCATTCCGGATTGACCATGACTGGAGTCATGGCCACGTGCATTATGCCAGGGGTGCAGCCGCTCCAATATAGGGGCCACCCCATGTGGGATTTCAATGGGGAGAATGACGCCACCCGTCATGGCCGCAAGGGACCGGGATCTGCCGCCGATCTGGTGAAGATCCTGTCTGGCTTGTACAAGGGGGAGAAGGAGGACTTCCTCTGCACGAGTCCATTAAATGGATTCTCCATGAATAACCCTCGGAGCTGGGTAAGCGGACGTCTATCTATCCGATCCGTGCTTTCAAAGTTAAGTGTCTCCACAACCCGAGGATCCGGGAAGATCCCTTGATCTGACCTCCGGAGAGGATCCGGACATAAAGGTGGAGCTAATTGACGGGGTGTTCCACCAACTCAGCATGGACAATGCTCTAGTCGCCATTACGGCTGACTACCCCGGTTTATCTCCGGCTTCCCAGGTAACTATGACCGGAGTCCTGACACCATTACTTCATCCTTGCTTATTTCTGACCACCATATACCAACGGTGTCTTGCAAGAGGTGCCTTCAAGGCGGGAAGCCGAACCTGCGGCGGCTGACCAACAAGGGTCAGTTCGGCCCAGCGGGCGGAAGGGGGGTGCGGTGCGAATCGAAACGTCGCCGCAACGGTATAGCACGCCACTGTTTTTAACGAAAAGATTCCTAGGAGGTATACTAATGCTCATGACTTTTCCAGGAGAAAGAGCGCTCGCCGGACTCTGCCCGGAGAGGTTGCCAACCAAGCCTCCGCCAGCCAGGCTCCAACACCTGGCCCGGAGGGGGAGGCAAGTGCAAGGCGCGAGCCGGATGCTCCTCCAACGGAGGATGCTGACAGGCTGTCCGCCACTAGGTCTGAGGTGGAGAGCGCCATGAATCATAGGCGCCGCCGGACAGTTCTTTGTGACGCGTGTTTCTCCCCAGAGGCGTTGAATGCCTCTAATGCGGGAGACGTGCACCTCCGTGCCGCTCAAGATGGTTTAACCAGAGCCACGGAGCAGTATGTGAAAGACATATGGGTAAGGAATTTTAATAGTTGTATATGCCAGTAGCCCCCGAGACTTAAAGTAGTTAGAATAACTGATTTAAGAATCATTTGATATGCAGGATCTTACGGAGAAGAATACCCAATTGTCCCAGGAGCTTCAAGAGTGCAAGTCCCAACTTGAGGCCGCACTAGCCGCTGCAGGAGGAGACACAGACACCCCCTCTGGTAACACATATTTCAAAAAGATTTTATGGTGTGCGGCGTGCGTATAAGTCTGACAATAATATTGCAGAGGGCGCCGGACTAGATCCGTACAAGCAACATCTGCTACGCCAGCTGAAGGCCGGCGAGAAGGTGCTTATGATGGTGCAGCAGGAGAGGAACAAACTCCAAGATGCCGACACCCAACTGGGAGAAGAACTAAAAGATGTTCGGGTCCAGCAGTCTGACTCCGTAAAGGAGAATCGGCGGCTTCGTCACGGCATCTACAGTAAGTGCTTGAGCAAACTCTTTTGAAAAGAAGAGTTCAGCGAGGAAGTCGATTGACAAAAATGTGTCTGTAGGTGTGCTCACAGGTCGCCCTGCGGAGGAAATGCCCGGTTCAACGGGTGACCAACTTCTCGAGCTGCTGCAACTGCACGAACGTGTTCGGCAGGCGATGAGTGGCGTCGCCCAGGACTTATGGCCGTCCGTCTCCCTACCCGACGGTCTTGGAGGGCTTGCGGAGAAGCTTCAGGGAGCACGGCAGTACTTCCGTCTATGGAAGATATCGGCCTGCCGTCAAGGCGCCAGGGAGGCCTGGGCCATGGTGAAGACAAGGTATACAAAGGCGGATCCGAACCACATGGCCGAGGTCGGACCTATGGGGCCTGATGGGAAGGTGATCCCTGTGAGCTTAATGTACGGCCAAGTAGAGTTGGCCGCTAAGTATTCCCAACGGGACTGTAAATTAGACAGCCAGTTAGATGGGATTGAGGAGGAGTACAATCAGTCAATTTGATGATGTATTTTAAAATGACATGTATAATGCCTTCTAGCCGGATTGTAGATCATTTGTCTTTGCGGACCTTTTCGCTTCAACCTTGGGACCCAATAGTCCGGAATGTGTCCGAATACCCTCGCGGTTATGCAAAAACCGGGGCATGCATGGAGAACAGGCGTAGGGGTCATTAGTGCTTTCTCAGACAAGTGCCCAACTAGTTATGTTATATTACATGGTTAGTAAGAAACATCTTCCAGGGAGAATAGTTCCGTTATGGGTTCCTTTCCCTGGGAGGCATGCCCTAAAGTGCATGTCCGGACTGCGAAAAGAGCAAAAAAGCATCTGGGGGCAGACAAATAGATAGGTAAAAAATCATCTTTCAAGTCACCAACCGAATATTCCCTTAAGAACGCTAGCTTTCGGCTTCACCTAGTTTGAGGTACACATCCGGCTGACCCGGCAGTAACAATCGCAGAGGTGCTCCCTTTTCCTCCTAGCCAAACAATCGGGAACGTAGGGGTAAGCACAGGAGCCAGGCAACCCAGCTTGGCCAAAACTTAAGTCATATCGATGCATATAATGGTGAATAAGAGGTACATGCGGAAGTTTGACACATGTGTTGGGCATAAAGCCCGTATAAATAAGATTCTGTTAATGAAGCCCCCAGGTATAATGAGTGCGAGTAGCACGTCAAGTGTGTGCGAACAATCCGCAGATCAACCTTCAAAGGCTCTATGAAAAAGGGAGGAGAAAAGAGAGAAACAAAAGACAACTGAAGTATAAAATGTGGACGGACGAAGGAGACGAACTCGGAGTCCGGTGCTAGGCGTAGAATCTTCGGAGGCGGGCTGCGTTCCATGGGTTTGGCTCTAGTCGGTTGTCGAATGCGTCTCACAGACGGTATGCTCCGCCGGTCAGGACTTGGTCAATGATGAAGGGACCTTCCCATTTGGGCTTGAGTTTGTCTTTTTTCTTGTCCGGCAGGAGTAGAACTAGTTCGCCAACATTGTAAGTTTTGGCCCATACTTCTCTGCTTTGATACCTTCGAGCCTGTTGTTGATAGAATGTGGAACGAGCTTTCGCCACGTCGCGCTCCTCTTCTAAGGCGTCCAAACTATCTTGCCGATCCAACTCGGCCTCTCTTTCCTCGTACATGCGCACGCGAGGCGAGTCATGAATTATATCGCAGGGCAAAACTGCCTCTGCGCCCTATACCATAAAAAATGGTGTGAATCCGGTAGTACGGTTTGGCGTGGTCCGCAGCCCCAAGAGTACGGAGTCAAGCTCCTCTACCCAGTGCGTGTTAGATTCCGTGAGGGACCGCACTAACCTGGGTTTGATGCCGCTCATGATTAGACCATTTGCTCGTTCGACTTGACCGTTAGTTTGAGGGTGATAGACTGAAGCGTAGTCGAGCTTGATGCCCATATTTTTGCACCAGAGTTTAACCTCGTCGGCCGTGAAGTTCGTGCCGTTATCGATGATGATGTTGTGGGGGACGCCATAGCGGTGTACTACCCCGGATATGAAGTCTATCACGGGTCAGGATTCGGCCTTTTTAACCGGCTTGGCCTCTATCCATTTGGTGAATTTGTCCACCATGACCAATAGGTACTTTTGCTTGTGGGTTCCCCCTTTAAGGGGTCCAACCATGTCAAGCCCCCAGACCGCAAACGGCCAGGTGATGGGTATATTTTTGAGGGCGGTGGGTGGCATGTGGCTCTGATTAGTAAAGAGCTGGCAACCGACGCATTGTTGGACTAAGTCCTGAGCATCTGCCCGGGCCGTCAGCCAATAAAATCCTGTACGGAAGGCCTTGCCTACAAGGGCCCGGGCTGCAGCGTGGTGCCCGCCGAGTACGGCGTGAATTTCAGTCAGAAGATTTCGCCCTTCCTCTTCGGAGATGCACCTTTGAAGGACTCCGGTTGTGCTTTTCTTATAAAGCTCTCCCTCGTGGACCTTGTAGGCTTTAGATCGCCGTACTATGCAGCGGGCCTCATTTTGGTCTTCGGGGAGTTCCTGCCTGATTAAGTAGGCTAGGAATGGTTCCATCCATGGGGCAATGACTGCCATTATTTCGTGGGCTGAAGGTGTTATTTCATTGGCTGAGCCACCGATTGTGTCAGAGTGTTCGTTGTTGGGCGGTGCGGTTGGTTCCGGATTGTTGTTTCCGGACTCCTCTTCCCATACTACGGATGGCTTAAAGAGCCGCTCCAGGAAGATGTTTGGAGGGACGACGTCACGCTTTGCGCCGATGCGCGCCAACACGTCGGCCGCCTGGTTATTATCCCAGGCTACATGGTGGAATTGGAGTCCTTCGAACCGAGCTGACATTTTTAAGACGGCGCTACGGTAGGCTGCCATTTTTGGATCCTTGGCATCAAAATCTCCATTTACTTAGGATATTGCGAGGTTTGAATCCCCGCGGACCTCTAGGCGTTGAATGCCCATGGAGATTGCCATCCGGAGACCATGTAGAAGGGCCTCGTATTTGGCTGCGTTGTTGGAGTCCGTGTACATTATTTGAAGTACGTATTGGACTATGTCTCTGGTTGGGGACGTCAAGATGACGCCAGCCCCCAAGCCGGCCAACATTTTAGAGCCGTTGAAGTGCATGATCCAATTGGAGTATGCACCGTGCTCTTTAGGGAGTTCGGCTTCAGTCCATTCAGCGATGAAGTCAGCCAAAACTTGCGACTTTATAGCTCGCCGTGCTTTGTAGGTTATGTCGAATGGTAAGAGCTCAATGGCCCATTTTGCATTCCTGCCGGTCGCATCGCGGTTGTTTATAATGTCGTTGAGAGGTACTTCGGAGGCCACTGTTATTGAACACTCTTGAAAGTAGTGTCGCAGCTTCCGGGATGCCATGAACACTGCGTATGCTATCTTTTGATAATGTGTGTACTGGGACTTGCATGGAGTTAAGACAGTGGATACGTAGTACACTGATTTTTGAAGAGGGAACTTGTGCCCTTCTGTTTCTCGTTCAACGACGAGCACGACGCTTACAACTTGATGTGTTGCCGTGATATATAATAACATTGGTTCGCCCAAGTTGGGTGCGGCCAGGACCGGATTTGTTGCCAATATGGCCTTTATTTCTTCGAGTTCGTCTCTGGCAGCGTCCGTCTACTCGCAGTGTTCGGTGCACCGGAGGAGGCGATAAAGGGGTAGCGCCTTTTCTCCCAAGCGGGAGATGAAGCGGCTTAAAGCTGCCACGCATCCAGTCAATTTTTGTATTTGTTTGAGAACTTTTGGGATATCCAACTGTGACAGAGCTCGGATCTTGGCTGGGTTTGCTTCAATTCCTCTACCGGATACAATGAAGCCCAAGAGCTTTCCGGCTGGTACGCCGAAAACGCATTTTTTCCAGGTTGAGCTTAATGTCGTATGCTAGGAGGTTGTCGAATGTGAGCCTCAAATCGTCTACTAGAGTTTCGACGTGTTTGGTCTTGACGACCACATCGTCTATGTATACCTCCACGGTTTTGCCGATCTGGGTTGCCAGACATGTCTGAATCATGCGCTGATATGTTGCATCGGCGTTCTTGAGCCCGAAGGGCATTGTGTTGAAGCAGAATGGTCCATATGGCGTAATGAATGTCATTGCGGCTTGGTCTGTCTCCGCCATCTTGATGTGATGGTATCCGGAGTATGCGTCGAGGAAGCACAATGAATCGTGCTCTGTGGTAGCATCAATGATTTGATCGATGCGGGGAAGGGGGAAAGGATCCTCTGGGCAAGCCTTGTTAAGGTCTTTAAAATAGACACACAAGCGCCAGGATTTGTCCTTTTTGGGTACCATTACCAGGTTCGCTAGCCAGTCCGGATGTTTTATGTCTCTGATGAATCCGGCTTCCAATAGTTTCGCTAGCTCCTCTCCCATTGCCTATCTTTTTGGTTCGGAAAATCGCCGAAGATCCTGTTTGACTGGCTTGAATCCTTTTAGGATGTTTAGGCTATGTTCTGCCAGCCTACGTGGGATTCCTGGCATATCTGAAGGGTGCCAGGCAAAGATATCCCAATTTTCCGGAAGGAATTCTCGTAGTGCGGCGTCTACATCAGGGTTTAATTGTGCCCCGATGGAGGCCGTCTTTGTGGGGTCAGTTGGATGGACTTGGAATTTGACTATTTCGTCCGCTGGTTTAAAAGAGGTGGACTTGGATCTCTTATCGAGTATCACATCGTCCCTGTTCACCGTGGAGCGCAGCGCAGTGACTTCCTCTGCCGCTAGGGCTTCGGATAGTGCCTCTAGGGCTAGTGCGGCTGTCTTGTTTTCGGCGCGGAGCGCTGTGTCCGGATCACTGACAAGAGTGATGATTCCATTGGGCCCAGGCATTTTAAGCTTCATGTACCCGTAATGGGGTATAGCTTGAAAAATTGTGAATGCCTCTCGCCCTAATAGAGGGTGATATCCGCTGCTTGCCGACTTGGGATTATTCCTCTGAAGGTTGTCCTGCTTCGCTCAATGCGGCGACAGTATATTTCCATTTTCCAAAGGGTTTCCTCATAGATGAGGTTTAATCCACTGCTGCCATCCATGAGTACCTTTGTAAGACGAAAGCCGTCCACTATTGGACTGAGGACCAATGCGGCTGGTGCTCGGGCTGTTCGGAGTTTTGGTTCGTCGCCGGCGTTAAAGGTGATAGCCGTGTCGCTCCATGGATTTGCTGTTGCTACTTGGTAGACTTTGGCGAGGCTGCGGATTGTTCGTTTCCGCATATTATTTGATGCGAATGTCTCGAAGACTGTTAATACCGTATTGGTACTGTTCGGCTGGTTCTCTGGGGCTAGGAGCTTTTCGCCACTTTTGGCCACCTGCCGTAGTATCCAACATGCTCGAAGGCTATGTGTTGGAGTGGCGCTGAGGGAGTCCTGGACTAGGGGGTGTCCGGACAGCCGGACTATCATTGTCCGCCGGACTATCAATATCTGCCGGACTCCCAGACTACGAAGATAGAAGATTGAAGACTCCGGCTCGTGTCCGAATGGTACTTTCCTTGGCGTGGAAGGCAAGCTTGGCGATACGGATATGTCTATCTCCTACCATTGTAACCGACTCTGTGTAACCCTAGCCCTCTCCGGTGTCTATATAAACCGGAGGGCCTTAGTCCGTAGGACATACATACATCTCAACAATCATACCATAGGCTAGCTTCTAGGGTTTAGCCTCCTTGATCTAGTGGTAGATCTACTCTTGTACTACCCATATCATAATTATTAATCAAGCAGGACGTAGGATTTTACCTCCATCGAGAGGGCCCGAACCTGGGTAAAAACACCGTGTCCCTCGTCTCTTGTTACCATCCGCCTAGACGCACAGTTCGGGACCCCCTACCCGAGATCCGCCGGTTTTGACACCGACATTGGTGCTTTCATTGAGAGTTCCTCTGTGTCGTCACCGATAGGCTTGATGGCATCTTCAACCAGCAACGCTGTCCAGGGTGAGACTTTTCTCCCCGGACAGATCTTCGTATTCGGCGGCTTTGCACTGCGGGCCAATTCACTTGGCCATCTGGAGCAGATCGAAAGCTACGCCCCTGGCCGTCAGGTCAGATTTGGAAGCTTGAACTTCATGGCCGATGACCGCGGAGACTTGATCTTCGACGGAGTCGAGCCATAGCCAAGCGCGCCGCACTGTGACGATGGGCATGATCTAGCTCTGCCGCCGGACAGTGCCTGGGTGGCCGCACTCGGATCCGCTTCGGCCATTAGCCCGGAGCCGATCGCCCAGATCGAGGGTCGGTGGATAGACACCGCCCCGGGGGCTTCAACATCCACGGCGATGGAGTCGAACACTGACCTTGTCCCCTGCGAGACTCGTGATTCCGAGGCGCCGGACTCCTCGTCGGACTCCGGACCTCCCGCGCCCCTACCAATCGGTCCAGATTGGGTGCCGGTTATGGAATTCACCACCGCGGACATATTCCAACACTCGCCTTTCGGCGATATCCTAAACTCATTAAAGCATCTCTCGTTATCGGGAGAGTCCTGGCCGGACTATGGCTAGGATGGTTGGAGTACGGACGACGAAGAAATTCAGAGCCCACCCACCACCCACTTTGTAGCCACTGTCGAGGATTTTACCGACATGCTAGACTACGACTCCGAAGACATCGACGCTATGGACGACGATGCTGGAGACGAACAGGAACCAGCGCCTACAGGGCACTGGAAGGCCACCTCGTCATATGACGTATACATGGTGGATACCCCAAAAGAAGGGGATGGCGAAGAAGCAGCAGAGGCAGACTCTTTAAAGAAGCAGCCCAAACGCCAGCGTCAGCGGCGCCGCTCTAAATCCTGCCACAGAATGAATGGAGATTCCGGCACAGAAGACAATAACACTCCAGAGAGCGCCGAAGACAATCCCCTCCAGCAAGACTCAGCGCAGGAGGATGCAGAAGCAAGCCCCCACGAGAGGGCGGCAGACGAAGGGGTTGAGGATGATAACTATATGCCTCCCTCCAAAGACGAAGCAAGCCTCAACGATGACGAATTCGTCGTACCTGAGGATCCCGTCGAACAAGAGCGCTTCAAGCGCAGGCTCATCGCCACAGCAAACAGCCTAAAGAAAAAGCAGCAGCAGCTTCAAGCTGATCAGGACCTGCTGGCCGATCGATGGACCGAGGTCCTCGCGGCCGAAGAGTATAAACTCGAACGTCCCTCCAAAAGTTACCCAAGACGCAAGCTGCTCCCCCGATTAGAGGAGGAAGCATACATACCTTCATCACCAGCGCATGACATGGCTGACCGACCACCCCGTGGTCGTGACAGAGAGGCATCCAGGCCCCCAGCCAAGACCGTACCCCGGCATCGCTCCAAGAGTACGAAGCCAAGAGGGAACGCGCCGGACTTGCGAGACATATTGGAGGACAAAGCAAGACAATCTAGATCCATCTATGGATCACGTGGGCGCCCTACGACCCACGACGAACACCGTCGTGCCGGATACAATAACCCCGGCCGGGCCGAACACAGCAGACAACGCTCTCTCGAGCTGCGTCGCCATATCACTCAATACAGGGGCGCCGCACACCCTTTATGCTTCACTGATGAAGTAATGGATCATTAGATCCCCGAACGGTTTAAACCCGTAAACATCGAATCTTACGATGGCACAACAGACCCCGCGGTGTGGACTGAATACTACCTTCTCCACATCCATATGGCCCGCGGCGATGATCTCCACGCCATCAAATATCTCCCACTCAAGCTTAAAGGACCAGCTCGGCATTGGCTTAACAGCTTGCCTGCAGAGTCAATTGGGTGTTGGGAAGACCTGGAGGCCGTGTTCCTTGATAACTTCCAAGGCACATATGTGCGACCACCAAATGCCGATGACCTAAGCCACATTATTCAGCAGCCAGACGAATCGGCCAGACAATTCTGGACACGGTTCTTGACGAAGAAAAATCCAGATGCGGAGGCCCTTGCAGCCTTCAAACATAACATCCAGGACGAATGGCTAGCCCGGCACCTGGGGCAGGAAAAGCCGAAATCCATGGCAGCCCTCACATCGTTAATGACCTGCTTTTGTGCGGGAGAGGACAGCTGGCTAGCCCGCAGCAACAATCTCCGCAAAAATTCTGGCAGTCCGGACACTAAGGACAACAACGGCAGGTCACGTCGAATCAAAAATAAGCGCCGCATTAACGGCGACGATAAGGAGGATACGACAGTCAATGCCGGATTCCGAGGCTCTAAACCCGGTCAGCGGAAGAAGCCATTTAAAAGAACCACTCCGGGTCCGTCCAATCTGGACCGAATACTCGACCGCTCATGCCAGATACATGGCACCTCTGAAAAGCCAGCTAATCACACCAATAGAGATTGTTGGGTGTTCAAGCAGGCCGGCAAGTTAATTGCCGAAAACAATGACAAGGGGTTAAATAGCGACGACGAGGAAGAGACCCGGCCGCCGAACAATAGAGGACAGAAGGGTTTTCCCCCACAAGTGCGGACGGTGAATATGATATACGCGACCCATATACCCAAGAGGGAGAGGAAGCGCGCACTACGGGACGTCTATGCGATGGAGCCAGTCGCCCCAAAGTTCAACCCATGGTCCTCTTGCCCGATCACCTTCGATCGAAGAGACAATCCGACCAGCACACACCATGGCGGATTCGCCGCATTGGTTTTAGACCCAATCGTCGATGGATTCCACCTCACGAGAGTCCTGATGGACGGCGGCAGCAGCCTGAACCTGCTTTATCAGGATACAGTGCGCAAAATGGGCATAGACCCATCAAGGATTAAACCTACAAAGACAACCTTTAAAGGTGTCATCCCAGGAGTGGAAGCCAACTGTACAGGCTCAGTCACACTGGAAGTGGTCTTCGGATCCCCGGATAATTTCCGAAGTGAAGAGTTAATCTTCGACATAGTCCCGTTTTGCAGTGGCTATCACGCTCTGCTCGGACGAACCGCGTTCGCAAAATTCAACGCGGTGCCGCATTATGCATACCTAAAGCTCAAGATGCCAGGCCCTCATGGAGTCATCACGGTCAATGGGAATACGGAACGCTCCCTCCGAACGGAGGAACATACAGCGGCTCTCGCGGCAGAAGTATAGAGTAGTCTTCTAAGGCAATTCTCAAGTCCGGCAGCTAAAAAGCCGGATACATCAAAGCGCGCCCGGAGCAATGCCAACCAAGACCACCTGGCGCGATCAGAGCACGCGTAGCAATGCGGCCCCAACCCTCGCCCGCGTATGATCGCAAGAATAACACTCCGCGTACATCATTACGCTTTGGAGATACCATGGGCGCAGGGGAAGGGGCACGATCACAAGGGACCAAGAGTGCGGCTCGACCACACCAGGGGCTCACACGAGCGCCCCCTTGTCTTTATTTTATCTTTTCTTCTTTTATGTATACAGGACTCCGTTAACCAGAAGCCCTGTTCGATGGCGAACTTGCCGAACTCATGATGCAAACAGTCAGGGACTAAAGGAGGCCACGGCGAATATTCAGGTGGTCTCAATTACGAGCATTAAATTCAATTACATACACCAAGTCTGCAGCTCATCCCTGGAGGGGGACATGTTTATTTAGTCCAAATCCCTTGCTTATCGCACTATTTGTATCAATCCGCTCTACTAGCAGACTTTCTTTCATAAATAATGCAGCACCTTTTTATTGCAATTGCGTTATCTTTTATATAGGTTCATTATATGACATCTTACACCCGTATACTTTGGTACGGCCGAATACGCCAGGGGCTTCTGTTCCCCAGATTATGGTGTGATTAAGTCCGAACACTTTCACAAGTGCGGCACCCCGAACTTATAGCATTATATGAATCAGCTCCGAATCATGTCTTGGGTCAATAGTTGGGTTTTCCCGGCTCCCATGTTTTGGTGCCTTACGTTCCGTTCCGTCGGCTAAGGTAGCACTGGTAGAACCACTGCGATTGCACCCCGGTTGAGCCGGGTTAACGCCTCAGTGGAGAAAGCTAAAACTGACTGGCATGATAAGGCGAGAGACTGGTCGCTGTTCAAGAGGTTCTTTCGGGTCCTTAAAGACTCATGCCGCTTCAAGCGAAGCTCCGGATGATGTCCGACGAAGGCGTGGATAGCGCCCCGGATTCAGTCTTCCGAATACCAGGGGCTTCGCCGAAATTTAAAATTATAGAATTCTATGGCTAAGTGAGAGTGTTCAAGCATTATAAGTCCGGTTGCCTTGTTCGTCGTGTTGAGCGCCTCCCTAGATAGACCCAAAAATGGGAACAAGAGTGCTCAAGTTTATCACCGAACACCCCAGCACTTGTGGCTTGGGGGCTGAAGCCAACGACTTGCCATCTCTCAGATTTAACAAACGGCCGCACAGAAGGTAATATTTTAAATTAAACAAGTGTTGCTCATGGCGCATATGAACGAAGTTTTCAGCGCACAGGATAAATACACAGCGAGTTCACTCAAAGATTACATCTCGGGAGCACTCATTTGCAATATCGCAGGCTCCCTTCAGGACAACTTTATAATAACGCTCCGGTGTGCGATGCTCCTTGCCCGGCGGCGGCGGATCCGTGAGAAGCCTCTCCGCATCCAGTTTGCCCCATTGCACTTTTATGCGGGCAAGGGCCCGACGAGCGCCTTCAATACAGGCGGAGCGCTTGACTACATCCAGCCTGGGGCACGCATCCACCAGCCGCCGCACGAGGCCAAAGTAGCTCCCAGGCATGGCCTGTCTAGGCCATAGCCGGACTATGAGGCCCTTCATGGCCTCCTCGGCTACCTTGTGGAGTTCGACGAGCTGCTTCAGCTGGTCGCTTGGGGGCACCGGATGGCCGGCCTCAGAGTACTGAGACCAGAAGACCTTCTCCGTCGAGCTCCCCTCCTCGCCACGATAGAATGCGGCGGCATCAGACGCAGTACGCGGCAGATCTGCAAATGCCCCTGGAAGGCTCCGAATTCGGGTAAGTATCCGGTAATTTACATTAACATGCCTGCTTTGCATGAAAAACGCCTTACCCGCAGCTATCTTCTTTATGTCCTCAACCTCCTGAAGGGCCTTTTGGGCCTCGGCCTTGGCGGACTTGGCACTTTCGAGAGCCGAGGCAAGCTCGGACTCTCGAGTCTTGGAGTCACGCTCCAACCCCTCATGCTTTTCCATGAGAGCCTGGAGCTCTTGCCGAACTTCCGCCACGAGTACCTCTTGCTTTTCTCGCTCAGCCCGCTCTGTGGCCGCATTGCGTTCGGCCGCGGACACGGCATCCTTCAGGGCTGCCACCTCGTTAGTGGCCCCTGCAATACACATATTATCCTTGTTAATTTTATTTGCAACCAAAACCCTTTTCTGTAAGGTACTTATTTAAAGTGGTGTTACTCACCTTCTTTTTCCTTGAGCTGCCTCTTGGCATGGCCGAGATCTTGCTCGGACCGCTCAAGGTCCTTCTTCAGCACCTCGACCTCCGTCGTTAATGCGGCAGAGGTCAGCAGCGCAGCCTGCAAACCCATATCGACATATTTTTAGCAACCCTGCGTATATCTTGTTAGATCCTTAGTCCGGCTTTTCCTTCTGAACACCGAACTAAGAATCAGGGGCTACTGTCTATGCGGTATTACATTACATAATTTTAACTTCTTACCTCAAAGCCTGTTAGAAGGCTGCTGCAGGCTTTGGTCAGCCCGCTCTTGGTGAGCTGGACCTTCTCAATCACCGCACTCATGAGAGTGCGGTGTTCTTCCTCGATGGAAGCGTCTTTAAGCGCCTCCAGCAGGTTATCCGGTGCCTCCGGTTGGACGGAGGCCGCCGGCGTCACGGTCCTGCCCTTCTTTCGAAGGGGCCGCTTGCCGGACTCTGGAACCACTACGGGTTCCGATGTAGGGTCCGGCACAAGGTCCGGGAGGTCGCCTGACGGCGCCTCCGGAGCCTCCTCCTGATGGGTCCCCTCTTGGGATCCCACCTCGGCGTCCTCATCGGCGCGGGGGGTAGAGGCGGTCGGGACAGAATTTACGTCCGACGAAGCCAACGACCCGCTCATTGAGTCGGGGAGGTCGTCATCGACCGGACTACGGACAGAATGCGGCGTTAGAAGGACACTACGTGACAGGAAAGGTACGGCATATAAATGATCCGAATACTTACGATCCGGCCGGACGCCTGGCCCTTGGAGGCCACTCCTCCTCGCCAACGCTGATGTTGGCAAAACTGTCCGGGGGGATAGTTCTCCCCCTCTTGGACCCTTCGGCCGCCCCGATTGGGGAGGCCTGCCTCTTCTTCTCTCCCTCCTCCGGGAGAGAGTACTCCTCCTCCTCGTCTTCAGGGGAGGAGTCCTCGTCATCGTCAGACGCCTGATTACGGGAACTCTTTCGAGTCCCCGTGGCCGCCTTCTTGGCCTTCTTCTCCGGCACCACGTGCGGTGCCGGAACCAGCAGCCCTGCTAAGAGGGCGTCCACTGGTTCTTCTGGCATGGGAGCCGGGTTGATGAGCAGCTTGGCCTTCTCCATCCATTCCTTTCAAAGGAAGATGCAGATTAAAACCTCACTAGAGTCAATCTAACTACCACAAGTGTCCCGTAATGGGGTTGAATCACTTACCTCGTCAGTCGGAGACTGCGAGCTGAATCCGCGGTCTTCGATCACGGATGCGGGGGCTTCGGCGCCCTTGAACAGCACCCTCCAGGCGCCTTTGTGTGTTGTATCAAAGAGCCCGTTTAGTGTCTGGTGCTGTTCCGGATTGAACTCCCACAAATTGAATGCCCGTTCTTGGCATGGGAGAATCCGCCGGAGGAGCATGACTTGGACCACGTCGACGAGCCGGAGCCTATTGCTCACCATCTTCTTGATGCAGGCTCGGAGTCCCGTCACCTCCACCGGACTGCCCCACTGCAAGCCCTTCTCTTTCCAGGAGGTGAGCTGCGTGGGGATTCCAGATCTAAACTCGGGGGCCGCCGCCCATGTGGGCTTGCGCGGCTCAGTCATGTAGAACCACCCCGATTGCCACCCCTTGATGGAGTCCACGAAGGTCCCTTCTAGCCAAGGGACATTGGGCAGTTTGCCCAACATAGCGCCGCCGCATTCCGCTTGCGTGCCCTTCACAACCTTCGGCTTGACGTTAAAGGTCTTGAGCCACAGGCCGAAGTGGGGCTGGATGCAGAGAAACGCCTCGCACACGATGATAAACGCCGAGATGTTGAGGATGAAGTTCGGCGCCAGATCGTGGAAATCCAGGCCGTAGTAAAACATGAGCACCCGGACAAATGGATGGAGCGGAAAGCCCAGTCCGCGGAGGAAGTGGGGGAGGAAGACGACCCTCTCATGAGGCCCTGGGGTAGGGATGAGCTGCCCCTCATCAGGCAGCCGATGCGCAATATCGCTGGAAAGGTATCCGGCGTCGCGCAGCTTGGTGATGTCCTCCTCCTTAGCGGTGGAGGCTAACCATTTACCTCCCGCTCCGGACATATTCGGAGAAGGTCGAGGAGAGATGCGCGAGCTCGGGCGTTAGAGCTTGGGTTCGCAGGGGAGGATAAGCAAAGGAGGAAGAAGGCGTAGGTGAGAAGGTGAATCCTTATCCCTTATATATAGGCGGACAAAACTATGCGTCCCCCACCGGCCTGATAAAAGTCGCTTATCTCCCAAGCGCCACCATCAATGGCACGGTTGGGTTACCCACGCACGTATTGATGCGAATCCCGGAATAAGGGGAACACGATCTCTGCTTCGACAAGACGTGCCAAGGAAACCGCTTCGCTAAACATGCTGAGGTGGTATAGTAAAAAACGATTCAAACAAAGGCTTGGCTGCGGTGTGATGTCACGCCGCATAATGCGTCAGCAGATTGAGTTAAGTGTGTATTTTATTCTCTCTACGATGGAATGTGGAATTTATTTTGCAGAGCCGGACACTATCCTGGTGTTCATTATCTTCTCTGGATTATTCAAGGGAGGAACCCGCCTTGCAATGCCGAACATTATGCACGCCGGACTTATCGTCATTGAAGACTGGTTCAGGGGCTACTGAGGGAGTCCTGGACTAGGGGTGTCCGGACAGCCGGACTATCATTGTCCGCCGGACTATCAATATCCGCCGGACTCCCAGACTACGAAGATAGAAGATTGAAGACTCCGGCTCGTGTCCGGATGGTACTTTCCTTGGCGTGGAAGGCAAGCTTGGCGATACGGATATGTAGATCTCCTACCATTGTAACCGACTCTGTGTAACCCTAGCCCTCTCCGGTGTCTATATAAACCGGAGGGCCTTAGTCCGTAGGACATACATACATCTCAACAATCATACCATAGGCTAGCTTCTAGGGTTTAGCCTCCTTGATCTCGTGGTAGATCTACTCTTGTACTACCCATATCATCAATATTAATCAAGCAGGACGTAGGGTTTTACCTCCATCGAGAGGGCCCGAACCTGGGTAAAAACACCGTGTCCCTCGTCTCTTGTTACCATCCGCCTAGACGCACAGTTCGGGACCCCCTACCCGAGATCTCGGGTAGGGTGTCCC